>NC_045972.1:19206393-19576393 GCF_010909765.2 Amblyraja radiata | reverse complement strand
TATAAAACAAAGGTGTTTCCCCAATGACTGGAGTTTGCTCAGGTACTTGGCAAAGAAATCAGTTACGATATTTAACACTTTCAGCTTCACACCTCTGAAGGATTGAGCTTTATTTAGTTTTTTTAAAAACTCGTCTTCAGACCGCGGGACTGGCGGCGATAGTTTTGGATGGATGGTCAGTACAGTAGACAGACACAACGTGCTGAATAACTCAGCATCTCTGCAGAAAAGGAATAGGGGACCTCTCAGGTCGAGACCCTTCTTCAGTGGAGTAAAGCCGGGCGGACTGTTTGGGGGATGCAGGGCAACCTCTGTGGTCTAACACTACTGGGCACAGGCATAATGACTGCTGCTGACAAATGTTGCCAAAAAACTCTCACAATTTGCTGAAAGGGCTGAGTCATTTTCTGAGAAATTAGAATCTTGGTGCTGGAGCCAGTAACAGCTCCGCAGGAAGTGGTTTTCTGTGGAATTCCATCTCTCTCTCTCTCTCTTTCTCTCTTTCTCTCTCTCTCTCTCTCTCTCTCTCTCTCTAGTTACATCTCATGGCCTTATCACAGTGAAGCCAAGTATGATTTACTGTTGTTTTTACGCTTCTGTCCCACTGAGGAAGTGAGAGGGAAAGGCCTCAGTGGGTGTGAGAGCGGTGGGTCGGTGCGGGACTCGGTCTGTGCGATGGAGAGTGAGGATGGGAGGACACCAAAGCCCAGGACACCCGGTGAGTCAATCAGCCCGGCTTGAAAGAGTACTTCAGGGGAGAGAGCACACACCTTGCGCCTGCAGGCTGGAGCTCCTCCAAGTAGTGTTGAGGCACCTTTGTATCTGGAATGTGAGCAGGCTGTTCCATTCCCTGGCCCCGGGAAGGGCAGTTGTTGCCCCTGCTCTCGCCGTGTCTGCCGGTGGGTCGCGGGGCGGCTGGTTACCGTGGGTGGGGGAGGGGGGCGGGAGGAGAGAGGGAGGTGACGGTCCTCTCTGCCCCCTCTGGGTGGGGAAGAAGCCACCCGCGGCCGCGGTTTCTGTCAGGACTTGAGTTGGTGGTTGTTGCCGTGGCTCGCCTTGAGTGGAAGGGGCTTATACTCGTCGAGGATCACCGAGCGAGCCAGCGAAACAGGCTGGGTTCTACTGGTCGAGTGTACAAGCACACACTGGAGTCATGTTTACAAGCTGAGAGCAGCGTCAAAAGTTACACCCATTTTGTACTGTGTTTCCTTTCCTATCTTTTGCATTTCAGTTTAAACTCGTCCTCGTTTTGCTGCCAGCAAAATCACCCTGCACATTAGCGCAGGCAAACTATGTTGCAAAGTGCTCATTTTGTTTTTCACTGGAGTTTTTTTGGAAAGCATATTAATTCACGTATGTGAGAGCTGGACAAGAACCGACTGCGGGTCTGCCGCTAAATGACCCCGTTTGTTCAACCCCCCCCCCCCCCAAGCCCCTAGCATTACGATTAAGTTCTTGAAAGTCACTTTTAGAAAAGAAGCCAGCTTCATTTTCACAATTCCTCAAAGGTTGCAAATGAACAAAATCAGTCGCGTCGCCCAATGGGAATTGAATGCGGGGTGGTGCGGCCAGTGTTGTGTCCAGGACTTGCGCCTTGCGTTGTTGCCTCGACATTCAGTTGCATTGCAGCTTTTTCTGACTGTCATGCAATTGAAAGTCACTTGTCCTGCAGTGAGAATTGCAAGCGGCCACTACTGGGTCATCGCAGGCTGGTCCTGAAATTGGACGGGGTGTGAATAGCTCGTGTGGCCCTGGCACGATATTGTGCATCAGTAACGCGGAGGATGACACAACGACCGCTTGCACAAGTGTGACCCCGGATCATTTCTGCAATCGAGGAATGTTTGAATACAGCACTGAGCTAGAAGATCCTTTGGCCCACCGAGTCCGTGCCGCCCAGCGATCACCTCTTACACTAGCACTACTCTACAAACTAGGGACACTTTACAAATTTACCAAAGCCAATTAGCCTACAATCCTGGACCTCTTTGGAGTGTGGGAGCAAACCAGAGCCACCCGGAGAAAATTCCTACAGGTCACGGGGAGAACGTACTAACTCCGAACAGACAACACCCGTAGTCAGGATCGAACCCAGATGTCTGGCACTGTAAAGCAGCAAACCATTGCACCACTCTGCCGCCCCTAGTCCTTTACTACTGTAATTTTTACCTTCTTATGAGTCCCCATGTGTTGGGAACTCCCAGGACAACTTCAGGGTGGCATGTTGGTGCTGCAGTAGAGTTGCCTTGGTGTACGTAGGAATAATGAACCTAAACCTAGACAGTCAACCTGTGGCCGGTGATACCAAGCGCAGGCTGGGTGATTGTTTTGCTGAACACCTAAGCTGGAATCTCCTGATTGCCAAACATTTCAATTCCCCTTCCCATTCCCATACTGACCTTTCAGTCCTGGGCCTCCCCCACTGTCAGAGTGAGACCACATGCAAATTGCAGGAACAGCGTCTCATATTTCGCTTGGTCAGCTTACAACCCAGCGGTTTGAGTCTTGATTTCTCTAATTTCACGTAACCCCTGCATTCCCTCTCTCCACCCCTCCCCCACCCTAGTCATCCTGCTAGTTCCACTGTTTGCATCCATATATCCCTTCGCTATCACCTCTTCCACAGCCAACAATGGACCATTGTGGGCTCCACCTTCCATGGTCATCGGTGCCGGCTCTGATTTGTTCTGAAACTTTTCACACATCTTGTTTCCCTCTCCCCTGTCTCTCAATTTCAAGAAGGGACTTGACCTAAAATGTCACCTATTCCTTTTCTCCAGCGATGCTGCCTGACCCGCTGAGTTACTCCAGCATTTGGTGCCTATCTACGTTCACCATTACTTTGACCAGCAGCTTCATGGCTACAAGCCACCGTTACTGCGCTAACATCAGTGCTTGGCCTTATTAATGGTGATGTGGGATAAAGGTTACGTCACGGTCTTTGTGATAACTGGCCAAAGGAGCAAGGGAGGTGAGGTGACTGTTATCCGTTATCAGGCTTCTGAACACCTTCTGTCCTTCCATAAGCTAAGGCACTGTCCGATTCACCTGCACCCCATCGCAGGCACTGGACTTTGTCTCTGGAATTGGTTTCGCTACGGTGCTGAGAACAACATTCTGCACTCGCTATCTTCCCCTTTGCTCTCCTTGTACTTGAGTTTGACGTGAGCGCATTTATGCATGGTCTATCTAATCTGATTGGAACAAAGCTTTTCACTGTACCTTGGAACACGTCATGACAATAAACCTAAAGCCTGTGGTCGATATCTGGCAGAGTCTATAAGAGTGATAATGGAGTCACCACTCCGGAATCTACTTATAGCTTTCCTGGGAACGTTAAGCCTCGAGAAGGTCTGATAAGTTGACCTGACTTCAAAATAATGACTGAAGTTGGAATTTAAGGATGGGGAGAGAGAGAGTGTGAGAGAGTGAGACAGGGAGAGGGGGGTGGAGGTAGGGGGAGAAAAAAGCCAAACCTCCACAAATGATACTTTGATGGGCAGTACTGTAAAGATATTGAAGTGTTAATGTTTGGCCAGAAGTACTGACGTTTGTTATCAAGACCCACTTCCTGTTTTTTTAGATAGCCTGATGGTTGTGGGGACTGGAAGTGACATCAGCCATTGCCTATCAGTGCTCCATGATCCCAGCCAGACCCAGCAGTGGGTTGGAGCAGATAACACTCAGTATCTCCTTATCTGCAACCGTCCACCAGTCCCTTCTCCCGGGTCCTCTAGAGGCATTGATTTCACGACCCCTTGGTTGAACCAGGGAGTGTGGCATAGTGTGTGGCTCTGGCGGAGCAATGGTTAGGTCGCTGGGTTAGCACAAAAAGGCTTGGTCTGCCCATCGTGACAAATGAGTTCAAATCCCACCATAGCTGCTGGGGAAATAGACTAAGGAACAGCTTCTTCCGGTCTCTTATAAGGGTTCCATAAGCTAGAGTACTGTCCGATTCACCTCTTCCCCATTGTGGACAATTCACTTTGTCAATGGAACTGATGCGCTACAATGCTGAGAACTATATTCTGCACTCTGTATCTTCCCGTTTGCTCTACCTATGGTACGTGAGTTTGATTTGATTGTATTTATGTTTAGTATATCTAGTTGATTGAACAATGTTTCACTGTAGCTCGGTGCATTGACAATAATAGACCCAAACCTGAACTTAAAATTAGTTAATGTACATACAAACTCCGTACAGACAGTGCCCTTGGTCAGGATCGAACCCGGGTCTCAGACGCTATAAGGCAGCAGCTCTATCGTTGCACCACTGTGCCGCCATTCATTTATAAGATGCAAAAAGACGGCATTTATAAATAACCCTTTGCATCCTGATGTGGAATTACTTTAAAAAACAATTGTGCCACAGTTGGAATGTGGGAAAGCAGACAGAGGCAGCAGGAGTAACTTAACCTGATGATCAATTGCAATGACGTTGACTGGTGGGTAAATACTATCCAGGACACCAGGAATAACCCCCCAGTCTTCACAAAGGTTTGCTTGCCATGTCGCGTGCATGAGATGTGAAATAATGGGCAGGAAATATCCATTGTTACTCAAACCCAGCCAGGTGACTTCTGGAAAGAGAATTCTCTCCAGGCGCATCTGCCTTCCATTAGCCCAGTGAGTGGAACCTTGTCTGAAGTGCTCCATTGAATTATGGTCTTGTAATTCACTATCAACCAGATCCAGATGGCAATAAATTGCAACAGTGCATTAGAATTTGTGCTCTCCTTATTGTCCTGCACCATAGGTTGTCTCAGTAGTTAATGTCTGGAGTTTATCTCAGACTCTAGTTAGCACAGATTGAGTACACTGGGGTCTGTCAGTGTCACGATTCCTATTGAAGTAAGGTGGTGGATTGGCCCTGAACGGTGCTTTCTAGAGCAAAACAAAGCACAAACGCTGGGGTAACTCAGTGGGTCAGGCAGCATCTCTGGAGAGCCTGGATAGGTGACGTTTTGGGTCTGGACCCTTCTTCAGTCTGAAGGTTGCAGGGAGAATGTGCAAACTTCTCACAGACAGCACCTGAGGTCAGGATTGAACCCGGACCTCTGGCGCTATGAGGCAGCGACTCTACCAGCTGTGTCATTATGCTGGTGGACTTGGTCTTTGAAGCAATGGCTTGTCTACCTCTAGGGAGGGGTGGGGGGGGGGGGGGGGGTAGAGGTGTGTGCAGTGAAGGCTTTTTCAAAAACACAATAAAATAAGAGCGTTAGACTACACGACTCCTTAACTCTATCCACAGCCGATCTGTACCAACGCCACCCCTCTTCTATGCCAGTTCCCCATTGCCCTCAATGCCTCCATGTTTCAATCATTTAGCTACCTTCTCTTTAAATTCCATCAGTAACCTGCCCAATGCAACTCGTATCATACTCAAAAGGCTTCGGAAGTTCAGCATGTCGCCAACAACTTTCACCGGATGCGCCGTGGAAAGCGTTCTGTCGGGGATGCATCGTAAAATGGTTTGGAAAAGCTCCATCCAAGACCGCGAGAAATAGCAGAGAGCTGTGGACACAGCCCAGACCAAACCGCAAACCAATCTCACTTCCATTGACTCCATCTACACGTCACGCTGTCTTGGCAAACCCACCAGCATAATCAGGCAAGATGTGAAAAGGCGCACCTCCAGTTTCTTCCCAGCTGTTATCAAGCAACTAAACCATTCTATAACCAACTAAAGAATGGTCCTGACCACCCATCTACATAATTGGAGACCCTCGGACTATCTTTAATCGGACTTTACTGGACTTTATCTTGCACTAAACATTATTCCCTTTTTCCTGTAAACGTACACTATGGATGGCTTGACTGTAATCATGATTAATCTTTCCGCTGACTGGATATCACGCAACAAAAAGATTTACGCTGAACCTCGGTACACATGACAATAAATCAAGTAAACAATGTTGGTTTAATGTCCCTGTTGACATCCCTGTATCATTTCATTATCACCTCTTCCCCAGCCAACAATGGACCATTGTGGGCTCCACCCTTCCCTGGATATATGTTGCTGGCCCTTTTATTTCTGACCCTATTCCTACCTCCATTCCCCCACCCCCCCTTATTTCCGTCTGAAGAAGGGTTCACCTATTCCTTTTCTCCAGAGATACTGCCTGAGTTACTCCAGCACCTTGTGTCTATCTAAACCAGCATCTGCAATTCCTTCCTATACAATATTTAGCATTGCCAGGCATCAGTGAGCTGACACTGGGTCAATGTTTCACACGGCTAACAACGCATTGTAGAAACATAGAAAAATTGCTGCAGGAGTAGGCCATTCGGCCCTTCGAGCCAGCACCACCATTCAGTATGATCATGACTGATCATCTAAAATCAGTACTCCGTCCCTGCTTTTCCCCCATATCCCTTGATTCCTTTAGCCCTAAGAGCTCAATCTAACTCCTCTCTTGAACGAGCTGCCGATGTACTGGAGTGTCCCCTGTGTTTTGCGCCGTGTGAGATGCACCCGGCTGGCTGCAGGGTTCCGAGGCGTGTAGAGCGAGCAGGGGAGGGGAGGGAACGTGACTCTCGTGGCCTTTCTGCAGTCCGCCATGGCTTTTGGCTCCTTGGCCTTCATCAGTCTAGAGTATAGACGTTGGGAGGTCATGCTACTGTTATAAAAGGCATCGGTGAGGCCGCATTTAGACTATTGTCTTCCGTTCTGGGCACGGTGTTATAGGAATGATGTTGTTAAGTAGGAAAGGGTGCAGAGAAGATTTACAAGGATGCTGCCAGGACTCGTGCGCCTGGGCTCGAGGGAGAGTTTGAGCAGGCAGGGACTCTATTCCCTGGAGCATAGGAGGATGAGGGGTGATCTTATGGAAGTGTACAAAATCATGAGAGGAATAGATCGGGTACACGGACCGAGTCTCTTGCCTAGAATAAGGGAATCGAGAATCAGAGGACACAGGTTTAAGATGAAGGGGGAAAGATTTAAAAGGAATCTGAGGGGTAACCTTTTCCCACAAGGGGTGGTGGGTGTATGGAGTGAGCTGCAGAGGAGGTAGTTGAGGCAGGAACTGTCCCGATGTTTAAGCAGCAATTAGACAGGTACATGGATAGGACAGGTTTAGAGGGATATGAGCCAAACGCATGTTGGTGGGATTAGCGTAGATGGACCATGTTGGTCAGTGTGGGCAACTTGGGCTGAAGGGCCTGTTTCGACACTGTATGGCTCTGACCATGAAGGACCAGTTTCCATATGTAGGAGAGAACTGCAGATGTAGGTTTAAATCGAAGATGGACACAAAATGCTGTAGTAACTCAGTGAGAGAGGCAGCATCTCTGGAGAGAGGTTTAAGGTGATGTTTCGGGTCGAGACCCTGCCTGTTTCCACACTCTATGACTCTGTGGCTTTGCCGCGCTTCTCTCCGCCACCTTCCTCTGGGGCACGAGCCTTTCAGCGTCACTCTGTCTGCATGCCTGAGCAAGCTACAAGTCATTTTATGTTGTACGCTGGGTAGAAATTGCAGCTGACCCTGACGTGCGGTGGGAACTTCAGACTCATCGGGGGGGGTTGCTAGCACGTGTTGCAGCTTGCAACGCCAGATGTTTCCAATTTTTATCTTTCTTTACTAAACCGGGTTGGAGCAGAGCCCTGCATCTCATCGTCCCGCTTGTCAACCAGCTGAGCGGAGGTGTAGCAGTGAGATCAGTAAATGTCTACCTACCCTGATGAGATGAATAGCTCGGCGGGAATCCTGCGGGTGTGCACTTCCAGCAGGCTACAGCTGGGACTGTTTACTGGGAGCCACTGTGCATTTGAATCGCGACCCCTCCCAGCCTCAGCCGTTGGCACAGCGACCACATATACAATAACGGTGCAGTGGTTATTGGAGGCAGGGAGAGAGACAGTTAGATAGAGCTCTTCGGGCTAAAGGAAGATATGTGGAAAAAGCAGGAATGGGGTACTGATTTTGGATGATCATATTGAATGGCGGTGCTGGATCGAAGGGTCAAATGACTGACTCTTGCACCTACAGAATTTTCTGTTTCTAAGTGGGTTAAACGTGAGCAAATGGGACCTGTTTAGGTGGGCATCTTGGTCAGTATGGATGAATTGGCCTAAAGGAAAGTTTCCATTGTACCATTGCTCAAAGGGCCGAATGGCCTACTCCTGCACCTATTTTCTATGTCTCTATGTTTACACGCAGAGTGCTGGAGTAACTCAGCGGGTCAGGCAGCATCTCTGGGGAGTATGGATAGGTGACGTTTCGGGTCAGGCCCCTTCTTCAGTCCGAATTAGATTGCGGGGTGACCATGAGCCGAGCGGAAACGAAGGAAAGATAATTTTTCATTGTGCTGAGCTGCCCACTTTAGCTTGAATCCATATTTCCATATTATTTCCATGTGACACTGTCGGCGCCTGTGCTCATTCGAAGAGCAATCCCGTGCTCCCACTAATTGTCTCTGTGACTCATTCTCCCCACATTCTCATCAACTGCCCCAGACTCTACCACTCGCCTACCCACTGGGGACATTTGTACATGGGCCAAAGAACATAGATGCTCTGGCTTGGTGAATTGTCCCTAGTGTGGGGAGTATGTGGTGGAGTCTAGGGGGAGTTGATGGGATTGGGGGGGGGGGGAGGGGTGTGTGAAATGAGCACCAGCATAGAACCAATGGGTTGAAAAATGACCAATGAACCCAGATCACTGGTACTGTGGGACAGCAGCTCTATTAGCTGCACCACTATGCTTTTTCACGGCACCAGAGACCCATGTTCGATCCTGACCTCGGCTGCAGTCTTTGTGGAGTTTGCACGTTCTACCCGTGACCGCATGGAACTCACCCGGGTGCTCTGGTTTCCTCCCACATCTCAAAGATATGCGGGTTTGTAGGTCAATTGGCCCATGTAAATTTCCCCCAGTGTGTGGGCAGAGGAGAAGGAAGTGTGAACGGGAGACTGATGGTGGGTATGGACTTAGTCTGATGAAGGGTCTCGACCCGAAACGTCACCTGTTCCCCAGAGACGATGCCTGACCCGCTGAGTTACTCCAGCATTTTGTATCTATCTTTGGTGGACCAAAGGGCCTGTTTCCATGCTGTTTCTCTAAACTAAATGCAGATTTCTGCATTGTGTGTCTTTATCATTCTCCCTCATAATTATTTAGAAGAACAGACATTATGGAATTGACATAAGTTAAATTAGCAAATGAGTAACCAGAGGATTGAACAAAGACTACAGAGACAAGTTCACATCCCACCATGGCAGGTGTGGAATTAAATTGTTGTTAATAATCTACACGTCCTCTCTCACTGCTCCCCCTCTGTGATTCCTCCTGCTATTCATTGTCTTTGATCTCTCTACATCATCTCTCGTTTCCCTTATTCCTAACCAGTCTGAAGAAGGGTCTCGACCTGAAACGTCACCCATTCCTTCTCTCCAGAGATGCTGCCCGTCCCACTGAGTTACTCCAGCTTTTTGTGTCTATCTTTAGCATTAAGTAAACCATGTTATAAGTAATGATATCACAACATTACTAGATTGTTGCTGAAACTCCAACTGATCGATCTGGGGGGAAAAATCTGCCATCTCCAGCTGGTCCATCTTCACGAGAGCTGAGCCCACCACAATGTTTGAAACTAAATGGCCCAACAAGTGCATCGGCTCAAGTGCAGACCTTAGAGAAAACAAATGCCAGTGTAAAGCTTGGAATCAGGAGCTCCTTTTCCGAGCCGATCACAGAACTAGTGCCGTCATGTTTCACTGACCTGCTCCCTGCAAGGTTGTAAGGTTGTGCAACGGGACAGGCATGTTTGTGCAACCTCTTCAGTGTGGTCTTGACTTCATAAAATCTCTCATTGCGCTGTGGCACTTTAGTTTAGTCTATTTCACCAATGACAGTGGCTTTGGACGAGCCTAATACCACCCTCCCGCCGTCTCCTGAGTGATGTTGGCATGGGGATTGCCTCTCGGCCGTGGGCACGGAAATGTGCGTTCCATTTTAGGCTGCTGCTCCCGTTCCCCCCGACCCCACCCTGACCATGAGTGAACGCAAATCCTGCCCTCGTGGTAGTACCGTCTGAAGAAGGGTCCCGACCCGAAACGTCACCCGTCCTTCTTCTCCAGAGACGTTGCCTGACCCCACGGAGTTACCTTCGCACTTGCGTCTATTTACAGTACAGTGAGGCAGGCCCCCTCCACTGAACCCATCAGGTCTCAGCATCAGACTGCCGACTGGGTGATGGATCACTTCATTTAAAGGCCGCACTGGAGGCAAACCGTAATTGTGTACCGTTAGGAAGCCTCTTCGCTTGGACTGCCGCTGTGTACATTGATCCCAAGGTGCTGTTTCACATAACAAGACAATTGACAGATTTATAGCAGCGTGCAGGGGTAGCTCACTGGTGGAGAATAAAGGCTAAAAATCTTGTTACTGTAAATTGGATGCTTACAAGTGGCAATTGGAGAGAAATTGTAGAGAATTGTGGATGCAGCTCAGGCCGTCACGCAAACCAGCCTCCCTTCCATAGACCGCATCTACACTTCACGCTGCCACCGCTTTAATCAAAAACCAGAGGACCTGGGTTGAAGGTGAAGGGGGAAAGATTTAATAGGAACCTGAGAGGCAACTTTTTTTTTAACAAAGGGTGGTAGCTGTAAGGAACGAGCTGCCAGAGGAGGTAATTGAGGCAGGTATTATCACAACACTTAAAAAATCATTTGGATAAGTACAAGAATAGGTTACGTTTCTAGGGATATGGACCAAACGCTGGCAGGCAGGACTAGTAGTTGGCGCATGTTGGTCGGCGTGGGCAAGTTAGGCCGAAGGGCCTGTTTTCACACTGTGTGACTCTCTATGACTCTAACCCATACACACTAAACCTACACTAACCCCGTTTTCTCACCCCACTTACCCATGAGACTAATGCAGTTTGGGCATGTTGGTCGCCGTGGGGAAGTTAGGCCGAAGGGCCTGTTTGCACGCTCTATGACTCCATGAGATAATGAGCCAGCGATTCAAACCCATAACATCTGCTCATGCCTGGTTGGGTGGTTCCTGCATCCTGCTGGCCTTAGCAACAGTCACTTTCACTTTCAATTTAACGTTGGTATTGTCTTCAGCTGTTGGTTGAGGTAGCAATGGCCTGTGAGCCCATCGACTAGCTGAATGGGGCCATGGGCTGCTGATGTATCTCGAGTGAAGGGAAGATAGAGACATCTTTACGGTGACTTTATGGAGAAGTAATCTCCAGTTGATGAGGGAACGACCCTGCTCCTCTGAGCCACACGCTGTCACAAGGGTGACAATAGAAACTGACCTCCCTTCCCACCAGCCCCTCGCTTGGGCAGTGTCTAGAGTGCCCTAACCTCTGTTGTAAGGTACATTGATCACGGCTTCCTGCATTCATATAAGCTCTTTGCAACAGCTCCCTGGTTGCAGCCGGCTCCTTGCTAGAACATTCTTTTTACACCGCTCTCCGAGGCAGCACAAGAGACTGCTTCCATTGTGTCCGGTTTTGAATAAGACACTGGGCAGAATAAATTTGTAGGTTTGAATCCCTGATAAATGCTCAATTAGTTAGCTGTAAGAAATAGGATCCAGCTGTCCATTCACAATGCATTTAAAAAAAAGATACGCATTGACACCTCAGCACAGTCACTTGTTTAATCAGAAGTAATCTTCATTAACTGCCTCCTGCCTGGACATTTCTCTTGCACATGAAAGGGAAAGTAAAGCCACCTGGTGTTTGTTGCATGTTGAGGTTCTCAGGAAAGTTCACTCTTTCAAAATTCGTTACACTAAATAACCCGTAAAATTTATACTGGGTCCTCGACCCATGTAAAATGCTTCGGGCCAATTTATAGGAGGGTAATGGGCTAAAATGTCTCTTGCAGCTGGTGAGGGGAGCACAGGGAACTGCTGGCAGAGTTCAGTCGCATAGTGGCAGGGTCGTAGAGACCCTTCGGTCCAACTTGCCCATGCCGACCAAGATTCCCCACCTGCGCTAATCCCACCTGCTTGCATTTGGCCCATTTCCCTCTAAACCTTTTGTTGTATTTGGTAGTGTTCACAAAAACTATCATTATGCCCGGCACCTTTGCCACTCGTGGAACCCTGGGGTGATATCCCTACCCTCGTTTGAGTGGCGTCTCCACCACACACTGCCCCCCAATGTTCAGCAGCGAAAGGACCCTAGACTGTAGTCCTTTCCTACCCATTATAGAGTTGTACAGCAGAAAAATATTGGCCATTCGGCCCACCACGTCCATGCTAACCTTTTTGCACATCAATACTAATTCCATTTGTTGCATTATGACTGCATCTAATCTATGCCTTCCTCATTCAAGTGTCTATCCACCACATTTGCTATGGGACGCACCTAGCCAATGCCAAGGCTCTGTGGGGGGAGGACCACTGTCTCGTGTCCTTCCGCTGCTGGACATTAGGGGGCAGGGTGTGGTGGAGGCGCTCCTCAAACACTCCAGGGGGGGCACATGAATGCAATGTTGCCTGGTTCGAAGATAGTTTTTGTGAACATTACCAAATACAATGTCAATATATGTACGTATAGCCGCTGAGAATGTCGGAGGAGATTTTTCACAGTTCTTGATTTGTATAGATTTTTTATTCAGAATCAGGTTTATTTTTGGAAAATAATATATATAATATATTAAAATAATATATATTTTCCAAAAATAATGGGAGATATTGGCCTCTATATATATATATATATATATATATGGACAGCCAATTTCCCCTGTATATCTGTGTGTGTGTATATATGTATGTGTATATACACACGCGCACACATGCATACATATATATATATTTTACAAATATATATATACTGTAGAGAAATATATTGGTGAACCAGATATGTGTGTAGTTTCTGGCCTTTTGTTTCTTATTCCGGATCAATTTGAACTTGTCCCCTTGTCATTGACATGTCTAGACCAGTGGTGCAAGTCTCTGGGTGTTGCCCCTGTACTGTGTCCACGGTGCTGTCGTGCTTTGAATTCTATGTTACTTACGGTGGTGCTGTGGAATATTTGGTTGAGTTTAATCAGCATGGACACAGGCCCTTCAACCTGCTGAGTCCACGCCGACCATCGTTCACCTGTTCACAGTTCTATGTTATCCCACTTTCTCATCCACTCCATTCATACTAGGGTCTCGACCCGCAACTTCACCCATTCCATGTCTCCAGAGATGCAGCCTGTCCCGTTGAGCTACTCCAGCTTTTTGTGTCTATCTAGGGACAATTTAAAAAGGCCAATCTACCTAGAAACCTGCATGTCAATGGGATGCGGGAGGAAGCTCACGTGGCCACAGGGAAAATGTGCAAACTCCACAGAGACAGTACCTGAGGTCAGGATCGAACCCGGGTCTCTGGCGCAGTGAGGCAGCAGCTCTGTGACATTGGTTTTTGGGGAAAGGTATCACAGCCACAGAAGGAAGCCCGGTTGGGTGAACCATGTGGATAAAAATAACCTATTGCCAAACCTTTGTTCCACACCCAGTTTTTTTGCCTGCAGTCAGATGCAAGTTGCAAAGAAAAGTGACTCTGCTGGTAAGACGTGCTTGTTTGCTGCAGGTTTAGTGAGACACCTGGGCAGTAGAATGCAGATGGCAGGGTTGGGGCGAGACCCGACTGTGAATGGAGACACAAGGAACTGCAGACGTTGGTTTGCAAAAAAAAAGCACAAAGTGCAGGAGTAACTCAGCAGGTTAACTCAGCAGGTTAGGCAGCATCTCTGTAGAAAAAGGATTGGTGATGTTTCGGGTCGGGACCTTTCTTCAGACTGATTCTGGTGAGGGGGGAGGGGGTGGGTGAAAGCTGGAAGAGAGGTGGGGACAAAGACTAAGCCTGGCAAGTGATAGGTGGATAAACACAAAGTGCCAGAGTAACTCAGCAGGTCAGGCCACAGCTCTGGAGAAAAAGGACAAGTGACATTTCGGGTTGGGACCCACCATCTACAGTTCTTTGTTTCTATACCAAGTGATAGGTAGACCTGGGTTTGCCAGTCAGTCACCAGCACAGGGCATATTACTAAGGTACACAAAATTGCTGGGGAAACTCAGCGGGTGCAGCAGCATCTATGGAGCGAAGGAAATAGGCGACGTTTCGGGCCGAAACCCTTCTTCAGACTGATGGGGGGTGGGGGGGGGGGGAGAAAGAAGGAAAAGGGGAGGAGGAGGAGGAGGAGCCCGAGGGCGGGCAGATGGGAGGGTGGGAGGAGACAGCTAGAGGGTTAAGAAAGGGGAGGAGACAGCAAGGGCTAGCAAAATTGGGAGAATTCAATGTTAATGCCATACGGACGCAAGGTCCCCAGACGGAATATGAGGTGTTGTTCCTCCAATTTCCGCTGTTGCTCACTCTGGCAATGGAGGAGACCCAGGACAGAGAGATCGGATTGGGAATGGGAGGGGGAGTTGAAGTGCTGAGCCACCGGGAGTTCAGGTAGGTTATTGCGGACTGAGCGGAGGTGTTCGGCGAAACGATCGCCCAACCTACGCTTGGTCTCCCCGATGTAAATCAGCTGACATCTAGAGCAGCGGATGCAGTAGATGAGGTTGGAGGAGATACAGGTGAACCTTTGTCGCACCTGGAACGACTGCTTGGGTCCTTGAATGGAGTCGAGGGGGGAGGTGAAGGGACAGGTGTTGCATTTCTTGCGGTTGCAACGGAAAGTGCCCGGGGAGGGGGTGGTGCGGGAGGGAAGGGAAGAATTGACGAGGGAGTTGCGGAGGGAGCGGTCTTTGCGGAAGGCAGACATGGGGGGAGATGGGAAGATGTGGCGATTGGTGGGGTCACGTTGGAGGTGGCGGAAATGGCGGAGGATTATGTGTTGTATTTGCCGGCTGGTGGGGTGAAAGGTGAGGACGAGAGGGACTCTGCCCTTGTTGCAAGTGCGGGGATGGGGAGAGAGAGCAGTGTTACGGGGTATGGATGAGACCCTGGTGTGAGCCTCATCTATGGTGGCGGAGGGGAATCCCCGTTCCCTGAAGAACGAGGACATTTCCGATGCCCTGGTATGGAATGTCTCATCCTGGGAACAGATGCGGCGTAGGCGGAGGAATTGGGAGTAGGGGATGGAGTCTTGACAGGGGGCAGGGTGGGAAGACGTGTAGTCCAGATAATTACTGTTAGACGCTGACTATCTTTCTCCTGCTCTGCTCCCCTAGTTCCCCCCCCTGGCCCTTTTCAAAGATATTCCCAGTAATATTCACTGCTCAGGCAATCCGCTCTATATGAGCATGCAGTATAGCGCAGGTACAGGCCCTTTGGCACAAACACGATCCCAAGTGGACACTGTTGACGCAGCCCAGACCATCACACAAACCAACCTCCCTTCCATTGACCCCATTTATACCTCACGCTGCCTCGGTAAGGCCAGCAGCATAATCAAGGTCCAGTCGAACCCTGGCCACTCGCTCTGCTCCCCTCACCCATCGGCCAAAAGGTATAGAAGTGTGAAGATGCGCACCTCCAGATTCAGGGACAGTTTCTTCCCAGCTGTTATCAGGCAACTGAACCATCTTACCACAGCCAGAGAGCAGCCCTGAACTATTATCGCCCTCATTGGAGACTCTTGGACTTTAGTGGCTTTATCTTGCATTAAACATTATTCACGTTATTCCCTTTATCATGTATCTGTACACTGAAAATGGCTCAATTGTAATCATGTAATGTCTTTCCGCTGACTGGTTAGCGCACAACAAAAGCTTTTCACTGCACCTTGGTACATGTGACAATGAACTAAACCCAAACTTAAACGCAGCTTTAACTGACTTAATAATTGTGCACAGTGGCGCAGCGGTAGAGTTGCTGCCTGACAGCGCCAGAGAGCTGGGTTCGATCCTGACTATGGGTGCTGCCTCTACAAAGTTTGTAAGTTGTATAAACTTAAACTGAAAACTAAATACGCTGCACTCCCTCAACAGCAAGAATACTAGCAGTTGGATCCATGCCAGCCATTCAAGGTGATGTGGGTGTGATCTGATGGGTTCTGCTAAACTCCTCACACTGAGGCAGCACCTGGAGTACAGGCCCCACCTCTGTGATTCTAGTGCCACATTGGACATTTTACTCAATAAGGGGAAGGTTTTAACTGGGTGGGTTGGCAAAGTGGGTTTAGATTTAATACAAAGCAAGAAACTAACAAAATATAAGATACAAATTAAAGCACCAGGGGCTTGTAATAAGGAATAGAATTTGATGTTGTTGAGCAGGTGTTAGTTTGAGGAAAAGATGCATCTAATTGGAATGGGAGGGGTTAGAGATCTAGATTTGTTAATTATTATGTAGGCATGCAGTTTGACATGACTCTAAATGCAAAGCACAGGAATCAGTCAACACAAGATTAGAATTGCAATGCAGACACGTTATGTACAACTAGATGAGAACTCACTTTCAATCCATGTTCAGGAAAGAGTTACATGAATATTATGAGGCCAATATGTGTCAATCTGATTGTCAAGTCTGGAATTGAAAGCTGAGGGGTGACCTTTTTAGTTCAGAGATACAGCGTGGAAACAGGTCCGTCGGCCCACCGAGTCCGCCCCGACCAGCCATCCCATACACTAGTTCTAAGGACAATTTACAGAAGCCAATTAACGTACAAAGCTGCACGTCTTTGCAGTGTGGGAGGAAACCGGAGCACCTGGGAAAAACCCACAAGGTCACGGGGGAACGTCCAAACTCCATATAGACAGCAGCCGAGGTCGGGCTGGGACCCGGGTCTCCGGCGCTGTAAGGCAGCAACTCTACCGTTGCGCCACCGTGCACGATTATAAAAGTGTGGACCCTTGGAAGATTGAGTGACCAATCCCAAAACTAGGACTCGTAAATATACAGTCGCTCGTAAGCTTTAGAGGAGGTTCTTTACTCAGAGACTGGCGGTTGTTCACAACCACAAGAAGTAGTTGTGATTTAACGACAAGTTGCACAAGTGCGTGGGGTAGAAAGGAAGATGCGGATGTGTGGATGGGTGGGATAACACTAGAAGGGTGGGAAGCAACCGGAGATGGAACATGGCATCAGTCTGAAGAAGGGTCCCGATATGAAACTCCGTCTGACCATTTCCATCCACATATTCGACCTGAACCACTGGATTTTTCCGGCGTTTTATTTGGCAAGATTCAGGGCGGCACGGTGGCACAACGGTTGAGCAGCTCCCTTACAGTGCCCGAGACCTGGGTTCGGTCCTGAGTACCAGTGTGTCTGTACGGAGTTTGTATGTTCTCCCCTTGACCATGTGGGTTTTCTCCAGGAGCTCGGTTTCCTCCCACGCTCTAAAGACGTGCAGGTTTGCAGCCTAATTGGCGTGGTCAAATTGTAAATTGTCCCTAGTGTGTGTAGGATAGTATTAGTGTGCAGGGATCGCTGGTCGGCGTGGACTCGGTGGGCTGAAGGGCCTGTTTCGGCACTGTATCTTGAAACTAAACTAAATTGCATTCCCTTGTCTGGAACATAAAATCAGACTGGTTCAGTTAGGTTGAAATGCCTGTTCAATGACACAGTGCTGTAAATAACGCTGATTGCAACACTCCAGGTTTGATTTTTGATTCCTCCCTGAAGTGCCAGGAACATTTTCTGTTTGAAGGCCTGACATCATTGTACATTGACACAGTTGAGTGTATCAGCACAGCCAATGACAGGCCCAAAGTTCCATTCCAATTTTGTGGTTCAATCTAATTAGCATAAGCTATTTTTCAGGTTTCAATGTCTCTGATCTTAATTTCTATTAATATACCGAGTCGATAAATGACTCCTGCACAATGTTATGTAGAATTTGTGCAAGTACATGTGGTTTTGTGTGTGTGTGTCTATGTTTGTGTGGCTGTATGTGCGTATCTGTGTGTGTCTGTGTTTGTGTCTTTGTGTATCCATGTGTGTGTACATGTGCCTGTGTGTGTACATGTGTCTGTGTGTGTACATGTGTCTGTGTCTGTATGTGTGTCTGTATGTGTGTGTGTCTGCCTGTGTGTGTGTGTGTTCGTGCGTGTGTCTGTGTGCACATGTGTCTGTGTGTGTACATGTGTCTGTGTCTGTATGTTTGTGTGGCTGTATGTGTGTGCATCTGTATGTGTGTGTGTGTGTGTTTGTGCTTGTGTCTGTGTGTGTACATGTGTCTGGGTGTGTGTCTGCCTGCCTGTGTGTGTTTGCGCATGTATGTGTATCCAGCTCACCCTGAGCCTACGTATGGGTGAGCTGGATGTGTGCCACAGTTTGTGTGTGTGTGTGTGGGTTTGCACCAGTGTTTCTGCGAGTGTGCACCTCCATGCCATTCCCAGTCACCGGGGAACAGGCGACAGACGAATCTCACAATGTTTTAATGTTAGTTTGAAGAATTTCTGCTCTGAGGGTTCTGGGGGCACTCTAACAAAATCGGTAAGTGTCAAGTTACCAATTACAGAATTACTCATAAGATTCATGAAATGCAGAATGAATCTAACACTAAGGAATCCCTCCCTCTCTGTAATGTTAGATGTACTGACTTCTCAATATGGATGTTTTGAGAAAGTACCTCATCAGAGATTCTCTTCGGAACTGCCATCAAAAAGTTCTGGGCCTTTACTCTGCTTCTCTATCTACGGATGCCGCCTGACCCATGGAGTATTACCAGTATTTCAATCTTTCAGATAAATGCTAAACTGAGGATTGACACTCAGACGGCCGTAACAGTAGCCACACTTTTTTTGTTTAGTTTAGTTTAGTTTAGAGATACGCCGTGGAAATAGGCCCTTCGGCCCACCGAGTCCATGCCGACCAGCGATCGCCGCACATTAACAATATCCTATGCACACTCAGGACAATTGACAATTATACCGAGCCGATTAACCTAAAAACCTGTATGTCTTTGTAGTGTGAGAGGAAATCGGAGAAAACCCACGCAGGTCATGGGGGAGAACATCCAAACTCCGTACAGACAGCACCCGTAGTCAGGATCAAACCCGGGGTCTCTGCGGCTGTAAGGCAGCGACTCTACCGCTGCACCACCTTTTTGAAGCAGGGCTAGAAATTGCTCTTGGTGTCCAGGCCAAGGTTTGCCCCAAAACACAGGAATTGAAAACTAAAGTAAAACCTGGAAAGTGAACGCAGAAAATGTTGGCAAATCTCAATGTGTCAGACAGCACCTGCGGAGAAAGAAACAGAGGTAAATGCCCATAACCTTTCTCTGACAGTACAGAAGGGAACCGTGGATGAAAGTGCTCCTCAGAGGTTGTGTACTGCACTGTAGGGTGGATGTCTGGACTGTGCTGGAGGTCAGTGTTAGTGCTATTGGTGGTTGTTAACTCTTGCTCTCCCCTTGCGCTCAGCACTGTGCCCAACCGTTCCAGATTTACATTGTCTTCGTTCACATGGGCCCCTTTTAATGAGGTCACCAAAATGGACGTAAAAAGTAAGTGGTTTGCTATTTTGTTTTAATTAATATGGATATTTTTAACTTGTTATTTTGGGTAAATATGTTCTGAATAGTCCTTCCAAGGTCAGGGCCTGATTCACCTCAACCCCACTGTGGATGGTGGACTTTGTGGAATTGTTGCACCACATTGCTGAGAACTATAGCCTGTACTCGGTATCTTCCTCTTTACTCTATCTTTTGTACCTGAGTTTGACTTGATTGTATCTATGTGTAATATACTGTATATCAGCTGCTTGGATCGCATGCAAAACAAAGCTTTTTATTACCTTGGTAAATGTGACAATAATGGACCTAAACTTCAGCATACATTTTATTTTAAATTGCTAAAAGTGTTTCTCAACTGTTATTGGGCGGTACAGTGGCGCGCGGTGGTGCTGCTGCCTTACAGCACCAGAGACCCGGGTTCGATCTTGACCTTGCGGGTGCTGTCTGTGTGGAGTTTGCGCGTTCTCCCTGTGACCGCGTGGTTTGTATCCGCTTTTTCCCACATCCCAAAGATGCACAGGTTTGTAGGTTGTTAATTGGCCTCTGTAAATTGCCCCATGTATGTGGTTGTTAACTAATATGAACAGGTGTTTAACGGTCACTGTAGTGCCTGTTTCCATGCTGTATCTCTAAACTAAACTAAACAAAACTAAGTGTCATGGATCAGGATGAGCTCAGCTTGTACACCTTCCCTGCTCCGCCCCTTCCCACACAATACCAACCTCTAACCCCAACACTGTGCCACTGGAGGGTAGGCAGCAGAACTACCCGCTGAGTCACACTGCTCCAGAAATGACTGAAAGGACCAAGGTGTGCTTGTATCTCCAGAGTGGGAGTGCGATCACCTGAAAGGTGAGGGTAGGAGGGGTTGCACTTCACACCACACACTGAGCTACCTGCAGTACACACTGAGCTACCTGCAGTACACACTGACCTACCTGCAACACACACTGAGCTACCTGCAGTACACACTGAACTACCTGCAACACACACTGAGCTACCTGCAGTACACACTGAGCTACCTGCAACACACACTGAGCTACCTGCAGTACACACTGAACTACCTGCAACACACACTGAGCTACCTGCAGTACACACTGAACTACCTGCAACACACACTGAGCTACCTGCAGTACACACTGAACTACCTGCAACACACACTGAGCTACCTGCAGTACACACTGAGCTACCTGCAGTACACACTGAGCTACCTGCAACACACACTGAGCTACCTGCAGTACACACTGAACTACCTGCAACACACACTGAGCTACCTGCAACACACACTGAGCTACCTGCAGTACACACTGAGCTACCTGCAACACACACTGAACTACCTGCAACACACACTGAGCTACCTGCAGTACACACT
The DNA here is from genome assembly GCF_010909765.2 of Amblyraja radiata. Classification (NCBI taxonomy): domain Eukaryota; kingdom Metazoa; phylum Chordata; class Chondrichthyes; order Rajiformes; family Rajidae; genus Amblyraja; species Amblyraja radiata. The sequence continues at coordinate 19,555,649 of NC_045972.1, read as the reverse complement.
GAACTACCTGCAACACACACTGAGCTACCTGCAGTACACACTGAGCTACCTGCAGTACACACTGAGCTACCTGCAGTACACACTGAGCTACCTGCAGTACACACTGAACTACCTGCAACACACACTGAACTACCTGCAACACACACTGAGCTACCTGCAGTACACACTGAGCTACCTGCAGTACACACTGAACTACCTGCAACACACACTGAGCTACCTGCAACACCCACTGAGCTACCTGCAGTACACACTGAGCTACCTGCAGTACACACTGAGCTACCTGCAGTACACACTGAGCTACCTGCAGTACACACTGAGCTACCTGCAGTACACACTGAGCTACCTGCAGTACACACTGAGCTACCTGCAGTACACACTGAGCTACCTGCAACACCCACTGAGCTACCTGCAGTACACACTGAGCTACCTGCAACACCCACTGAGCTACCTGCAGTACACACTGAGCTACCTGCAGTACACACTGAGCTACCTGCAGTACACACTGAGCTACCTGCAGTACACACTGAGCTACCTGCAGTACACACTGAGCTACCTGCAGTACACACTGAGCTACCTGCAGTACACACTGAGCTACCTGCAACACCCACTGAGCTACCTGCAGTACACACTGAGCTACCTGCAACACCCACTGAGCTACCTGCAGTACACACTGAGCTACCTGCAACACCCACTGAGCTACCTGCAACAGGCTTTCTAGTCTGGGCAAGCAACCCCATTGAAAGTATCTTGTTTCATGCACGCTTTGTCTGCTTGGGCTGGGCCTATCCTCTGAACAGCTGCAGGCTTGGCCAGGAGCTCTGCCACTCCCAGCCGCTCACCTGCCTTCTCCCGCTGCTGCATGAGCAGTTGCAGCAGAGCCCTGGCTGCCTGCCACGCGCAGACAGGCCCGCCTGCAAACACGGCGGCTGGGGTTGCACAAGGCGTCTGACGCAATGCCCCGTGTGCGGGACTTCCCCTGGCCCCGTGGTCCTCTCCAGAAAAGGGGGCCTCATCTCCCTCCCCCTTCCCTACCCCCACCCCCACTGAGGAGGGATTGTCCCCTCTCCCCACTTACCTCTTCCCTCTCCTTTAACCACTTCCCCAGACAAACCCAAGTATTTTGCAACCGCTGTTGCAATGACATTACACAGCAAAATCCCACAACCAAGCGTGGTCTGATGGTCTGCTTCTCGACTGACGTGGTTGTCAGATAAACATTGACCAGGAGACAATACTGCCCTGCACTTCCTCCATGCCACAAGTCTATTACCAGCACTCCCTCAAAGGCAACATGGGTTTAATTCGATTACCATTAAGGGGCTGTCCCACTGCGGCGACCTAATCTGCGAGTTTAGACGAGTTTGCCCTCGACTCAAACTCGCGGCATGGTCGACACGTGGTCCTAGAAGGTTCTGTGAGGTCATGGGAACTCTCCTTAATGCTCGAGGGAAGTTCCCAAATACTCGTGGCCTCAGCTAGGTCGCGGAACATTTTTCAGCATGTTGAAAAAATGTCCGCGAGTAAAATGTGGTCGGCATGGTTCTTTTGAATGCAGTAGTGCAGTGGAGTGAGGTCGCTATTTAGTTACAGGCAGGCGAGGGCAGCCGTAGGCAATCTCCTTTGCTGACTGGGCATTTGAATTGGCTCATTGGAGTTTTCAGGACCAAGGAAAACCGACTGGTAGGTAAAATGCCCGCTAAACTATTATATTTCTTAAAAGTGTCTCCCCCCCCTTTTCTCCCCTTCTCTCCCCCCCTCTCCACGCTCTCTAAAGGACTTACCATACACTGTGCAGCCATGTTTTACCTTCCTCTTCATCACGGGTGTGAATTTCAGACAGCGCTCCCCCGTTTTCCCTGGCCCCCGCCTTTGCGATGTGTTTGTGTGTGTGTGCGCGGTCGGTCGATCCAGCTCGCGGTTTCAACGCTGACGGTCGATCCATCTCGAGATTTTCCAGGCGAGTACCCTCGAGCTTGAAGGTCGAAGACACTCTTCTTAACTCGCGGATTAGGTCGCCGCAGTGGGACAGCCCCTTTACTCTTTATGCACAAGTGAAAACATCCTCTTTACATCCACTCAATTGAGGCCTTTCACTATTCGCTAAGTTTCATTTAATTCCACCTTCATCCTCCTTACCTCCTGCAGGCACAGAACCAGTGCCATCAAACGTTCTTCATATGTTAACCCAATCATCCCCAGGATTATTCTCGTAAGCCTTTCCTTGGGATTCCCTCGAGCGACAACACATCCTTCCCCACACATGGGGCCCAAAACTGCTCACAATGCTCCAAAAGCGGTCTGACCAATGCCCTATAAAGCCTCAGCATTACATCCCTGTTTTAATATTCTAGTCCTCTGTAAAGGAAGGCGCGCATTGCATTAGCCTTCCTTACTAACGATTCAACTTGCAAATTAACCGTATTGGAATCTTGTACCAGCACTCCAAAGTCCCTTTGTTTTGTTTACATCCCTTTGTTTTGTTTACATGCTATCCAATCAAATCATACTGTAGGTAATCCAAAGAGAAAAATACCAGAGTGCAGAGTAAGGTGTGACAGTGTTACAGTTATTAAATAAAGTGCAGGTAATAATAAATGCAAGGTCTGCAATGAGGTAGGTTGGAAGATCTGGACTACACCCTAGCTTTTTAGAGGACTGTTCAGTAGCCTGTTAACAGTGGAACAGAAGTTATTCCTGAAACTGGTGGTACGTGCTTTCAAGCTTTTGTTTCTTCTTGCTGACGGGAGAGGGGGAAAGAGAATATGACCGGGGAGTAAAAGGTCACAACAACAGTTCACCCATATTCAGGCCTGTGCACATGCATCCAATCTTCAGGCTGGCATGACTCTATCCTTCTCTATCTTTCAGTCTGAAGAATCGTTCCGACCCAAATCGTCACCTATTCCTTTTCTCCAGAGACGCTGCCTGACCCGCTGAGTTACTCCAGCATTTTGTGTCTTTCTTCGGTATGAACCAGCATCTGCAGTTCCTTCCTACACGTGATTAGTATAGATAAGGACTTAATGGTCAGCATTGACAGGGTGGGCCGAAGGGCCTGTATCTGTGCTGTACGCCTAGGCAGGCCATTCTAAACCTTTAAGGCCACGGGTTCCAGATGATGATTGCCTACGTGACGTCACGATAAGCGGTGCCAAGGGGCTATGATTGTGCCAATTGGAAGCTTACATCTGTCAATGTGAACATCTGGGATGTTTGCAAACGTTCATGTCACCCATTCCTTCTCTCCAGAGATGCTGCCTGTCCCGCTGAGTTACTCCATCATTCTGTGTATATCGTCGATTTAAACGAGCATCTGCAGCTCTTTCCTACACCGACAGTCTCCGACGTGGGATCTGAACCCACAATCTACCCGCTGCGGCGTGAAGGTGAAACCCGCTGTGCCACGGCGTGAGGTGGAAGACGGGTCTACTGCACCCATCTTGACCGCGCGCTCTTCCTGGCAAACAAGCCCCAAATGGGAGTTTAGCCGACTTGCGCGCTGCCCGACCCAAGGGGAGGGCTCACAGTGGTCCACACCCTGACCTGAGGCAGCGCAGCGGCGAAGGGTAACGAGATCACAGGGAGCAAAGCGCCTGAGAGTGAGGGAAGGTGCGCAGTTGAAACATTTGCACTGGTGCTGAGCATCTTTTAACAGTAGAGGGCAGGAATGGGCCAGGATTACCAGCTCAGTCAAAAGCTCAGCCCACTGAACAAGGCAAAGGGAACATTCGGAGCCTCCTCCGCCTGTCTGAGACCCCGAGTCACCTTCACGACCCCCCCCCCCCCCATCATGTTTCAGTCGCTCTGAACGACCTGTTACAATTTGTGTTTTCAGTTCTTGCTTTGTGAGTCAGAGATACTGATGCCTCTTGAATCTCCCTCCGGTTACTGAGCAATATTTCACACCTGCCATTAGTCCTCTATGAAGCTGGCCCTCTTCAGCTGAATTTATAAACCAAATCCTTGTGCTGGACAGATCATCACAGGGTGAGTGTGGGCAGCATTGGGTCTAGTGGGGCAGAACCACTGGGAGACTGTGGGGCCAGAGTGGTGGAGCTGCTGTCTCACAGCTCCAGCCACCCAGGTTCGATCCTGACCTCCGGTGCTGTCAAAGTGGAGACTGCACGTTCCCCCTGTGACTTTGTGCACATCCTCCGGGTGTTCCGGTTTCCTCCTGCATATGGTAGATTAATTGGCCACTGTAAATAGCCCCTCGTCTAGAGGTGAGCGGAAGAATAAGGAGGGGGGAGTTCATCGTTGCAACGTCATACAGCGTGGAAAAAGGTCCTTCAGCCCAACGTGCCCATGCCGACCAACATGACACATTCCACACTCGTCCCACCTGCCTGAGTTTGGCTCGTATCCTTCTAAACCTGTCCTATCCATGTACGTGTCCAAATGTTCCACCTTCCGCTCTACCATCTGTGCTGCCAACCCCTCCCTTGCTACTCCCATGGGCTTCCAGCCGAGACCATCGTGGGCACGCTGAACTTCTGCCATCTTCCCAGCTCCCAGGCTGGGACGTCTGGTGTGGAGAGTGTGGGAGGGTAATGTGCATGGCACATGTAGGGCAACCCTGCAGGAATGGAGGTGGGGAAACGATGAGGGCCGATTCTGATTTGACTTAATTCAGTTTGTTTATCTGTACTTACTCAATTGTCTTTAAGTATTTCAGATTTAAGTTTGTAGTTTGGTTTAGAGATGAGTTTAGAGATGCAGCGCGGAAACGGGCCCTTCAGCCCACTGAGTCCGTGCCGTCCAGCAGTTCCTGTACATCAGCACTAGCCTACACACACCCGGGACAATTTACTGTTTTTAACCAAAGCCGATTAACCTACAAACCCTTGACGTCTTTGGAGTGTGGGAGGAAACCGGAGCACCTGGAGAAAGCACATGTGGTCACGGGGAGAACGTACAAATTACGTACAGACAGCACTCGTGGTCAGGGTTGAGCCCAGGTCTCTAGCTCTGTCAGGCAGCAACTCCACCTCTGCGCCACCGTGCCGCACACGGCTAAGGGTGGAGTTCTGGCTGGCCAGGTTCAGGTTGGGTCCCAGTGTTATACCCGAGCAGACATCTGTTCCATGGTTACGTCGATGAAGGGATTTGATAGCACTTGTATTACAGGATTGTGGTGCTGACTTGAGCTTCGAGTGTTTAGAATGGAACGGGCCGGGGTGAATTCAGCACCCAGCCACATGGCCGATAATCAGCAGCAGATTATCACAGGGAAGAGTTTACAGCTCTGATTGTCGATGCACCAGCCTGCCACTTGAGCAGGAAGCAAATCGAGGACAAAACCGAGCTCAGGATTGTGTTATAAAATGTAACAGATACACAGGAGTGCTTTTTCAGTTGTAACCTCATTTTGGGCTTTGGGTAATGTCATAAAGTGGAAGAATGCAGCTCCGTCCCAACCTCCTAATTAGATCACAGACTCTCAATCACTCCCTGGTGACCATAATTCTTTATTTAATGCATCTGAACCCCTTAAATAGATTATGCCATGCAATCACTGCAGGGTATCCATCATTCTTTATATCTTTCCGAATAACTATTGCCTCATTATGCTAATCCCTTTTTACATTTGTATTATGTTTTTTTAACTTTTACTTTGAATTTTGCGTATCTTTTCCTTTCCTAGTTCCGACTTGCTGTTCTGTCTCTGGCTGGGGACTAAAGAGGATGTTTGTGTGATTTAGGGGTCAGAAACTATGTTAAGGTTCCCCCCCCCCCCCCCCTTTCGATGGAGGGAGGTGGCGTGGCGTAGTGCCTGTGAGAGCTACAACAGTCTGCATTTACGTGACACCACTTACGTCCGGCTGGTGCGTGAAGGTACTTCACTGGACTGATTTCAATAGACAAATTGACACACTAGACTCATAGAGTCATACGGCATGGAAACAGGCCCTTCAGCCCAACCTTGACCAAAATGCCTCATCTACACGCGTCCCACCTGCCTGTGTTTGGCCCAAATCCCTTCAAACCTATCCTAGTCATGTACCTGGCTAAATGTGTCTTAAACGTTGCGATAATACCTGCCTCAACTACCTCTGGTTAAAAGACTCTGCATTTAGCTGATAGATTCCTCTCATAATTGTGTGCACTTCTATAAGACCACTCCTCATCCCCCTGCGCTCCAAGAAATAAACTCCCAGTCTGCTTAACCCCTCCTTATAGCTCCTTATAGCCCTCGAGTCCTGGCAACATCCTTGTAAATCTTCTCTGCACTCTTTCCAGCTTGACAGCATTTTTCCTGTAATATGTTGACCAATACCGAACTCAATAATCTGAATGTGGCGTTACCAACGTCTTCTTTAACTGCATCATGACCTCCCAACTTCCATACTCAACACTCGGAGGGCTGAAGGCCAATGTGCGCTGGATGTTGAGCAGGTGGCCTGGAAAGGTTGAGTGGAAGAAGCAAGTTTTACTGTCTGTTGTAGAGGGAAGAGGCAGCTTCGCAGAAGGGAATTCCAGAGCAAAATGCAGAGTGCTGGAGGAACTCAGTGGGTCAGACAGCATCTGTGGAGGAAATAGATAGGCAATGTTTTGGATCGGGACCCTTCTTCAGACTGAATTCTAGAGGTTGAATCAAAACAATGGCACCACCATCACGAGTGGAACGATTCACATTGGGGATGCATAAGAAGCCAGGATTGGAGTCATAGCATGGAAACAGGCCCTTTGGCCCAACTTACCCATGCTGACTAAAATGTCCCATCGACGCTAGTCCCACCTGCCCATGTTTGGACAATGTCCCTCTAAACCTGCCCTATCCATCTGCCTGTTCAAATGTCTTTTAAAGCTTGGGAGATTGTGGAGCAGAACGGGAGATTTAAGTTGGCAGATCTTGAGAGGCAGTGTCCCGCATGTAGATTACTGTGTGTGTGAGATTATGGAGGGATAGGTGGTGGAGTTGGGACTTCTCCTCTCCCTCCTTGCACTTTCCCCAGGAGCAGCGAAAAGATCTAGAACTGAGCGTCACTGTTTAAAAGAAAGCAGTCACCCATTTAAGACAGAGCTGGCAGGGTGGCGCAGCGGTAGGGTTGCTGCCTTACAGCGCCAGATGTCCGGGTTCGATCCTGACTACAAGTGCTGTGTGTGTGGAGTTTGTACGCACTCCCCATGACTTTTCTCCAGATACCCCGGTTTCCTCCCACACGCCAAAGACGTACAGGTCTGTAGGTTATTTGGCTTCAGTACGTTGTGAAATTGTCCCGAGTGTATGTAGGTTTGTGTACAGGGTGATCGCTGGTCGGCATGGACCCGGTGGTCCGAAGAGCTAGTTTTCGGGCTGTATCTATCTATATTACTAAAAGTCTGATCTTGACCGCTTTTGGCCCACTGTGCTGCGATTTCCGAGAGAATGCCTCCACCTACGGCCGTCATTTTTCGCCACCTCGCTCAGAGCCCACCTCTGCCTTCCTGGACTGGAGGATTTTTCCTATCGATGAAAAATCAGAGAGATATTAATGATTTTTAAAAAATCACCATTCTCTCTGCTGCCCCTGCTGGAGGGACGGGGAGGGACTATAAAACCAGGAAGTGGTGTGCCTCACTCAGTCTCTGCAAGATGGAGGTCACGTCTCTCTGAGCTCTGAATAACACTGAACACATGTCTACTCAACTGTGAGTGACCTTAATGAGGTTTGAAAATGAAAATATGGTTGGTTTGAAGTAAAAAGGCACTGCCTGCAAATGGTTGTTTGGGGGGTTTGGGTTGAAGTAAAAAGTTGAAGTCTCCCCTCCTCTCTCTTCCCACCTCTTCCCCCTCTCTCTCCCCCCTCCTCTCTCTTCCCACCTCTTCCCCCTCTCTCTCCACCCCTCTCTCTCCCTCCCCTCCTCTACCCCCTTCTCCCCCCCTCCCCCTCCCCTCCCCTCCCCCCCTCTCTCCCCTCCCCCCCCCTCTCCACCCCTCTCCCCTCCCCCTCCCTCCTCTCCCCCCTCTCTCTCTCCCCTCTTTTTCTCCCCCTCCTCCCCTCCCTCACCCCCCCCTCCCCTAAACCCCCTCCCCTCCACACCCCCTACCCCCATCCTCCACCCTCCCCCCTCTCCTCACCCCACCCCCTCTCAACACCCCCTCTCTCTCCTCCTCACTTAGGACCCCCTCTCTCTCCCCCCTCTCTTCCCCCCCTCCCCCTCTCTCCTCTCTCACTCTCCCCTCTTTCTCTCCCCCTCTCTCCTCCCCTCCCTCTCTCCCCTCCTCCCCCACCTTTCCCCCCTCACCCACCCTCCCTCTTCTCCTCCCCTCCACCCCCTCTCCATCTTTCCCCTCTCTCTCGGTCTCTGCCTCTCTATCTGTCTCTGCCCCTTCTCTCTCTGCCCTCACTCTCTACCACCGCCTCCACTCTCTAGATGTGACTGCAAGTTGGGGGCTATGCATCAGTAGATAGGGTGCTTATGGGGTAAAAGGAGCAAATTAATAATATTAATATAATATCAAGGGGGGTAATTAGCATGAGTGCGGGGGGGGGGGTAGTTAGTGTGTGTGACGCTGCATGCTGCCTCCCCCCCCACAACCGCACGTTGGGGGAACAGACCCAATGGGTCTGCACTTGGTCTAGTCTCTAAACTAAGGCTTAAACTCAGTGAGGGGTCCTTTGTTTCTCCCAGAGGATTGTGATTCACGAGAGCTCTTTACCTCAGGGATGGTGGATGCAGAGTCTTTGAATACTTTTAAGGCAGACTGCTGATAAGCAAGGAGGTGAAAGGTTACCGCGTGGTCACAGAGTTGAAGTTACCATCAGATCAGCCACGCTCTCGTTAAATGTCTGGCCTACCCGCCCACGCTGCTAATTTATTTTCTTGTATCTTGTGGGGTTGGGTCGGAGGCAGCTCCCCTGGAATTGGAATGGGCAGGGCCATGGAATGGAGATGGAGAATTTCCGGGGTGTTTTAGTTTTAGTTGAGTTTAGAGATACAGCGCAGATACAGGCCCTTCGGCCCACCGAGTCCGTACCAACCAACCAACGATCCCCGCACATTAACACAAGCCTACACACACTCGGGACAATTTACACTTATACCAAGTATACAAACCCAAGCCAACTCTGGAGAACATGGGCAGGTGACATTTCGGGTCGAGACCCTTCTTCAGATGCCTCAGCCTGCATGTAGTGACACCCTCAAGCTAACCGCCACATAGCGACACCAACGGACTGGATTATTTTGTGTGGGCTTGTTTGCAGTTGCTCCCAGTTTAATACCAAAGTTAAAACAAATGACTTACTGTAATCAATATTATGCCCCGGGCCCACAGTACGCAATCAGATTTCATTTTACTTGGACTTGCTTGATCCTTGCTTATTGTCTCCCGTGTATTTGATTGTATCAGTGTTTTCCGCCTCTAAGTACCAGCCAGCTTAATGTGTAAACGCCCTGCAGAGGATCACTCTGGATTGCTTCTGACGTTCCTTCAAGCCGCCACTTAGCTCGTGCAGCCTCCCTGGCTCCGTCCATTCTAATCTAAAGCAGCTGCAGAGACAGGAGGCTCGCTCTGCAAGAGAAGCAGGCATTCATATAACGAGTAAGGGTCAGGCCCTGGGAAATTAAATGTTCATAAATAGAGGCCTGAACACTTTGAAGAGTGGGCTGCAACCATTTGATCTCATTAAAGTTTAATACCCATCAATGCCACTCCTGGCAGCCCGGGCCCCAGCTTAATTTGACGGGTGTTAAAGGAGGATGATTAAATAATTGTCGTCGCTGGGGACGGGCTTTTTTATCGCGTTACCTGCAAGGAGCAGTGCGTCTGCGGCCGTGCCGCTCACCACGGCCAAGGCTATCGGACGTGGAAGCCTTCGCCTGTGCCTCACTGCAGGGCCATGAGCTCATTCCCCCCCAGGCCGCGCGCGCTAACATGATGGGCCGGAAGTTTACTGTTTGCAAAACGGCCCCTGGAGCCGACCAGTGAGAATGCAACGTTTCCAGCACCACCTTGGAGCCATCGCCTCCACGCCCAGCATTCCCTCTGAGAAGATGGACGCAAAAAGCTGGAGGAAAGGGCATGTCCCAGTTGGCCGTCATTTACGCGACAGGCCGGTAGTCGCGCGTATCTTCATGCGTCAGCACAGCCGTTTGCAGCGCGTGACGTCATTTGAATAGCCAGTTTATGATATTTACCCAGTTTATGATATTTATAGTGATTTTCTAAAATGTTCCAGTTTCTTGAGTGGTGCTAGCAATTGGAAAACTGCAGATGCAATGCCCCTATTCAAAAAAAACGGTGAATGAAAAGTAGCAAGCTGCAGACCAAATTAATCTGTAGGAAGGAACTGCAGATGCTGGTTTAAATTGTAGATAGACACAAAATGCAGGAGTAACTCGGCAGGACAGGCAGCATCTCTGGAGAGAAGGAATGGATGATGTTTCGGTTCGAGACACTTCTTCAGTCTTCTTCAGTCTGTAGAAGGGTCTCGACCCGAAACGTCACCCATTGCTTCTCTCCAGAGACGCTGCCGGTCCCGCTGAGTTACTCCAGCATTTTGTATCATTTACCTAGTTTGCTCTTCCATTTCTACCAACTGCACCCCTTCTCGTGCCATTCGTTCATCCAGCTGTAGGAGATACAACATTTGTCTTTTTAACCTCTTCCTTACCCACAATCCAGGGACCCAAGCAGTCATTGCAAGTGAAGTATCAATTCACTTTTGCAATTTCCGGTTTAGTGTTCACCAGGTAGTTTTCTCTACGAAACTTTGCAGATTTTTTAATCGCTCGCGCTTATATCCACGACGCGTAAAAAGCGGGCCGACTGCATATGGGCGGCGCGTGGCGATGCATGGTTACGCACGGTGACGTAATCATGTGTCACCATGCACTACATGTACGAGGTCAGGATGTCAGTGTGCGACCGCAGTACGTCCGCGTGCGTAAGCGATATGCCACACAGGTGGCGAGCGAAGATTTTGTGCAGCACGAAATTCTGGAGCGCCACGCGATACCGCGCGCAAATACACGCTCCTCCACGCCTCTCCATGCGCTCGTCCCACGCTACCCACATGCTACCCATGCGTCACAACGCGACAACCAAATTTTTGGAGGTCACGTAAATGGCGCGCAAATGACGGCCAAGTGGGACAGGCCCTTAGCTCAGCGGGACAGGCAGCATCTCTGGAGAGAAGGAATGGGTGACATTTTCAGGTCTGAAGAATGGTCTCAACCCCGAAAAGTCACCCATTCTGCAGTTCCTTCTTACACGCTCCTTCGGAGAACTTTGTTTTAACAAATCAAAAGTGCAGTGTGAGTGGCGATCACAAACCTCCTCTCCTGTCGCCCGTTCACGGATTGAGTTGGGTAAAAGAAGGTCATCTATTAACTGTGTTAGTTCATGGATTCTACAACAGTACAGCACAGGAGCTGGCCCTTTGGCCTACACTGCTTGTGCCAACATGATGTCAGGGTCAACTCCTCTCTGCCTGCACATCATCCACACCCCTCCATTCCCTGCATATCCTTGTGCCTATCCAAAAGTCTCTTAGATGCCACCATCATACCTGCCTCCACCAACACCCCCAACAGTGCGTTCCAGGCACCCACCACCCTGTGTGGAAAGAATTTAGATAGGTTTTATTTATTGTCACATGCACCGAGGTACAGTGAAAAGCTTGCATGCTCACCAGTTAGCGGGAAGACAATACATGAATATGATTGAGCCATCCACATTCTATCCTTGCCTGAAAACTATCCATTGACTTGACCTCCACAGCCTTCTGCGGCAATGAATTCCACAGATTCACCACCCTCTGACTAAGAAATTCCTCCTCATCTCCTTCCTAACGGAACGTCCTTCAATTCTGAGGCTGTGTCCTCTGGTCCTAGACTCTCCCACTAGTGGAAACATCCTCTCCACATCCACTCTATCTAAGCCTCTCACCCATCTCCTCTCTCAGCTGGATGTATCAGGACCCTCAGCCTTTACTGTATATGGAGAAGTTCTCTTCTCCAATCCCGAGTTCCCCCATTTCCCATTTATCCCCCCCTCTTTCCCCTCCCCCTGTCCCCTTCTACCCACTTCCTTCCCTCCAGCTGTAGACTTTACTTTAGACTTCAAACTTTTGAGATACAGCATGGAAACAGGCCCATCGGCTCACCGAGTCTGTGCCGACCAGCGATCACCCCGCACACTTAACACTAGCCAACGTACGAGGGCCAATTTACTATTTTTTATCAATGCCAATTAACCTATAAACCTGTAATTCTTTGGTTGAAGTGTTTTCTTTGGAGTTTGGAGTGTTACATTTAACGCCTTCTTTCCTTACCTGACCCCCTTTGTCTCCCTTTCACCTTTAGCCTTCATCACTTACTCCACCCCAAACGAATCACACAAATGGTCTTGCTTAGGGCTGGTCTATTTAAGGGGGGCAGTGATGCAGGTGGAAGAGATGTTGTCTCACATCACTGGAGACCAAGGTTCAATCCTGACCTTGGGTGCTGTCTGTGTGCAGTTTGCATGTTCTCCCTGTGACCACGTGGTGAGTGGGCTGCCCTGGTTGCCCCCTCGTATTCCAAACACATGCAGGTTGGGATGTTAATTGGCCTTTGGAAGTTGCCCCTGGTGTGTAGGTAGGTGGTGGAATCTGGGGTCATTGGAGGACACGTGATCAGAACGTGAGGATCAGAAGGCGTCCACCCGATCTATTCCTCTTCTTCTGGGAACATTGAGTCCTTTCTTTGGGAACGTATAGAAGCCCAGTGTAATTGGCGGAGGGAACGCCTTCCGCCCACTCCCCTCACCGGGTCTTCATGTTGATCCAACTTTGGCCTCAACGATCATTCCTGCAGACTATGATCATTTTCTGCGAACCCTGCCTCAGGAGAATAGACACAATGGCACAGATGTACAGTTGCTGCCTTAGGGCGCCTATGACCCGGGTTTGATCCTGACTGTGGATGCTGTCTGTGTTGAGTGTGTACATTCTCCCCGTGACCTGCGTGGGTTTTCTCTGGGTGCTCCAGTTTCCTCCCACCCACCAAAGACATACAGGATTGTAGGCTGTGTTCAAGAAGGAACTGCAGATGCTGGAAAATCGAAGGTACACAAAAATGCTGGAGAAACTCAGCGGGTGCAGCAGCATCTATGGAGCGAAGGAAATAGGTGACGTTTCGGGCCGAAACCCTTCTTCAGACTGATAGGGGGTGGGGGGGGAGAAGGAATGAAAAAGGGGAGGAGGAGGAGCCCGAGGGCGGGGGGATGGGAGGAGACAAGATTGTAGGCTAATTGGCTTTAATAAAATTGTAAATTGTCCTCGGTGTGTGTCGGATAGTGTTCGTGTGCGGCGATAACTGGTCGGCATAGACTCGGCGGGCCGAAGGGCCTGTTGCTGCACTGTATCTCTAAGCTAAAACCAAGACATGATCAGGGTAATGCAATTAGACAGGAGGTCAGCTGGCACGAGTCCATCTTGCAAAGCCTTGTACTTTGTACCTGGTGGTCCACCAGGGACTATACTGGAAGTTGGACAATTTTATACTGGACAATTTTTTTACATTTATCAAACCAATTAACCTACAAACCTGTACAATCTCTGGAATGTAGCAGGAAACCGAAGATCTCGGAGAAAACGCAGGTCAGGGGGAGAACGTATCAACTTGTGTGTACAGACAGCACCCGTAATGGGGATGGAACCCTGGTCACCGGCGCTGCATTCGCCGTAAGGCAGCAACTCTACCGCTGAGCCACCGTGTCTAAAAGCATTGGATGTGCACCAGCATGTGCTGTCCCTACACCCATTAATTTGCAAGCTCTTTCAAATGTACAGGTTATCGCTAACCCTACGCAGGAAGCAACCGTTTGATATGTAAAGACCTCATAGAAATCGGCCTATCGACAAACACGTACCCAACGCAATTTTACTGGCAAATTCTTGGACAGTGCAGCTGGTATATGGCCAACACCCTGGGACCAGGCGAACAGGTTGAGCTGGAATCTTTTGAGTTGAAGTATTTGTTTAAAAGAAACAAATGCACATTTTGTATCTTTTGTGACCTTAGCACTCAAATGCTTCTAACCATGTTTCAGGTGCTGTCCCTGTCGCCATGAAAGGTATCAAACATTGTTCTATGTAACCCATCCTGACCGCAGGCGCTGACTGTGCGGAGTGTGTACGTTCGCCCTGTGGCCATGTGGGTTTTCTCCGGGTGCTCCGGTTTCCACCCACACTCCAAAGACGCACAGGTTTGTAGGTTAATTGGCTTCGGTAAAGATTGTAAATTGTCCCTAGTGTGCAGGATAGTGCTAGTGTATGGGGATCGCTGGTCAGCGCAGACTCGGTGGCCGAAGGGCCTGTTTCCACGCTGAATCTCTAAAGTCTAAAGTAAAGACCAAAGCACAAAGAGTCATCCTTCAGGCCAACTTGTCTATGCCCATCGAAGCAAGTCACATGTGTTTTCATTTGACCTTTATCCCTCTTAGCCTGGTGGGCCAAAAGGGTTGTTTCTGTGCTGTACAACTCTACAACATCACACTGAAGGTGAGTTGACACTAGTGAGTGGTTTGCTAGTAAGTCTGTTGGTCTGAGGTTGGAATTAGACATTGGTCTGGAAGAAAGGTACCAACCCGAAACATCACCCATCCTTTCTATCCAGAGATGCTGCCTGACTCACTGAGTTACTCCAGCCCTCTGTGGCCTTAATAGGTTGGGACAGGAGTATTCTTTCCTGAAATAAACCAACTAACCCTCTCCATCGCAGGGGACAGACTTCTGACCGACATACACTACCTCCATCGCAGGGGACAGACTTCTGACCGACATACACTACAAACCAACTGACTCACATGGCTATCTGGACTACACGTCTTCCCACCCTGCCCCCTGTAAAGACTCCATCCCCTACTCCCAATTCCTCCGCCTACGCCGCATCTGTTCCCAGGATGAGACGTTCCACACCAGGGCATCGGAAATGTCCTCGTTCTTCAGGGAACGGGGATTCCCCTCCGCCACCATAGATGAGGCTCGCACCAGGGTCTCATCCATACCCCGCAACACTGCTCTCTCTCCCCATCCCCGCACTCGCAACAAGGGCAGAGTCCCCCTAGTCCTCACCTTTCACCCCACCAGCCGGCAAATACAACAAATAATCCTCCGCCATTTCCGCCACCTCCAACGTGACCCCACCACTCGCCACATGTTCCCATCTCTGTCTGCCTTCCGCAAAGACCGCTCCCTCAGCAACTCCCTTGTCAATTCTTCCCTTCCCTCCCATACCACCCCCTCCCCGGGCATTTTCCGTTGCAACCGCAAGAAATGCAACACCTGTCCCTTTACTTCCCCCCTCGACTCCATTCAAGGACCCAAGCAGTCGTTCCAGATGCGACAAAGGTTCACCTGTATCTCCTCCAACCTCATCTACTGCATCCGCTGCTCTAGATGTCAGCTGATTTACATCGGGGAGACTAAGCGGAGGTTGGGCGATCGTTTCGCCGAAAACCTCCGCTCAGTCCGCAATAACCTACCTGAACTCCCGGTGGCTCAGCACTTCAACTCCCCCTCCCATTCCCAATCCGACCTCTCTGTCCTGGGTCTCCTCCATTGCCAGAGTGAGCAACACCGGAAATTGGAGGAACAGCACCTCATATTCCGCCTGGGTTGCTTGCGTCCGGATGGCATGAACGTTGAATTCTCCCAGTTTTGCTAGCCCTTGCTGTCTCCTCCCCTTCCTTAACCATCGAGCTCTCCTCCCATCCCCCCGCCCTCGGGCTCCTCCTCCTCCCTTTTTCCTACCTTCTCCCCCCCACCCCCCATCAGTCTGAAGAAGGGTTTCGGCCCGAAACGTCGCCTATTTCCTTCGCTCCATAGATGCTGCTGCACCCGCTGAGTTTCTCCAGCATTTTTGTGTACCTTCGATCTTCCAGCATCTGCCGTTCCTTCTTGAACACAACGAACACATTTAGTACTTACAGCAACCTGACAGCTCTGTGGTTACTGTTATTGACAGAGGCTTTGTATATTGCAGATCCTTAAGGCGTGAATACAGATAATGTCCTGTGAATTACCAGTACGTGCCTCTGACGTTCAGCTACTTAAACATAATCACGCACTCTGTAATGTTGTCTTGGCTTGTACTTGTAATCTGTGTACTTTCCCCAAAAATACGGTGATACCCTATCTCTACCCCAACCTGTACCATTCGGACTCTCTGCAACTAATCTAACCTCCAAACCCCCCAACCCCCAGTCACCGATCCCTGTGTCTTCCTCACCCCCAAAGTTGCTGGCATATCCTCCACCCCAATCTTCAACTGAAAGATATTTTCCAAGGCACTCCCACCCCCTATTTGCGGAGCCTGTCAATGACTAGAGAACCTGTTTTCTTGCTGCTGGGAGGTGGAGAAAGATTAGTTGGGCCATGGGAGAGAACTTCCTAACTTGTCAGCAAAAAGGGGTCTTAGCATTCAGCTGAGTGGGCAGTCAGATTGAACTGCCACCTGAAACTGAACCATTCTATCAACAACTCGGGAGTGGTCCTGAGCTATCATCTACCTCACTGGAGAGCCTCAAACTATCTTTCATCAAACTTAATCTTGCACTAAACATTATTCCCCTCATCGTGTATCTGTACACTGTGGATGGCTTGATTGTGATTACAAATAGTTTTTCTGCTAACTGGTTGGCACACGACAAAAGTGTTTCACTATACCTGGTGACATAAACTCAACCAAACAAAACTAAATAAAAGACGGCAGCTGGCAGTGAGACTTTCCCTTGTACTGTGCTGCTGGGTTGGCATGGCGGTGTTGCCCATCCATCTCTGCGCACGGACCTAATGCCCACTGCCTGGTACACATGCAGAGGTGAGAGTGCTCAGCAACCTACAATTTGCCTTGGAGCCCTTAGACTTGCACTTGGAAACTCAGCCAGTTGATTGAATAGTAGCCCAGGCGGTGATCAGGTTGCCCGTTGGGCATCCGGTGCCAAGGCTGACATGTGAGCGTGACTTGTGAACGCAAACACTGGTTACGATCACCAAAGCAGGACCTCCCTCTCAGTGTAATCAGGATCCCAAATCGACAGGTGATTTTTCCAATGAAGATCGACACAAAATGCTGAAGTAACGTCACCTATTCCTTTTCTCCAGAGATGCTGCCTGAGTTACTCCAGCATTTGGTGTCTTCCTTCGTTATAAATCAGCACCTGCAGTTCCTTCCTACACATGGTGCAGTTTCCAATCCTGTTCCAACTCTCAGAACAAAGAACAATACAGTGCAAGAACAGGGCCATCGGCCCACAAAGTCTGTGCTCAACATGATGCCAAGACCATCTTTAGTTTAGTTTAAAGATGTACCATGGAACAGTCCCTTTGTCCCACCGTCCACCCTGACCACCGAACACCCGTTCACATTAGTTCCATGTTATCCGACTTTCTCATCCACTCCCTATGCATGGGGGCCATTTACAGAGATCGATTAACCTGCAGACCAGCACATCTTTGGGATGTGGGAAGAAACCAGAGCACCAGGAAGAAACCCACGTGGTCACAGGGAGAACGTGCAAATTCTGCACAGACACCACCTAAGTTGAGGATTGAACTCGGGTCTGTGGAGCTGTGAGGCAGCTGCTCAACCAGCTGTGCCACTGTGCCGCCTGCTTATAATATGATATAATATACCTTCGCATAATCCGTATCCCACCATTCCCCGAATATCCATATGCCTATCCAAAAGACTCTTAAATACCAATATTGTATCTGCCTCAACCAATAACCCTGGCCGTGCATTCCAGGCACTCTGTGTAAAAAGAAAAGTTGCCCTGCACATCTCCTTTAAGCTTTGCCCCTCTTAAGGTTTGTCCTCTAGTATTCGAGGCCACGAGTGCTTGTCCAAGCATCGACAAAGATCACAGTTCCTGGAAGCTAGAAATCAGGTCCATGAAGAGACCGATCGATGCAAGCCCTTCCCACCCCTGCAGGAGGAGGTCAATCAGTATCCAGGCTGTTTTGCACATCCGCACCATGTTCCTCTGGTGCCACGTTGGAAATATAATAAATGCAGACATTGTCTTAAAAGAAACAAATGTACCCAGTAATTTGCATGTCTTTGGTGTGAAAGGTTCAGTGGATTGTATTTTGCCTGATTCTTGGACAGGCAATGTCATCCTTTACTGCTAAATGTGAAAGCTACTCCCTTGGCAGTGTGTGTGTGATGAAATCCTGACTTTACAGCTCTAATGTGTTGAACCGTGTGACCTTGACTAGTTCAAAGGCAAGGAATTTTCTTACCGACGTTGCCATTATATTATGGAGTGACCCCTGGAGTCAGAGGTTGCCTGTGAAGAGAAATTTAACACTCTGTATAAATTGTCACAAAGCTATGCAGCCATTTCTGTCCCGGTGATTAATGGCTCTGGACTGGGGAGTCTGGAAAGAGACTGTGTGGGTGTGTGTGTGTGTGTGTGTGTGTGTGTGTGCGTGTGTGTGTGCGCGCGCGCTTGTGGGTGTTTATATGTGTCTGTCTATTGTATATGTGTGTGTGTGTGTATGTGTGTTTATGTGCTTGTTGGTGTCTATATGGGTCTGTGTTTGGGTTTGTGCATCTGTGTGTATGTAAGGATTTGTTTATGGGGGATGGGTGTTTGTATATGTGTTTTGAGCAGAAATATCTCGCCGTGTGTGCTTGCATGCAGAAATATATATGTGTGTGTGTGTGTGTGTGTGCACATGACTGTGTGTATTTGCTGGCACTTTTTGCATGTATGGTTGTATGTTTTTGCATGTGTGTGCTGATGTGTGAGGGCAAGTGTGTATTTTGGGGAGATACATCTATGAATGCATGCATGTATATATCATATATGTATGTGCACGTGGCTGTGTATGTGCATGTTTGCCGGCACTATTTGTAATTGTGTTTGTATGTTGCGTGCTTGTGTACTGGTGTGTGTGCGCATGCGGGTACATGTGTGGCATTATTTGCAAGTGTGTTTGTATGTTTTTGCTTGTGTGTACTGATATGTGTGTGTGTGTGTGTGTGTGTGTGTGTGTGTGTGTGTGCTGATGTGTGCTTGTGTGTGTATATGCTGATGTGTGGGTGTGTGTACATGTGTGGAGTATATCTGGGATTGGGGCAAGGCAGAGTTGGGGTATACAAGGGGACGTGTGAGGCTCATCTCGAGCTGAGGCGGTGTTAACATTGCCTGTTGCTTCGTGCCAGACACTGTAGTCCCTCATCATCTGTGCAATTACTCACTCAAGATATCACCTCGGAACAATGCCTCGTTGATAACAAAGTGAATTGGGGAGTAAATTGCTGAATGCTCCTGGCTTCTTCCTTCAAGACGTGTGCGTATAGATATTATATCTCTTCCCTTGACCGCAACGACAAATAAAAATGCCAGCTAGCCAAACAGAGGGAGACAAATCCCATCTGAAAGCCGATAGTTTAATGGGTTGTAGCAGTGTGCTTAAGGCGTTTGCTACAAGCCTCACTGTGACAGGTTTATTGGCAGCCCAGCCACACTGGACGGATTGCGTGTTATTTACTGAACTGGGACCATGACTCTCCGCGGAAAAAAAGAGACAGTTAACATAAATCCACATGAAGGATCAGTTACTAGTTCACTGAACCCGTGGCAAGAGACTTTTAAAGTGCCATGAAATAGGATACTCTTCCTCTGCTCAACCCAACACTGCACAGCATCAAATGCTTTGTATCTACACAGCTTTTGATTCCAGATAGAAAGACGTGCGTTTCTACAGCACCTCTCGTGACCCCGAGATGTCCCAAATTACTTTACAGCCAGTCACTGTAGGAACTCTGGCCTCGTTTCATCACTCCATCATTGACACTCAAGCCTTCAGCTGTCACAGCTCCACAGATCCCTCCCGAAATCTTTATCTCTTTTTTAAAATTCCCTTACATTTTCTTAAAGCCTACTTTTTTTACCCAAGTTTTTGATCATCTGCCCTAATGTCAGCGCGCGTGGTATCGATTCTCTCCTTGGTACCTTCCCTGTGAAATATCTCGGTTTTTGGCTGCTGTATAAATCATGATGGTTGTTGTTGGCTTGAAAACAGGGCGGCCATGTTGTACACAGCAAGCTTCAATAAACAGTAGTGCGATGAGGGCTATTGAGACCTTTACATTGATGTGGGTTGAATAGAAACCATCCGTTCCCTTTTATTCTGAAACCTCCGTTTGATATGGCTTCTGATGTAGGACTCACAAATGACATACACATTTTATATACACTTGTTTCCATCCATATATGTTTGAAATTTCAAATCAGAAGTTGTTTTAATTGTTTTTCCACTCTACAAACTGACCCGCACTCATAAGTATTTCATTGGCCGTAAAACGCTGGGCGTTCCAGAGGTCACGAAAGATGCTGCTTCCTTTCACTTGCATGAGATCTTTTGGCATGCACATGCCCAGTGTGTGTTTAGTGCTGTTTTTATTAAATGCAGGTCAGCTTTAGATTCAGACTATACTTTAGACTTTTGAGATACAGCGTGGAAACAGGCTCTTCGACCCACCGAGTCTGTGCTGACCAGCGATCCCCTCTATACACTAGCGCACTCCTACAAGGGACAATTTACAATTTATCCAATCCAATTATCTTACAAACCTGAAGGTAGACAAACATGCTGGAGAAACTCAGCGGGTGAGGCAGCATCTATGGAGCGAAGGAAATAGGCAACGTTTCGGGTCGAAACGTTGCCTATTTCCTTCGCTTCATAGATGCTGCCTCACCCGCTGAGTTTCTCCAGCATTTTTGTCTACCTTTGATTTTCCAGCATCTGCAGTTCCTTCTTAAACCTACAAACCTGTCCGTCTTTGGAGTGTGGGAGGAAACCGGAGTACCCGGAGAAACCCGAAGTAGTCACAGAGACAGCGTGCAAACTCCGGAACCGACAGCACCCGTAGTCAGGATCGAACCCGGCTCTCTGGCGCTGTAAGGCAGCAACTCTACCACTGCGCCACTGTGCCGCCCCTAGGCAGCTCTCCTGTCTTTAACTGGAAATTGTGCTTGTGCGGTTATGTTACTCAGTGAAGAGGTTCAGGGAGTATTTTTGAAAGTTTTAAACTAGAACAGCTTTGATTGTGGGCATACAAGGAACTGCAGATGCTGGAATCTTGAGCAAAACACAAAGTGCCGGAGCAACTCAGCGGGTCAGGGAGCTGAAATGGGGGACGTGGATAGGCAAATAGTCTGAAGGAGTTCCTGACCCAAAATGTTACTTATCCATATCCTCCACAGATGCTGCCTGAGCTGCTGAATCACTCCAGCACAATGTTGATCATGTTTGTTTTTACTCCAGTTCTATTCTGTTAATTTGTGTCTCTGGGACTCTGTGGAGTTAAAGGCAAAATAAGGAAGCGCAGGAGTAGGTCAGACTTCCTCTGTTTTACCACGCCGTCTTTCAGGAAGATTAACTTTAGCCCTCAACTCCAAGTCTATCTCCTTACGCATTGCCATCTTCATCTAATTGTTCAACCCGTTGTCATGTGGAACTGTACCAAATGGACAGAGTGTGTGGGAAGGAACTGCAGATGCTGGTTTATACTGAAGATGGACACAAAGTGCTGGAGTAACTCACTAAGTCAGGCAGCATCTCTGGAGAAAAAGGATGGGTGACATTTTGGGTCGTTCTTCTGAAGAAGGGTTCTCCAGCGATGCTGCCAGGCCCGCTGAGTTACTCCAGTACTTTGTGCCCATCCCCAATATGCAGAGTGCCTAACATTGAGGCAGATCACTTCATGCTTTGGAAGTAAGGCAGCATCAAGGTTATCATTGGGCCTCATTATCACACAGAAGCTTTATAACATCCATTATTATTATTATTATTATAAAAACTTTAGCCTCATTCGACCAAGCAAGTTCCACCTGGAAATGTCACAAGGTAAGGGTGTAGCTTTCTTCTTCTCCTTTCGTGTGGCGTGCACAGCCTAAAGTTGTTGGACAACTTGTTCTATTTGATCTTCCGTTTGTGCACGTCGAGATGATTGCATTAGTCGAAACATGGCAGACCACGTGAAGGTTGCAATCTTCCACCCCGTGTAGCTGTCGGTAATTCACATCACTTGCTCAACCTGCCGGGTAACTTTACAGATTTATTATGACATTCATGTGTCAAATGGGTGGCCATCCTTGCTATCAGTGTAGGTTATGTTACTGGATAAGGACAGCGTCTCGTTCAATATGTTGGTGAATATGATTATTACTGTAGCTTGAGGCTTCTCTTGAATGAAAGACCCCCATTTGTTTAAAGCCCTTAACTTCCTCTCAAATCATTTTAAAGTCAGCGACACACTTTTGTTGTTACTGCAACTAGCATTCAACCAATTAGCATTCCTGTAAAGAGCGTTGTCATCATGTTGAAATTGTCTGTCTTTATTGGTCCTAAAGAAAAATACCGCAGATGTTGCAAAGCTGAAATGAAGCAGAAATCGCTCGAAATTCTCAGCAGGTCAGGCAGCAACTCTGGAGAGGGAGAACCTATCAGTTCTTATGGAGGGTTTTCGACGTTAAATCTTATAAATATTAACTGTACAAACAACGAACTGCAGATGCTGGTTTACACCAAAGATAGGCACACAAAGTGCTGCAATAACTCAACGGGTCAGGCAGCATCTCTGGAGGAAAGGGATGGGTGACGCTTCGGGTCGAGACCCTTCTTCGGACCTTCTTCAGATTAGAAATATTAATTCTGAGCTATCTAAGCTGCTGAGATTTTTCAGTATTTTCTCTTTATTTCAGTGGATGATAAGGACAGGATGTGACCGGGCTACAAACGCCCGACTTGTGGTCACACGATCGTGAGCTCCCATACTATTATTAAACTCAAAAGTCTTGCACATACTTACGATCAATGAGGCGGGACCTGATTGATACTTACCGAATAGTGAAAGGCCCGGATAGCTTGAATGTGGAGAGGATGTTTCCACTTGTGGGAGAGTCCAGGACAAGAGTCCTTAGCCTTAGAATAAAAGAATGCACCTTTAAAAAGGAGATGAGGAGGAATTTCTTTAGACAGTTGGTGGTGAATCTGTGGGATTAATTACCACTGGCGGCTGTGGAGGCCAAGTCACGGGGTATTTTTAAGGCAGTGATTGACAAATTCTTGATTAGTACAGTTGTCAGGGGTTATGGGGCGAAGGCAGGAGAATGGGGTTGAGTGGGAAAGATAGATCAGCCATGATTGAATGGCGGAGTAGACTCGATGGGCTGAATGGCCTAATCCGGCTCCTGTGACGTGAACTCTGATCGTTCCTACAAATGGCACAACTAATTTTCCTTCACTTTTTATTTTCTGATCGCTCATTCTGATCTGTCTTACATGCTTTTAAATTTCAAGCACGGCTATCATGGTGTGAAGAAGGGTCCCGATCCAAATTACCATCTGTCCATTCCCTCCCCAGATGCTGCCTGACCCGCTGAGTCCTTTGAGTAATCTGTGTACTGCTCCTGTAGTGATTATCTCGTAATTGTCTCCACAGTTCAGGGGTGATTAAGGATTCACTCTAAATGTGATGACAGCATCCTGTGAGCAAATAAGTAAAAAACTGTGCGATCTCTCCCAATTTAACTTATTGGTTTCTCTGGGGGATCATTTTTTGCCGAGGAACAGCACTGCCTGGAAATGATTGTGTCACATCGGTTGACTCTTCAGCCTAATAGCATCGTGATGAGTAGGCACAAGCCCAGTCGTGAGAGACCGCAAGAAGTTTGTGTCAGCCCTGGAATAAAATGTTTGTTATCCGAAATGATTCAGTCCAGTGGAAAGGAATTTCCTCTGCACTGCACTGCAAAAATGTCCCTGGTGAACAGTGGGGGAAGCCATCTGTGTCGTCATTCTGTGATCATTAACTAGTGCACGGGGCGTAAATTACACCATAGGTGGGAGGGCACAGCTGTGAAGATAACACTTTATTCTGTACATCCTTACCGAGAGTGCCAAGCAAGGCGCAGCCTTAAACGTAGCACACGGACCTTTTACATGCAATGTATTTGTAAACCTCCATCAGTGCTCCGAATCATTCTCTCGACTCTAAGCCACACGGCATGGATTGTGCAATGTGTTTTCTTTTGACGCCGAATGCCATTTCTTTCTCTCGGTAATTACAATATTTTGTTCCAGGAGGCTTGTGAATTGGGACTGCTAATCCCCACAGAGTTACACTGAAAATGGCTCACACCGCCAGCTGAGTGGGCGCTGACGATCAAATGTTACTTCACCAGACCTTGCAAATATATATTTTTTAAAAAGCCTGCTTTTAATCTGGAGCTTTTAAACTCCCTCATTTAAGGAATTCATAAGAGGCCTTCAGACACAATAGACAATAGGTGCAGGAGTAGGCCATTTGGCCCTTCGAGCCAGCACCGCCATTCAATATGATCATGGCTGATCATCCCCAATCAGTACCCCATTCCTGCTTTCTCCCCATATCCCCTGACTCCATTATCTTTAAGAGCCCTATTCATCTCTCTCTTGATAGTATCCAGAGAACCGGCCTCCACCGCCCTCTGAGGCAGAGAATTCCACAGACTCACAACTCTCTGTGCGAAAAAGTGTCTCCTCGTCTCCGTTCTAAATGGCTTACCCCTTATTCTTATTACACAATTCCTGTGACCTGCTAAATATATGTTCTTTGCATTTATTACTCTTCCTACCACCCACCTCCCCAGATAAGTGCGTCACACTGACACTTAAGAATCAGCTGTTGTTCAAGAAGTCCCTTGTCACGTGTGTCGTTGTTTTGTGTGTTTTTTTTCTTTTCAAAATACCTCGATACCACCATGAAAGCAGAAACCTGAAATTAAAATGCCGTTTCATGGCATGATTGCTGGTCGGCACGGATTTGGTGGGCCGAAGGGCCTGTTTCGCCGCGGCATCTCTAAAGTTTAAAGACAATGGGAATTCCACTCTTCCTGCAGGGTATCAGTAAAGTTTAGGACTTGCAGGCCAAGACGGCACCTGACCACTTCAGGCAAGTGACTTCAATACTCAGGAGTATTAACCAGTGCTAATCCATTTTTATTTCTTACCATCATCTTTTGTGAGGTGTGTTGCTATGACGCAGATCAGGATTAAAGGTGGGTGGGCTGCATAATCTGGGGCAGGTGTCAGGGATTGAACATGGACAACCTCCCTGAGTGGCCTCCTCCATTGTCACAGTGAGGCCAAACCGCATATTGGAGGAACAGCACATCATATTTTGCTTGGGCATCTTACAGCCCAGCAGAGTGAACCTTGATTTCTCTAACTTCGGGTAAGCCTTGAATATCCTGTCTCTCCCCGTTCATCCCGCACCCTAGTCGTTGTACTAGTTTCACTGTCGTCCTGTTAAGTTTCATCGTCTATATAACTCGTTTTCACCTAGCTCACAGCTAACAAGGGACTGCTTCCTTTATCATTGTTCCTTTTTTGCATATCTTTCATTCATTTGGTCTATATCTCTACATATCACCGTCAATGTCTCTCGTTTCCCTTTCCCCTGACTCAGTCTGAAGAAGGGTCTCAACCCGATGCATCGCCTATTTCCTTTCTCCAGAGATGTTGCCTGACTCGCTGAATTACTCCAGCATTTTGTTTCTATCTGAGAGATAAGCAACAGCGCATTGTGGCTTAAGCAAGATGTGTGTGGTTGCATCGAGGAGAGTCATTCAACGTTAATACAAGTGATGTCTATATCAAGCGCGTGTTTTATACAGCATTCATCATCATTAGTGGAAATTTTTTTTGGAAAGTGATGTTAAACTGAGTAAAATTTGGAACTGATATTAAAAAATGTTTTGAGGTCAACTCTGAAATATGTTTAGAATTAATCCCAAATTCAGGATAACCAGATGATATTATTTATTTAAATATCTACAAAGCATCCACTCCTTCCTAAAATGATAGCACCAGCTAATGTAGGAGATAACTAGAAGAGTTGCTGCCTTATAGTGCCAGAGACCCGGGTTCAATCCTGACTATGGGTGCTGTCTGTAGGGAATTTGTACGTTCCCCCTGTGACCGCGCGGGCTTTTTTTCCAGGTGCTCTGGTTTCCTCCCACAAGCCAAGGCGTTCAGGTTTGTCGGTAAATTGGCCTCGGCAAGAATTGTCCCCAGTGTGTAGGATAGAACTAGTGTACATGTGATCACTGGTCGGCAGGGACTCGGTGGGCCAAAAGGGCCTGTTTTCACGCTGTATCACTGAGCTGAACTACTGCTGACAATACAGTTTGTGTGCACCTGACTCATTCCGTAATGTTCTTAAAAAGGCTCAATACTGTTGCCATCTTATTTACGTGTCTCGTAATCTTGTGACTTCTCACCAGCATCCAAAGGATTGACGCTTTGAAATCCTATTCCTCCCTTATGTACGATGTTTTTATTTTGTTTTTGCACCCCTCCTCCCTGCCAGCTGTCAACAGCATGCGATCCACACAGAAAATCACCATCAGGCGTAGCTTGCAAAATAAAAACAATATCCCAGTTACTGAATATCCACACGCCATAAATATTTCAGCTCCCAGGACAATCCAAAGTATGAGAAATTCAATAGACTTTTAAGATATTAAAGGATATTGAGGAGAGTTGGGGCTGGAGGTGGGGGCAACTGCAGTAAGAGATCGGCTCATACGCATGTTGTGTTGCGTTTCTAATGCCTTGAAGGAACGTTTTAGTCAATCAAGTGGGAAAGAGAGCTGTAAAGTGGTTAAGAGCAAGCGTGTTCCTAAATATTTGATGATGCCTATTTCTCTCTAATTTGATCCACTTTTCGAGTTGGGAGCTTGACAGCTGCTATCATTGTTAGAGAGAGGTCAAACTGATATTCCAAACCAATGGAAGAAAGAAGGTGTTGTGGCCTCTTGGCAGCCTGACACACACACACACACACACAGTAATAGATCTACACATGCATATACACACACACAGTAATAGATCTACACATGCATATACACACACAGTAATAGATCTACACATGCATATACACACACACACACACAGTAATAGATCTACACATGCATATACACACACACACACAGTAATAGATCTACATATGCATCTACACACACACACCTATAAACATACACACACACAGACACAGGTACACACAGAGATACACATAAATTGTGTAACAAATCTACGCATACACAGATGCACATACACACAATTTAGATCCAGACATATAACAAATATATACAAACACACTGGTGTATACAAACACGCATAGATACACACACAGACATATAGGATCACATACGCAGGCGGAGACAGTCACAGATACATACGCATGCATATACACAAACACACATGAAAAAAACTCTGAGCTGACAGCTTTATCAAGCATCCAGTCTTCCAAATTCCATTGTTCCTGACATCTGTTTCAGCAAGTGATTAATTGCAATTAGTGAACAGTTTGAAAGCCCATGAAAGTGCATTCAGCAGAAGCTCATCAAGATTAATGAGATGAGGCGGTTGTCAGAGGGACCTCTCTTGTGATTCTTTTTAAGCTAGAGTGTGCTCTAGGTGTGGTCTGCTGGCAGCAGCTAATATCAAGGGCTCTCTCCTAACTGAACCCCCTCTCCCCTCTCCCCTCTCCCCTCTCCCCTCTCCCCTCTCCCCTCTCCCCTCGCGCCTCTCCCCTCTCCCCTCTCCCCTCTCCCCTCTCCCCTCTCCCCTCTCCCCTCATGCAGATCGGCACTGTGAAAATGTAGCCCTTTTCCTATTCCTTTCTTTTGTGGATGGATGATAGTAGGCAGGAATAAAATAAGCAGCACTCTTTTTATACATAAAGGGATATCCAGTGTGTTTTCTTTTAGACTTAAGACTTTAGAGATGCAGCATAGAAACAGCGCGGAAGCAGGCCCTTCGGCCCACCGTGTCCGAGCCGACCAGCGATCACCCCGTACCTTAGCGCTATTTACAATTTTACAGAAACCTATTAACCTACAAACCTGTACGTCTTTGGAATATGGGAGGAAACCGGAGCACCAGTAGAAAGCCCATGCAGTCACAGGAAAAACGTGCAAACTCCGTACAGACAGCAGCCGTAGTCAGGATTGTACAGGTGACGGGAGAGCTAGTTTGAGATGGCCCACATTCTTATTCTGACACCGTGGGGAGATTATTTTTGACGTAACCACAGCTGGACCAAAATGCCCTTCAGGCACTTGAACTAAATCCCGTTCTGTCGCGCCCATTCCCCTGAATTCAGAATCCTTTGTTTGAAGCATGCTTCATTTAGGGAGCTGCTGCACTGCACTATAAGGCTGGTAAAGACATACTCAGAAGGATGTAATCGGGAAGACTATAAATAGACATGTCAAAATATTATAATGTGACTGTACAGTCAAGTCTGCTTACGAAGAAAGTCTCACTGCTTCAAATCTGAAAATCTAAGCTGTTGCCATCAGCTTCATAGAAAGAGAAGCAGCATTTATATATCGTAAAACACAAGATGCTGGAGTAACTTAGCGGGACAAGTAGGGTGTGGACAGGTGACATTTCAGGTTGGTATCCTGAATTTGAAGTTGTCCCCCTCCTCTCTCTGATGGGAGTTCTGTGAGACCCTCTGTCACCGCGACCCCTCTGTGAAGGATGAAGTGCCCCAACACGAAACGTCACCTGCTCTCTATGCTCTCCACAGATGCTGCCTGACTTGTTGAGTTACCACACACAGCACGTTGCATTTTACCCAAGATTCCAGATTACTCAAGCATCTACAATTCCTTCTGTCAACATTCAGAGAGTTATACAGCACGAAAACAGGCCCATCTGGTCCATGCTGACCAAGATGCCTCATCTAAGCTTGTCCCATTTGCCAGTGCCTGGTCCATGTACTTCTAAACCTATCTATGTCCCTGTCCAAGTGTCTTTACCTGCCTCAAACACCTCCTCTGAAAGTTTGTTATATATCCACCTCCCTTTGTGCGAAAATTTCCCATTAAATCTTTCCCTCTCACCTTAAACCTATGTCATCTGGTTCTTTAGACGTCACTTTGGACTCTAGAGATACAGCAGGGAAACAGGCCCTTTGGTCCACCAAGTCCATGCCGACCAGTTATCTCCCCGTACTCCAGCATCATCCTACATGCGACAATTTATAATTGTACCAAAGCCAATTAACCTGCAAATCTGTACGTCTTTGGTGTGTGGGGAAAAACCCCACGTGGTCGGGGGGAAGAATGTACAAACTCTGTACAGACAGCACCCATATTCAGGCTTGATCGCGCTGTAAGGCAACAACTCTACAGCTGCGCCACTGTGCCGCTCCAAATGATTCCCTTAATCTGGGTAAAAGACTCTGTGCATCTGCCCTATCGATCCCAATTTATCAAATCACCCTCTTTATTCCCACTCCTCTAACTGGACCTCTCCACTCGAACTGGAGGTAGTTGAGGTGGGTACTATAATAACATTTAAAAGACACTTAGACGGGAACATAGATAGGTACATGGGCCAGGCAAATGGGACAAGCTTCGATGAGGCACCTCGGTCGGCGTGGACGTTAGGCCGAAGGACTTGTTTCCATGCTGTATAACTCTATGAATCAACCCAAATTTTTAATTCCTCCATCTCTTAGGCCACAGAAGGTTGTGGTGGCCAAGTCAGTGGATATTTTTAAGGCAGAGATAGCTAGATTCTTAATTAGTACGGGTGTCAAGGGTTATGGGAAGAAGGCAGGAGAATGGGATTAGGAGGGAGATAGATCAGCCATGATTGAATGGCAGAGTAGACTTGATGGGCCGAAAGGCCTAATTCTACTCCTATCACTTATGACCTTATGACCTGATGACTTGTGATCATCTTCAGCCATAGTCTCGTGCTCCTGAATTTCCTCCCAAACTCTTCTGTCCGTCTCACTTCATTTGAAGTTACTCTTTGGGCATCTGTCCTAACATCTCCTTGAAGGCCAGTCATGACTTTTATTTGATGACATCCTTTGGGTTTTGTTTGGTTTAGTTGCATGAAACATTGTTGTTTTGTGGAAGGAGGCGAGGAATGACTAACTGCATACAGAGGTCTATCTCTCCTCTGTGCCTCTGTTTCCAAGGCCAGGAGTATTACAGAGTGTAACAGTTAATGTATTGTTTCATTAGCAGAGTGGAGGTGTGTTCCCCTGTGGCCGTGAGGTTTAATTATGTAAACCGGGGACACCCCAAGGCTTAATTAAAGGATAATTGCTGTTGGAGTGATCTGAAGTTCACCAGTGTTGCTGGGGAAAGTTTAACCTGTAGAATGGTTCTCAGGGAGGGGTAGTGCAGCGCTGCAATGTCAAAGATAACTATGGGGTAAATAACTGGCTTTGTTTCTCACATCCTTTCCTTGTTACCCCCAATAAATCTTCCAGTGATTGAGATCATTGTGTCACACAGCACAGAGACAGGCCCTTCCTCCCAACTCGCCCATGCTAACCAAGATGCACCATCTGAGCTGGTCCCATGTGCCCATGTTTGACCCATATCCCTCTAAACCTATCCTCTCCATGTACCTGTCAAAGTGTGTTTTAAATGTTGTTATTGCACCTGCCTCAAATCTCTCTACCTCCTCTGACAGTTCATTCCAAATACCTACCACACTCTGTGTGGAAAACATTGCCCTTCGGGTAACTATTAAATCTTTCCCTTCTCATCTTAAATTTATGTCCCCTGGTTCCTTATTCCCCTACTCCAGGGAAAAGACAGTGCATTCACCCTATCTGTTCCCCTCATGAATTTATATAGCATTATAAGATCAACTCTCAGCCTCCTGGGTTTCAAGGAATAAAGCCCTAGCCTGCCAAACGTCTCCCTGTAGCTGAGGCCCGAGAGTTCTGGGAACATCCTCAGAAATCTTACCTGCAGTTTTTCGAGCTTATTGACATTTTTCTGTCGCAAGGTGAGCAAAACTGAATGCGTTGCTCCAAACGTGGCCTCACCAACTTGCCTCCTGTACAACCATAACATGTCCCAACTCAGTGCCATGACAGATGAAGGCCAATGCACCATAAGCCTTCGTTCCCACTCTATCTACCTGTGACAGCCCATTGAGGATTATCATGGGTAGATAGGGGTGTGGGCTCCTTTATATCGGCGAGACCAAGCGTAAACTTGGCGACCGTTTCACTGAAAACGTACACTCAGTCGGCCTTGGCCTAGGCGATCTCCCGGTTGACAAACATTTTAATTCCCCGTCCAATTCCCACACTGACCATTCTGTCCTGGGCTTCCTCCAATGTCAGTGAGGCCGCACACAAATTGGATGAACGGCACCTTGTATTTCGCTCGGGCAGCTTACAACCCAGTGGCATAAACGTTGATTTCTTTAATTTCCAAGTAACTCCTGCATTTCTTTCCCCCACCCCCCTCTTTGCCCCCCTCCCTCACCCCACCCTAGTCCGACCTGAAACGTCACCTTTTCCCTTTTCTCAAGAGATGCTGCCTGATCTGCTGAGTTCCTCCAGCAATTTGTGTCTTTCTATGGATGGATAGGGTATTCTATGGCCTATTGTGTGATCTGTCATGAAACCTATTGTGTACATTCCAGCTCTTGATCCATGGACTAATACTTTCCACCTTGTGGTACTCATCCTAATACTATTTTCCAGGTATTGTCCCAGTCCCCAACACTTATTCAGTGAAGTCATTTTCATCACAACTTCTGCCCAATAAATCTACCGATTGTTTTCATTTAAATCCATGTCCACTAGTTACCGCTCTTACTGCTATGGGAAATATATTATTTATGTTTACCCAGTCAGAACTTTATATGCATCAATTAAATCTCCTCTGTTGCAAAGAAAACAAAGCAATCCTTCCTCATAGCTAATTGACGAGCCTCAGTCTGTGTGAATCCGAAGGGTGGAACACATGGGCCTTCAAGCCTCTAGTTTTATTAAATGAAGTATTTATGTAGACAGGGCTTCTGGAGTACGGAATGTAAAGGGCCCATCCCACTTGGAGATTTTGCCGGCGTCGTATCAGTGCCTCCAAAATATTTTGAACATTTCAAAATCCAGCTTCATACGCCATCACTCCGTGTCACCGCCGCGTCATGCATCGTCACACCGCATCACGCCGCGTATATTTCGGTGACCTTATACGTCAGTCAATGATGCCGGCAGTCACCGAAAAAAAATCGGCAAGTGGGACAGGCCCTTTAAAGAAACGGGAAAAGCTGGAAAACCACAGTGGGTCAGGCAGCATCTGTGGGTGGTGAATACATCGGCTGAAGAAGGCAGATTACACAATTCTTTAGAGAGAACTTTATCATGTATCATCTTCCTACTGTAGAGGCAAATAACTGCAGATCTGGTTAATACGCAAAAGGACGCAAAGTGCTGGAGCAACTGGAGTAACTCAGCAGGTCAGGCAGCATCTCTGGAGAAAATGGATAGGTGACGGTTCGGGTCGAGACCCTTCTTCTGACAATATCAGACTCCAGTCTGGAGAAGGGTCTCGACCTGAAACGTCACATATCCAAGTTCTCCAGAGATACTGCCTGACCTGCTGAGTTACTCCAGCACTTTGTGTCTTCTCAACTTCCAACTGTTTTGCATCCCCAAGCAATAAAAAAACCGGCCCATAATGTGGAATAGAGAATTATTCAAATCATCAGAAAGATTATCGCAGGAAATTCAACCTGATGTGCTGTGCATTTAACATGCTTGACCTGTTTAGCAAATTTTAAAAAATTGAATAAATGTACAGAGAAAAAAATGACAACGTTGAGTGGAAAGTGTTGTGCAAGTCTTTCAGTTACACTTACAAGAGTGAGCGATGACCTTTTCGTATCTTATCAGCAGGTTTCCTGTGGCAATGCTCAAAAGTCTTGCTGTTCTTGTAATGTGATGGAACAGCGTGGTGGAAGGCATGTGTAACATACAGGAGGTGCATCAAATATGCAGCAGTTCAAATGTATTAAAAATACAGAGAAATGTTGACCCAGAAATCCCAACGTTTTTGCAGTTCTGCACAAAAGGAAATCATTTTTTTTTCATGTGCAAACATATGCATCAGATGCAGCAGATGAAATTAGTTGACCTTGGCATCATGTTCGTTACAGGCATCGTGAGCCGAAGAGCCTGTCCCTGTGATAGACACAGGATGCTGGAATAACTCAGGCAGCATCTCTGGAGGACATGGACAGGTGACGTTTAGTGCCGGGACTCATCTTCAGGCTGATTGTAGTTGGGGGAGCTGGGGAAAAAAACTGGAGGCCCAAAGAGCGAAAAGGGCCCTTTTAAATCAGGCCGCAGTGAAATTCAGCAGGGCTAACTCTCTTCCTCTAACTTGATCCACCCTCAGAAGATTCAATAGACGACACAGGGAACTGTAGATGCTGGAATCTTGAGCAAAACACAAAGTGCTGGTGTGCGTTGATCCGCTGAGTTAATCCAGCAGAGTATGTGTTTTGATTTAATAGGAACCTGAGGGGAAACCATTGCAACACAAAGGTTGGTAGGAGCAGCTGGAGGATGTGGTTGAGGCAAGTAAATAAAAACATTTAAAAGATAGGTCTATAGATAGGGAAGGTTTAGAGGGATGTAGTTTAAATGGGACCAGTTTCGATGGGCGTCTTGGTGAGTATGGATGAATTGGGCCAAAGGAGAGTTTCTAGCGTGTATGAATCTGTGACTGAGTTACCACAACTCCTGTTGTCAGTTATCATCATTAAAGGTAAAGATATTCTGGGATTGGTGGCAAATGGCAGCACTTGTGTTGAAGACACCTCATTGTAATGATGTGCAGCTGTAGATGTCCATGGATGGTGGATGCGAGGTGCTTCTTCAATCAGATTCCTGTGCAGTTTGTACCAACGTAGAGAGAAATGCTTTTGTCGTGTGCTAACCAGTCAGTGGAAAGACAATGCAATGCATGATTCCAATCGAGCCATCCACAGTGTACAGATACATGATAAAGGCAATAATATTTAGTGGAAGTCCAGTAAAGTCTGATCAATGATAGTCCGAGGGTCTCCAATGAGGTAGGAAGGAGCTGCAGCTGCAGGTTTATACCGAAGGCAGAATACAAAAAGCTGGAGTAACTCAGCGGGTCAGGCAGCATCGCTGGGGAAAAGGAATGCGTGACGTTTCGGGTCGGAACCCTTCTTCAGACAGATCGTGAGGAGATTAGTTTAACTTGGCATGGTGTTGGGCACAGTCACTGTGGGCTGAAGCCCCTCTTCCTGTGCTGGGCTCTTCCATGTCCTTTGTTCTGTGCCAGTACGGCAATGAGAAGTGGAATTGAGTTGGCTCGCAAGAGGCATCTTCAACCCCTGTCATTCCCTCCCTCTCTGTCCCTCCCCCACCCTCGTCATCTTGTTGGTATCCCTTTATCATCACATCTTCCACAGCCAACAATGGACTGTTGTGGGCTCCACCTTTTCTTGAGTCATCAGTGCCGGCTCCGATTTGTTCTAGTTTCCTTCTCCCCTGACGCTCAGTCTGAAGAAGGGTCTCGACCCGAAACGTCCCCTATTGCCTTTCTTCACAGATGCTGTGTGCGTGACCCAGATGCTGAGTTACTCCAGCATTTAGTGTCTATATTTTGGATCTTCACATACCGGCTGACCTGCTGACCTCCTCCAGCAGTTTACTGTTAGCTCGCTATTTCAGCGTCTGCAGTCTCTTGTGTCTCAATATTTTTGCTAGTAACAGCTTCTGCCCGCTGTAGAAAGTGCAGTCGTATAATACAAGACTTCTTTATTGTCGCCATCGTCTTGATGTTGCCGAATACTGACGCTGGGGCCACAGTCCTCGGTCCAGGCCCCGTGTTCCTGTTTAGTTTGCAAATTGGATAGGGAGTGTGGGTGAGTGAGAGAGAGAAAGGGTGAGGGGGCAAAGTGAAGGAAGGAGGAACGGTGAAGTGGGGGGGGAGAACATTTGTATTAATTTATTGATCGGAGTCGTTTTGAAATTGGCGGGAGCCTTCGATTATATGAAATTGGCCATTATTGCTGTTACCAAAAAAAATGTTGCTAGCTGCCAAGAAATTAAAGGCTGACGGTAGGAAGCTATTGAACTGGGTGAGGAATCAACCCAGCCCATTGCCATTACCTCTGGGAGGTACATTGGCACAACGGTTGAGTTGTTGCCTCACAGCGCCAGAGACCCGGGTTCGATCTTGACTACAGGTGCTGTCTGTATGGAGTTTGTAGGTTCTCCCTGTGACCGCGTGGATTTTCTCCGTGTGCTCTGGATTTCTCTCACACTCCAAAGACGTACGGGTTTGTAGATTAATTGGTTCTGGTAAAAATTGTAAATGATCCCTAGTGTGTTGGATGATGCTAGTGCATCGCTAGTTGGCGCAGGCTCGGAGGGCCGAAGTTTCCGCGCTGTATCTCTATCAAGTCTAAAGGGTGGTGGAGTGAGGAAACATGTGTCTGGGTTTAAACCTTTCCTTTCAGCTTTGCTCAGCAGTATAATATAACGAAATGAAATGGACTTCAACACTAATCTCTCCACCTCTGAGATTAATGAACATCCTGACTGAAATAATCTTACCGATGCAGATAAAGAATATGAGGTGTTTTTTTCTCCCAGCGGTGACCCAGGGGTGGCGGGACGGGGAGGGGGGGGGGTGGTAGGAGACTGACTGCAGGCGGGCGCGGGGAAAGGTCTTGCCTGCGTTCTGGTCAGGCCACAACCCCTGGCTTTATTCTGTCAGCACCACTTGATTAATGACTAATTTTTGGGTGGTTGTCAAGAAGGGTCAGGCAGGCCAGTGGCAAAGGTCACGGGAGTGACAAGAGGTCAACGCAGTTCAGAAGTCAACCCGTGCTTTGTTGGTGTGCTGTGTAATTATCAAGAATAGCTTGTTTGTTCACATGGAAGATAATTAATACGCCGGGCTGGATAAAGGTCGGAAGAAATGGACCCTTGCCTGACACGGTTTATTGTTCGGGCCGGCGATTAGGGGCCGTGGAGTTCCAACCATCTGGCCCGACGCTGACCACAACATCCCCACCGTATCTCCGCCACCCCTCGTGGTTACAGTTTAAAGAAGGCGGGCGTCTCCTTCCCTACCGAGTGCTGAGACACCAGCCAGCTAGACAGCTGGTGCAGGAGTGTACAGGGAGGCGATGTTACTCCCCCCATCCCCCCCCCCCCCCCCCCCCCTTGTGTGGTGGAACTCTGAAATCATGCTTAGCGGTGTCAAGATAAATTGCCATCCAACTCGTATTGTGAACAGCGGATGAATCATCTCACCGGTGCTTGTATATGGAGACCCACTCAGAGAGAGGAGGGGGGGGAGAGGTAGGGAGAGATATGAAGGAGAGAGATAGGGAGGGAGGGCGAGTGAGTGGGGAGAGAGAGAGGGGAAGAGGGAGGGAGAGAAGGAGAGAAAGAAAGGATAAATTCCCATCCAACCAGTATTGTGCACTGAAGGTGAATCACCTCAGAGGTCCTTATATATAGACACCCATTCAGAGAGAGAGAGAGAGAGAGAGAGGGAGAGGGAGAGGGAGGGGAAGAGGCAGAGAGAGTAAAAGGATAAATTCCCATCCAACTAATATTGTGAACAGCAGATGAATCACCTCACAGGTGCTTATATGATACCCATTCTGTGTGTGTGTGTGAGAGAGAGAGAGAGAGAGAGTGAGAGTGGGAGAGAAAGGATAAATAGATTGATATGTCCGTCTGAGGATGGATATATGTGTTGATTAATGGATCCTATGTATACAGGCAATGCACATTGTACAATATATGGACATGTCCAGAGTAACCTCACACCCACAGAGCTGCATGTTGATCATGTCAAGCTGCATGTTGATCATGTCAAGCCCGGCCCTGTGCAGATGCACCGACTGCTGTGCCCTGCAAAGGTTGACGCCATCTGCACAGTGATAAAAAGGCTTGAAGATGATAAATAGGCAAGTAGCACTTTTATTGGATTGCAGCTTAGGTGCAGCCACTCTGTGTTTGGTGCAACGCTAATGACGGGCTTACGTTCAAAGAAGGCTTGAACGTTCCCAGTTTTAAATCAGCCCTCATGAAACAACCTTTATTGGCCGTCCAGTGGAGATGGTGGTTTTGGTGGGGGGGGATTTAATGAACATCATCTAGCAAGTCCTCTCTCATTGTTCGGGCAGCTGCCGAGGCAGATAGCAGGTTTTCTGCAAAAAATGACCACTGGCAACACGGAGTAATTGGATATTAATAAAATTACGGGGGTAAAATTTCAGTGCCTGTTGTTTGTGATGCTTTGCAATTAAAGTGATTATGTCTGCACAATCATTCAGCATGGCTCTGTGCAGAAATAATTTGGTGCTGTTTATTGTTGCGAGCCTCTTTACATTTGACAGTTGCTGAACTCCTATCTTGTCTCTTGATTAAGGGGCAGGGGTAAGACGGATTGATCAGGACCCACCCCCTCACTGGCGATTAATGAAGGTGCAGTAGTTCTCATGCTGCTCAGTTTCTCCTGAGCCACAGTGCCAGCAGAGGTTGGAAGGTCGCTCTCTTCACACAATTCTTTCACCACATCTGTTTTAGACACTTGAGACTTCAGAGATACAGCGTGGAAACAGGCCCTTCGGCCACCGAGTCTGCGCCGACCACGATCGCCCCGTACACTAGCACTATCCTACACACCAGGGACAATTTGCAATTTTTACCAAAGCCATTTAGCCTACAAACCTGCACGTCGTTGGAGTGTGGGAGGAAACCGGAGCACCCGGAGACAACCCACGCGGTCACATGGAGAATGTTCGAACTCCGTACAGACAGCGGCCGCAGTGAGGATCGAACCTGCATCTCTGGCACTGTAAGGCAGCAACTCTACCGCTGCGTGACTGTGCCGCCAATTACGTGAGGTAATGATTTCAATTAAAAAATGAATCGTGCCTCTTCTTGGAACAACACCCAGGCCCAAGAAGAGATTTTGCAACTTCCAAAGGTATGGGATCTTTGGAGAGTTGTTAATCAGAGATACAATGCAGTAAACATTGGCACGGAACATCAGCTTCAATGATCTTGTGTTCCCAGCAGAGCACCACTGTGGTTTGAGCTCCTATGTGATTCTCTCGCACGCACTCCAGTGCACTGCTGGTGGATTTTAACCTCAAGGTGACAATGAGCTACCACAGTGGCAATAATAGAATGCCATGACAAATACCCATTGCCACAATAAATGGGCGGGTATCTGTTCCCTTGCACGCTGCTGTTGGCAAATATACCAGTGAGGAATTAAAGCCGGCTGAAGTCAGAGGGTGGTGAATCTGTGGAATTCATTGCCACAGACGGCTGTGGAGGCCAAGTCATTGGGTATTTTTAACGCGGAGATTGACAGATCCTTGATTAGTAAGGGTGACAGGGGTTATGGGGAGAAGGCAGGAGAATGGGAATGAGAGGGAAAGATAGATCAGCCATGATTGAATGGTGGTAGACTTGATGGGCCGAATGCCCTAATTCTGCTTCTAGAATTTATGAACTGAACTGGTCTCTAGAGCATCTTATCACTATTGCTTGGCCACTCGCCTTGTCATAGACCTTTATTAGTGATAGCTTTTAACTCTTCCATGGATGGTACCAGCAATATCTTAAGATTTAACCGTGGAACGCTGTCTCTTAAGGTAACAGAAGACATCAATCTCAAGATGGCTCTGAAGAGCTATAATGAACCCATTTCTGGCACCAACTTTGAATGAGAAAGCATCTTTCAAATAGATTCAGTGCACCATTAATGTCAAAATGGTAAACTGGAGTCTCAAAGATAAAAGGCTTCAGTCCAAGTAGTAAATTTGAGTCTCAGGAATAGCAGCTCAACTGATGTGAACCAAGTGACCCCAAAAACACAAAGTTCCATAAAACACAAAGTGCTGGAGGAACTCAGCGGGTCATGCAGCAATTGAGGTGGGAAACAGGCAGGTAATGTTTTGGGTCGGGACTCTTCCCAAAAGAGTCCTGCACACCAGGATCCATTTCCATAAGCCAATTAACCTACAAACCTGGATTGTGGGAGGAGAAAACTTGGAGGAAAATTCTTGATTAGAACGGGTGTCAAGGGTTACAGGGAGAAGGCAGGAAAATTGGATTAGGAGGGAGAGATTAGCCATGATTGAATGGCGGAGTGGACTAGATGGGCCGAATGGCCTAATTCTACTCCTATAACTTGTGAACTTGTGAACCGGAGTACCCGGAGAAAACTCACGTGGTCACAGGGAGAACGTACAAACTCCGCATAGACAGCACCCGTAGTCAGAATTGAACCCAGGCACTGGCACTGTGGCAGCTCTACCGCTGTGCCACCGTGTCGCCCTGTTGACTTTGGCATAGGTTTTACAACATTGTCCTCTTGCACATATTGCTGCCTAGTTTGAAGGTGAGTCCCGAACATCGGCAGGGCATCTGATTCACTCTGCACACACTGAAAGGTAGCAGAGACCTATGTGAGGGTCTCTTCAACCTTTTGCTCTAACATTACCAAATAAAGAGAAAATGTGCCTGCACATTACCGGAAATTCCTGGCCTGCACGCACGGCACCCTGGTGAAGTACAGGCGGCACACAGGGGTAGAGTTGCTGCCCTGCTGCGTCGGAGACCCAGGTTCGATCCTGACTACGGGTGCTGTCTGGACAGAGTTTGTACGTTCTCCCCGTGACCTCCTGGGTTTTTGCCGGGTGCTCTGGTTTCCTCCCACGCTCCCATGCAAGATTGTAGGTTAATTGGCTTCGGTAAAAATAGTCCATTCTCCCTAGTGTGTCGGATGGTGCTGGTGTATGAAGTGATAGCTGATTGGCACGGATTCAATGGGCCGAAGGGCCTGTTTCCATGCTGTATCTCTAAACTATTTGGTGCCGCTGCCACTGATGATGGATTCAACACAGGGATGAAGTACAAGTCCCACAAGAAGCCCCATGACATGATATGAAAGCGCAGTGTGTTTAGGGTGCTGTTTCCTAATGTCCGTTCTAAAAATATGTGCTGTACTAGAGTCTGTGTCTCATTCTGTTCCCCAGCTCCTTTCATCTACATGTGAGTGTTCGCTCAGAGCCTCTGTGCTCAGGCTGAGGCTGAATGCACTGACATCCTTCGCAAACCACAAAAGCCACTTTGGGCGCCCTTCCTTATCCTTCTCCTTCAAAAGATGTTCCATTTGGGCACCTCGCGGCGCGAGGGCTTTGGCATTGCTGCCGCACTCTACCTCCTCCCGCTCCCCTTTAATCTGTGGAGGAGGGAACTGATAATGAATCAGAATCAGGGAGAGTTCCTGACCCCGCTAGACAGCAGCGAGTGAAGAAGTTTACATTCCTTCCCGCGACTGGTTGCTAAGTGTTGGAATTAGTGTCAGGCTTGTCTCTCAGCGAAGGCAGGCGCCGCCGGAATGTGTGGGAGGCAGTTCACGTCGTGTGGTGTTATTACTGTGGAAATAACTATAATAACAGGAGAGAATCGGTGACACTTAAGATCCTGAGTCAATGACTTTGCATGAACGATCAAAACCTGGTAAACTCCGGGAATTAGAATCGTATTCTGCGCCTCAGATCATTCCCCCCCAGAGTTTTCAAAGTAAAGGACACTGTACGTGGACCTTTGGGAGTGGGGAGGGAGTAAAGGGGGGAGGGGGGAGCAGAGGAGTGAGGTGTGGTCTTGGGGGGGGGATGGGAAAGGAGTTGACGGATGTGGGTTTGGGAGATTAGAGGGGAGAGAAGGGTTGGCGGTTGGGTATTTGAGGAGCGTGTGAGAACCCATGCAAAGAGTGTGCATGTGCATAAGGGTAAGTTTAGTTTAGAGAAACAGGCCCTTTGCATGGACCAGCAATCACCCATATACTAGTTCTATTCTACGCACTAGGGAAAATCTGTGGAAGCCAATTAACCCTCGAACCTGTACGTCTTTGGAATGAGGGAGGAAACCAGAGCACCCGGAGAAAATCCACACATCCACGGGCAGAACATCACAAACTTCGTTGGGACAGTACCCGTAGTCAGGATCGAACCTGGATTTCTGGTGCTGTTAGGCTGCAATTCCACTGCTGCGCCATTGTGGTGCCTGAGTCAGGAGAATGGAGGAGATTTGTGGAGTGTAGGGGGGAAAGAGATTAGCGATGTGTGTAGGTGTGTTGGGCGAGGGTATTGGAGTCACTGATTCATACAGCCACACCGAATAAAAACTGACCCTTTGGCTCGACTCGATGCAGACCAAGATGCCCCATCTATGCTAATCCCATTTGCTTGTGTTTGGCCCCTATCGCTATGAATCTTTCTTAGCCATGTCTTTTAAATACTGTTGCAGTACCTGCCTCAGCTACCTTCTCTGGCAGCTCGTTCCATCTCCCCACCACTCTCTGAGTGAAAAGGTTGCCCCTCAGATTCCGATTAAATCTTATCCCTCTTACCTTAAACCTATGACCTTTGTTTCTTGTTCCCCCAACCCTGGGTAAAAGACTGTGCATTCACCCTATCTGTTCCCTTCATGAA
This sequence comes from Amblyraja radiata, assembly GCF_010909765.2. Classification (NCBI taxonomy): domain Eukaryota; kingdom Metazoa; phylum Chordata; class Chondrichthyes; order Rajiformes; family Rajidae; genus Amblyraja; species Amblyraja radiata. The sequence goes on along the minus strand of NC_045972.1, from coordinate 19,514,322 downwards.
TTTATAGACCTCCATAAGATCATGCCTCGGACTCCTGCACTATAAGGACTAAAGACCTAGCCTGCCCAACCTTTCCTTATAGCTCAGGCACTCGCATACTGGCAACATCTTGGTAAATCTGCCCTGCACTCTTTCCAGCTTAATGACAGGCTTCCTATAGCAGGGTGACCAAAACTGCACACAGGACTCCAAATGTGACCTCACCAACGTCTTGTTCAAGTGTAACACTACACCCCCTTTTAGACAGGATTGAGGAGAAGGCGAGGAGAATTAGACATGTCTGGGGATTGGAGAGACAGCACTGAAAGAGCCCTTGTGACGTGTATAATAGTCCAAGTCTCTGTAAGTCAGCGGACCTCAGATGAGTTTGCTAGACTCTGCGGATTAGGGTTGGAGACTCTTAGATGGTCCATTTATCCATGGCGTGCTGCTGATCCCTGCTGGAAGCACAGGATGGTGGTGAGATTGGGGCGGGATGAGCTTTTGCGATTCGACTAGAGCTGGCAACGTTCAAGTCCATGTAGAAATGTGCTTTCTCAACAAGGTTTGTGCAAGAGTTCCTGTTTTCCTGGATTGCACTATTACCCACGTTTAAACACTGACTACATTTCAAAGTACCTGGAAAGCATTTTGGAGCTTTCTATGAAGATCACTCGAACACCAGAGAAATCTGCGTTCCTTTTTTTAATTTTCGAGGGGGCAGGAGATGAACTAGTTCCTGTACTTGTTCTGCACCTTCAGCTTGTAACGCCTGCTGCCCAGACACTATTACCTTCCTTCTTCCACTCTGGCCACCCTTCTTCCTTGATGGGCCTGTCCGGGACTAGTCTCCTCAGTCACGCAAAATGTCGTAGCGTCTTTCTGGTCGCAACATTTTCAACATGTGGTGACAGTGGGTTTGACGCCAATGAGCGTAGGTGCTGTCGTAAGTTGTCGGCGGTTTTCCGGTGACCTGCTACGACTATGACAGTTGCCGCAGTTGCCTAATAAATCGCTAAGTGGGACAGGCCCATGACTTTAACTCTTCTCCCCTCTACTCCCCACCACAGTGCCATCCACTCCTGCCTCTCTCTCAGTTTCCCCTTTCCTTCACCTTAATGCTCTCTTTCCCTCCTCCTCTTCTCTCTCCAATCCTATCCCCCCCCCCCCCTCCCCATCTGTTCCATTCTCCCCCCCACCTCCCCCACCCCTTTACATTCCCACTATAATTGCAGCCAAAAACCTTTGATAAGGTGACCTGGCACTTGAGTTTTCTGGGTCATGGTATCACCAGAAGAGGTGGTGCAGAAATCAAAGCCTTGACCTGTCTGCTTGTCTGACTGTGGCATATTTCACAGCACACCAAAGTAAAGGCGTTGACAGAGTGGAAAGATCTAAATATCTCTAAAGTGGAATGGCGTGGGTCTGGTATGTTTTGTCTTTGCTTGTTTGTGATTTGTGTTCTTTTTACATACCATGATTAGCTCTCAGCAAGGCACCCTCCTTGCTTAACAAGTCCATATGCAGCCAGCGCATAGACATGGCTCCACAGCAGTAGGTGTTTGTGTAACTCAGTATAAAGCAGATGTCATGGCTTCCCAATGCACATGTGGGGCTGCAGACAGCCTCTTAAATAATAGCAAGCTGGAATAATTTTGCCATGAAATAAAGACTGGATGCAGTGGTAGAGCTGCTTCCTTACAATGCCACAGACTCAGCTTTGATCCTGAATATGGGTGCATTCTGGGGTGCTGCATCCTGAATATGGGTGCATCACTCCCACTGAGCATTCCCGTGACCTGCGTGGGTTTTCTCCGGGTGCTCTGGATTCCTCCCACACTCCAAGGTTTGTAGGCTAATTGGTGTGGAGGGGAGTGAGGAGATGTAGGGGTTGCTTGAAATTAGAAAAATCAACGCTCTTACCGCTGGGTTGTAAGCTGTACAAAATGGGCAAATGCGAGTTAGAAATTCAGTTTACGCCACTCCCATTTAACCTGATCATTAAGTTAACAGGGCACAGTCGGATGTAGTCATTAAGTAGGACGGCACAGTGGTGCAAAGTGCTGCAGTCTCACAGCGCAGAGACACGGGTTCGATCATAACTCTGGGTGCTGTCTGTGTGGAGTTTGCACATTCTCCCAGTGTCCACCTGGGTTTCTTCTGGGTGCTCAACTTTCCTCCCACGTCCTAAATGTTTGTTGGTCGCTTGGTTTCTGCTAATTGCTAGTTTCTGCTAGTGTGTAGACAGTGAATGATAAAGTAGGATTACTTTAAACAAGTAGACAGGCAAGCAGCATCTGGGACAGGCAGCATCTCTGGAGAGAAGGAAGGGGTGACATTTTGGGTTGAGACCCTTCTTCAGATTGATTCTACCTCGGGGATTCCAGCTCCGGTTCCAGAAAAACCTATTCCTTCTCCCCAAAGATGCTGCCTGCCCGCTGGGTTACTCCAGAATTTTGTGTCGACCTTCGACTTAAACCAGTTTCATTCCTACACATAGTATAAATGAGTGGTCAATGGCCAATGTGGACTCGGTGGGCCAAAGGACCTGTTTCCGTGCTGTATCTGTAAACTAATTTAATAAATGGGATAATTAATTCAGGAGGGTTTGAGGAAAGACGGGGAATTTTTAATTTATCCCGCGAGTATTCATTTCACTGCACCTTTGGGTGTACGTGGCAAATAAAATTGACTAAAGTGACTAAAATTGAGTAGTGATGGTCTGCAACTCACTAACTTTTAACGGGAATGCAGAATGAAATCCTAATCATATGTAGACTTCAGGTAAATTAGCACCCTGCGGGGCACTGGATCTAGTGCTGGGAGATAGGGTTAGGCTGGTTACATGTTTGTAACATTCACAAACACGATTTAGTTTAGTTTTGTTTCAAGCTACAGCATGGTAGCAGGCCCTTCGCCCCACTGAGACCACACCAACTATCGATCACCCACTCACAATGGTTCTTCGTTATCCTACTTTCTCATCCAATCCCTGGGAAATTGAACAGCCAATTAGTCTGCGAACCTGCGTGTCTTTGAGAGGAATGTAGAAAATGTCCTGCCCCAAAAAAATCACCTATCCATGTTCTACAGAGGAGTTGCCTGACCCGCTGTGTTATCCCAGCACTTTGTATCTTTTTTTTGTAAACCAGCATCTGCAGTTCCTTGTGTCTAGATATTGGGAAGTGATAAGCTGTTCATTAACGATTGTGTGGTAGATTCCCATTGGCATTCTGTTTTAACATTATATGATTTTAATATGGAACTAGACTAAGTGGGACCTGTTGGGTCCCAGCTTCACACGGGAGGGCTGGTCCACCTCCCCACCAATTCCAATATTGGTGGCCGGGGGGGGGGCTTTCTGGAGTGCTAGTATGGGTGTTGTGGGCTGAACGGACTTGCTTCCAGTGGGCTAGTATGGACATTGTGGGCCGAATGGATTCTTGGGCTGGCAGCTCAGTCACTCAAGCCTGGTGTGATGGCAGCTCACTCACTCATGGCTGGTGGGCTGGCAGTTGACTCACGGTTATTCCTTGAAAATCCATTTCAAGCAGGGTGCAAGGCCACCAAGCGCAAGTGCACTTTCATGCCACTTCGGGCAGGGTGCAAGGCCGCCTCAAGAGTTGACTGGGAGAGACTGCATCACTCCCACTGAGTTTGAGAATAAGACTGCAGGCGTCAGGGTGTCTGAGAAAGCAAGCCCACCCTGGTCAGGTTTGGCAACAGTTTGAAGCACCTCTGTCTTTACGTGAACGTTGGAAGATACTTTGGTTTGGCGAAGGGAATGTTGTCCCTGTGGTTCCAACTGTTTCTCAGCTGTTTGGGTTGGATGTGCATTTCTTCCCTTGGTTCGGATGTGGTTTCAGATTATATCAACTGGTGCCATGGTATATTACTTGGCTGTAACCTGTTAGTACATCGGTACCATGGTGCGAATTGGCGCGCTCGTGTGTGTGTGTATTTGATTTCAAACGTGAAATGGCTTGATATTGCTCTTAGTTTCCTTTTGCGTATAATGGTTTTTAAATACAAAATATCCTTTCCCAGCCAGCGGTAAGTTGAGTAAAAAATATAAGAGGCTGGAAATGTGACTCCGGCTTCCTCCCACACCCCAAAAGACGTGCGTATTTGCAGGTTAATTGGGCCTCTGTAAATTGGCCCGACTGTATAGGGCGTGGATGAGAAAGTGGGCTAACATAGAACAAGTCTGCATGGGTGATCCATGGTCGGTGTCGACTCGGAGGTCAATGCTGTATCTCTAAATCAATCCAATCAATCAATTCAGAAGTCAGGCAACATCTGTGGAGAGAGAACAGCAATGATCCAAGATGGCTCCCAAGCCAGGCCACCCTTTGTGTGCTGGTCACAGAAGTGCATCAACAATCACATGTTCATAAGTCCAGAATGAGGCCATTTGGCCCATCAAGTCTACTCTGCCATTCAATAATAGCTGATCTATCTATCCCTCTCAACCCCATTCTCCTGCCTTCTCCCCATAACCCCTGATGCTGTTATTAATCAAGGATGTTTCCACTAGTGGGAGAGTCTAGGACTAGAGGTCATAGCCTTAGATTTAAAGGACGTTCTTTTAGGAAGGTGATGAGGAGACATTTATTTCGTCAGAGGCTGGTGAGTCTGTGGAACTCTTTGCCACAGAAGGCTGGAGAGGCAAAGTCAGTGGATATTTTTAAAGCAGAGATAGATAGATTTTTTATTAGTACAGGTATCAGAGGTTATGGGGAGAAGGCAGGAGAATGGGGTTAGGAGGGAGAGATAGATCAGCCATGATTGAATGGCGGAGTAGACTTGATGGGCCGAATGGCCAAATTCTACTCCTATCACTTTTGACATGGCCTATGAATCTGTCAATCTCCGCCTTAAAAATATCCGTTGACTTGTCCTCCGCAGTCGTCAGTAGCAATAAATTCCATAGATTCAATCGCTTCACTCTTTGAAACCTCTCTCTACTCCAACAGCCCTTTATCATGTACCTGCACACTATGGATGGCTCGATTGTCATCACGTATCGTCTTTCTGCTGACTGATTAGCACGCAACAAAAGTTTTTCATTGTACCTCAGTACACATGACAATAAACTAAGAACCACAGTAAATATAAGAGACACAAAGTGCTGGAGTAACTTAACAGGTTAGACAGCTTCGCGGAGGAAAAGGGCTGGGTGATGTTTCTGAATAAACATTTCAGGTTGACATCCTTTTATGAGAGAGTGATATATGGATATGAGCATGCAGCCATACACACTCTCTTACCCACACACACACACAGATAGCGAACGCACATGTACACATTCTGGCACTGAATCAGATATTGTTTTGTAGTGAGCATAGACACAAAAAGCTGCAGTAACTCAGCGGGGCAGGCAGCATCTCTGACCCTCTCTCCAGAGATGCTACCTGTCCCGCTGAGTTACTCCAGCTTTTTGTGTCTATCTTCGGTTTTAACCAGCATCTGCAGTTCCTTCTTACGCATTGTTTTGTAGGGACTGGAAGAGCACTTTTACTTGAGAAGCCCAGGAAGCATGTAGTCCACTGGATCCAAACAACTTGCACCCCCCCAGCCCTGACCCCCACAGTGTGGCTCCGACAAGAGACAAGGGAAGAAGCGGTCCCCTTTGCAAGCGTTGAATGGCCACAATGCTTTCCGCTTAGTCAATTGGGACAAGTAGTGCTGGCATTAAACTTCTTAACGTAATAATAAACATATTAAAAGTGGCTTGTATCACAATGAAATTATTCAGCAGCCAGCAGATGCCTTGTGTGTATTTTGTACCCTGTCCAAAAACACTTCCTTCTGGAGGCATTCTCTGTAAGGTCCCAGTGACTGCAGTGCAATGGGAAGGAACACTGCAAGAATGCAAAATGTAGGAGTCAGGATGTCTGCAGATTGCTAATTGCTTGAAATATGAACACACCCTGTGTTTATTTGACGGCAGTTAAACTGTAGCCTTAAAGGAGCACAGACTTCAGTGGAGGGCGATTCTTACTATGTACTCCCAGCAGGAACTCACATAGCACCCTGCTCTCCATTCTCCAACCCACACTCATTCCATGTCCAACTCTCCTCTACTTCACTTTAGACCTTACTTTAAAGTTACAGCGTGGAAGCAGGCCCTTCGGCCCACCGTACACCAGCTGTATACTACACACTAGGGACAATTTCCAGAAGCCAATTAACCGACAAACCTACAACCTGTACGTCTTTGAAGTGCAGGAGGAAGCCGGAGCACCCGGAGTAAAAACCCACGCGGTCACGGGGGAACGTACAAACTCCGTAAAGACAGCAGCCGTAGTCAGGATCGAACCCAGGTCTCTGGCAGCAACTCTTACCACTGCGCCATGGTGCTGTCCTACAGAGGTGTATAAAATCAGGAGGGGAATAGATAGGTTGAATGCACAAAGTATTTTAACCATAGCAGAGGACCATAGCTTTGAGGTGAAAGCAGAAGGAATTAATGGGAATCTTAGGGAAAATTGTTTTCACTCAGAGGGTGGCAGGAACATGGAACGAGCTGCCAGATGACGTATTTGAGGCAAGTACTATAACAACATTTAAAAGACACTTGGATAGGAAATGTTTAGAGGGTTATGGAGCAAATGCAGGCAAATGGGGCAAACTTAGATGGGGTATCTTGGTCGGCATGGCAGAGAAGGGCCGAAGGGCCAGGTTCGCTGCAATATGATTGACATAGATAAAATTTGGTTCACGTGACATGATTTTTATGTACATATAAAACACTAGATTTGCCATGATCGCCATTGGACAGCACAGTGGCGCAGCGGTAGAGTTGCTGCCTTACAATGCCAGAGACCCGGGTTTGATCCTGACTGCAGGTGTTAACTGTACAGAGTTTGTACGTTCGCCCTGTGATGGGTTTTCTATGGGTTCTACGCTTTCCTGCCACACTCCAAAGGCGTGCAGGTTTGTATGCTAATTGGCCTGCTTTCATTGTAAATTGTCCCTTGTGTGTATAGGATAGTGTTAGCGTATAGGGATTGCTGATTGATGGGCTGAAGTGCCTGTTTCCACGCTGTATCTCTAAACTAAACTAAACTAAGCTAAACCATCATAGAAGGTTTGCTAACGAGCAAGTGTGCATGTGCTAGTGTATTGCATTGGTATATTGGATTGTGACACTGAATGGAAAGGTAACTGTTTTCAGGTCAGCAGCTCACTATCACTTAAAAGATTGTATCACAAGATTAGTACGGTCCTGACCCAAAACGTCACCTATCCACGTGCTCCAGAGATGCTGCTTGACCTGCTGAGTTAACTCCATTACATACATTTGGTTTGGCCAATTATAAGAATTAAATCCTTCACTTGAGCTCACCAGCATCCATGAGACATAGTTTATAGGCACCTGAGAAAATAATACAAAGATTGGACAAAATACGATACAAAGTGCTGGAGTAACTCAGTAGGTCAGGCGGCATCTCTGGACAACATGAATGGATGACGTTTCAAGTCGGAGCCTCTCGTCTTGAATATTCTCCGGAGATGCTACCAGACCCACTGAGTTACTCCAGTACTTTGTGTCTTTTTTTGTGAACCAGCATCTACAGTTCGTTGGGTCTCCATTTTACTGCTCCACTGCGAAATCTCCTCAGGATATGCCTGCTTTGAAGAAAGTCTCCTTACTCCAAAAAAATTAGACTGAAGAAGGGCCTAGATACAAAACGTCAACTATCCATGTCCTCCAAATATGCTTCCTGACCAGCTGAGTTACGCCAGCATTGTATCTTTTGTTGTAAACCAGCATCTGCAGTTGCTTGTCTCCATTAATCTATGCAGCTTTGTTATATCATGCTCACAACTTCAGTGAAGATCCAGCTGTCAGAATGATGAGATATTTCTCTGACCTGGTATAAGTGAGCTATGTCATATCACAACACAGCAACAGATAAAAGGATATCGTGTACCTATCTATTTTTGTACTACTACTGTGTGCGTGTGAGTGAATGCTAGTGTGATTTGTTTATTTGTGTACTAGCATGTGCATTTGTGTATATGTGCCAGTGTACATATGTATCTATGTGGCTATACAGTGCATTCAGAAAGTATTCAGACTCCTTTAGGTTTTCCATATTTTGTTATGTTACAGCCTTATTTTAAAATTGATTAAATACATTTTTATTTATCATCAATCTACACACAATACCCCAGAATGAAGAAGTGAAAACAAGTGTTTAGAAAGTGCCAAGCTTGTAGCGTCATATCCAAGAAGACTTGAGGCTGTAATCGCTGCCAAAGTGCCTCAACAAAGAACTGAGTAAAGGGTCTGAATACTTATGTAAATGTGATATTTCAGTTATTTCTTTTTAATTACTTTGCAAGAATTTCTAAACACCTGTTTTAGCTTCTTTATTATGGGGTATTGTGTGTAGATTGATGATTAAAAAAAAAGAATTTAATCCATTTTAGAATAAGGCTGTAACGTAACAAAATGTGGAAAAAGTGAAGGGGTCTGAATACTTTCTGAATGCACTGTATGTCAATGTATCTAAGTGTACATAGTTATGCATGCAAGTCGGGGTATTTGCACATGTGCGTAAAAGCATTTGCACGCGTGTTAGTGTACTTGTGCAAGGTTGCAAGTGTGCTAGTGTCATTAAGTGCCCCTATTTACAACTGGGCTGCCCTGGTCCCCAGTGCCCTGAGGCCTGGGTGGAAATTAAACAGGTTTCAAAAGTAATGTTTAACAGGCTGATAAAAGAATGCATTCTACACTTTTGATTCACAGATATAGTGCAATCGCTGTCATAGGTTGTGGGGAAAATGCATGTCAGCACATCCTGGAGAGGAGAAGAATCTTGACATCAGATCATAGAAAGAATCATGTGAACAATCGAGGCACAGAAGGATACACGCAAAGTGCCGGAGTAGCTCAGCAGGTCAGGCAGCATCTCTGGAGGAAAATAGAACCCATTTTGTCTCGGGCCAGTAAAAAAAAAAACTATTTAACCTAATCCCATCTTCCACCACCTGGTCCACAACCTTCTCTTCAATTCAGAACTTATTCAGAACTTATTAGATGTGGTCTGCAGAGTACCCTTTATCTTTTATCTGTACACTGTGGATGGCTTGATTGTAATCTTGTAAAGTGTTTTTTTTTTACTGGGCAGCACACAACCAAAACCTATTCACTGTACCTTGATACATGTGATTATAATAAACTAAACTTATCTGTCACCTTTTCAGACAGCTCATTCCAGGCATCATCGGCCTGTTCTCCTCCCACCCCCACATTCCAGCCACAAAAAAAAATAGTGCAAAAACTCTTCAGACATTGTCAGTGTCCATACATTCATACATTCAGTAGTTTTTGCACTTATTTTTAAACATCCAGGATGGCACAGTGGCACAGCAGTACAGCCCCAGAGACCCAGCTTCCATCTTGACTATGGGCGCTGTCTGTACGGAGTTTTTATGTTCTCCCTGTGACCGCCTAGGTTTTCACCAGGGTGCTCTGGTTTCCTCCCACACTCAAAAGATGTACAAGTTTGTAGGTTAATTTGCTTTGGTAAAAATTGTAAGTATCCCAGGTATGCAGGATGGTGATAGTGTACGGGACGATCGCTGGTAGGCGCAGGCCCGGTGGGCTGAAGGGCCTGTTTCCGCCCTGTATCAACTAAACTAAAAAATAACTAAAACACCCTTGCCACTCGAGTGGCCCCCTGGGGTGATACCCCTTCCCTGGTTTGAGGGGTGTTCCCACCGGACTCTGCCCCTCAAAGCTCAGCAGCGGAAGGACCCTAGACTGTGGTCCTCCCCCACAGAGCCTTGGAGTTGGCTGCACCGAGCTCCAGTGAGCCCCTCAGAGATTGTCCCTCCTAATGGCAGCTGCCTGACTGGAATTTGGCACAGCGAGGGTAATGGCTGACTCCTCTCGACCTTTGACCCGTGGGGATGATACAAGACCCCTTCTGTTTCTCCTCAGACTGATTAGGGGTCAGGACGGCCCCCGCTGTCTCACGGGCAGCGATAAAACCTGGTCCGGGTGAACTGCACAATAGATTAGCCAAGATTTGGCAGGGTGAGAGTGAGAGTGCGAGGAGATAAAGAAGGCATTCATTTTTGATGGGGTGCTGCATTAAATGTTATCAGCGAGACATTCCAGTGGTAAAACCTTAACTTTCCTTCACAATTTTATCAGAGGTAACTTAACTTGTTGAAGCAAAAGCCACAAGTAAACACATTATTCCATCAACATTTGTCATTGTGTTAAGTACTTTAGCACACTGCACTGCAGGGCTGACCGCAAAAAGATTCATTGCATGATATGCAGTTTGTGAGTTGCATCGGAATAGCATTCCAGTAATGTTGGAACAACAGACGGTATGCTTGTGTTTATTCAAATGAAGACCTTTGACCTGAGTGTGTAGGTTTTTCAGCAATATGTCAGTCGCTTTCGGGAGCTCTCTCTAGTTTTGTCGGTGTTAGCCAATCTGTGGGTAAGTTCTTTTGTGTGTTACAGGGAGGAATGTAACTTGCTTTGGCCAGACAAGTGTAGAGACGGTGAGTGTGACTTCGCGTCCTTTGTAAAAGACTGCACCGCCTCTTGGGAGTGTGTGTGTGTGTGTGTGTGTGTGTGTGTGTGTGTGTGTGTGTGTGTGTGTGTGTGTGTGTGTGTGTGTGTGTGTGTGTGTGTGTGCACGTGTGTGTGCGTGTGCGTGCTTGTGTGTGCGTGCATGTGTGCGTGTGCATGTATGTGTGTGCGCGTGTGTGTGTACGTGCGTGTACGTGTGTGCGTGTGCATGCTTGTGTGCGTGTGCGTGCGTGCGTGCGCGCGTGTGTGTACGTGTGTGTGTACGTGTGTGTGTGCATGTGTACGTGTGTGTGTGTGTGTACATGTATGTGTACGTGTGTGTGTGTGCGTGTGTGTACATGTATGTGTACGTGTGTGTGTGTGCGTGTGTGTACGTGTGTGTGTGTGCGTGTGCGTGTGTGTGTGTGTGCATGTGTGTTGCAGAGAGATGAGAAGGAGCAGCAATTATGTGCCTCAGTTTTGCAAACTTCGTGCAAGGTGCTTGAACTGTCATTGTAGAGCGTTAATTAGCAGCTGCGGGTGAGAGGTTATCTGCGGCTCGGCAGTTTGGCAGTCTTCCTATCAAGCGCAGAGCGAGGGAGAGGGTTGGTTCACGGGTAGCAGGAGGAGGAGAGAAAGAAAGAAGGTGCAGAAAAAAAGAGAGAGCTTCCATAATTCAACACTTGCTCAGTCAAGGGGAAAGTACTTTATGTCCCAGAGGCGCTAAGTGTAGTTTGTACTCTGCGGTGTCTAATGATTAGGCTTTGAGTGAACCTGCAGTCATCTCTCTCCCCTGTGAAGCTGCATGCTTCTGTTGCTGCTAACTCCCGAAAGGGAACACACATAGGCATAAAGAGAGAGAGTGAGAGAGAGAGAGAGAGAGAGAGAGAGAGAGAGCGGGAGAGGGAGAGCGCGCGTGAGAGAGAGAGAGAGAGAGAGAGAGAGAGAGAGAGAGAGAGAGAGAGAGAGAGAGAGAGAGAGAGAGAGAGTTGCGCCTGTCAGAAAGCTAATGTTGTGTGAGTGAAGTTATTGGGCACAGTGGGAGGTGAGAACTGCAGCTGGAAGAGACTGACTGGTGCTTTGCGCAACGCTAGTCTGCCTGAAGAAGAGTAATGTTGGGGTCCTCCGCCAAACCCTCATGGTTTCTCTTTGTCAGAGCCTAGACAATATGATCGAGATGAAGAGCTGGTCGTCACTGCTCCAAAATCTCAGTAAGTACCACTGGAGCGGCTAAGCACTCTAATGAATTGTTGGGGGCTGTCTCTGTCTCCTCCGAGCGTTGAAATGCTTTCTCTTCCTCTTTTATTGCAAAACCGGCTGAGGAAATGCTACTGTAGAGGGATTGCAAACTCCGTGTGCATGGCACTACAATGAAAAGACTGGTTAAAGATCACACATCTGTTTGTAGCATTGTGCTGCCGCGTAGACCTGTGCTGATTCATTATGTATGTACGATTTAACATCACTCCAGTCTTTAATGTTGTGTCACTTCCGCAAATTTTTTTTTGTCCTTTATTTTAAATCCACAAGGATAACAAAAAAATCGGCGTTAGTGGCTAATACCTGACTCTGGGCCGTAGCAGGTCATGAACCATTAACCTTTGCACCTGACCCTGGGCTACGGAAAGTGTTGAACGACTAATCTAGCCTGTGTTAGACTTGTGTGCAAGCTCTCAGTGACTAACTGGTGACCCACTTCGTCCTCGGTCAAAGACCCGTCTGCACTGTTTATCCTCCGATGCAAAATCCGGTGCGTTTTTTTTAATCTAAAAGAAAAAGTATTGTAATCTAACAAGCTTGCCCAGAATCAGTTAATCGCTTTATGGAGCTACTGAGCCTCCATGTGATAGAAAAACGTTCAACTCATTTCCTCAATGACGTTGGATCCTGTTAACTTAAACACGATGCAATTTTTAGTGTCAGGCACTTCCCTTACTCCCTCCCCACTCTAAAACTTTTCTTCCCAATCTTCTGGCCTTGAAGCATCCAGCACTTGACCTGTTTTTTTCTTTTCTCGCTAGCTTGAGAAACTGCACGTTCCAGATGGCATAAAAATTTAATGTTAATAGTCCAATGGACAGAGGAATAAAAAGCCCTAAGTGGTTCCTCTGTGGTGGTTGTCAGCTTGTACGGATTGTTGAATGGAGCAGCATTAAAAGGATATGGTGGGGAGGGGAACAAACAGCCAACAGTGTAAATAGAAAATAGATTAGACACAGCCGAAATGGATCCAGTTTGTGTCTCCCCTGCTTCCGCAGTCTCTTAATGGAGACAAAGGGCGAGCGGGGTTGAGGGAGCCTGAGGAAAGGTTGTACCCTGCAATGCACAGCAGGGCAAAAGGCATAGATTAAGCTTCATTGCCATCAACGCTCATTCCTCAAGAGGATTAGCGGATGAGAGATGTGGGATGATGTTTGTATAAGCTGCTCAGATAGTGAAACGCTGTAACAAGCTCCAAGGAAATAATGCAGCATTTTATTTTTGCCTGGCTCGGGGCAGAATGTATTTGCTGTGTTTAGAAAGGCTGTTCAAACTGGGAATGAAGAACAAATCCACAAACTCACACGCACATACACACCCCTCCAACACACACACACACACATACACACACACACACACACACACACACACACACACACACACACACACACACACACACACACACACACACACACACACACACAAAGCACACACACAAAGCACACACACAAAGCACACACACAAAGCACACACACACAGACACCAGATCTACACTCAGGCGCGTAAACACACCCCACATATGCAATAAACATATACACATGCACCATACACACAAATCACATAGACACACACTCGACACAAACACAGTGGACACACAAACATGTACATACACAACTCACATGACATCCTGTCAGAGACGTATACACAGATGCACCCAGGTCACAAACAGATTCTGATCCACGCATGGGTATGGACACATGCACGTACACACACAGACATGCACAAATAGACACACAAACACTCAGACACACACAAAGGCACACACACAGATATACACAGACACACATGCAAGCACACGCGCACACACACACACACACACACACACACACACACACACACACACACACACACACACACACACACAAACACACACACACACACACACACACACACACACACACACACACACACACACACACACACACACACACACACACACCTACCCAGGAGAGATGGGAGGAAAGAAAAAATAAAATGAAAGGTCTTGTACTCTGCATGACCAACATACACTTTGCCCAACATTTGACTCTGAGTTAAATGACTATCACTTTTAAAAATTCTCATCTGTTTTTTTTCAAATCGCTTCTAGTCTTGTCCCATCCTCTCAGTCCAATCCCCTGCAGCCCTAAACCAGTCTGAGGTACCCAAGCTCCTTGAAAATACCTGAATCAATCCAGCATTGAATCCGGTGCCACGATCCGTAACTCTGGAATCCGCTTGCTAAATCTCCCCACTTTCAGAATCTACAGCTCTCCAACTGTGCTGGAAATCATCCCTCTTTAAATCTCCCTGCCCCTCCACCTCCTCCCACCTTTAGAGCTCCTTAACACTTGCCGTTTTAATTAACCATTTGGTCATTTGCCTTGATATCTTGTGGTTTTGTATTGGTGTCTGTTTGATAGCTTTCCTGTGAAGTCTTGTGCAAAATAATTGCCATATTACAGTCTCTGTCCGAATGAAAATTGTTATTGTAGCATCTTTGTGGTTTGTGGGATTGGTATTTGGTCACCTTTCCCTGCAATATTAGCCATTGGACTTCCAGTCTATATTGTCGTGCTGTAACTAGTCTCTTGGTAGGATCACACAGGGCAGCACGGTGGCACAGGGCTAGTGACCTGGGTTTCGGGTGCTGTCTGTACGGAGTTTGTACGTTCTCCCTGTGACTGCGTGGGTTTTCTCTGTGTGCTCCGGATTCCTCCCACACTCCAAAGACGTACGGGTTTGTCAGTTAATTTGGCTTCGGTAAAACTGTTAATTGTCCCTAGTGTGTAGGATAGTGCTGGTGGGACGACAGATGGCACAATGGGCTAAGTGTTCGGCTGGCAACCGGTAGGTAGCCGGTTCGAATCCCGCTTGGAGTGCATACTGTCGTTGTGTCCTTGGGCAAGACACTTCACCCACCTTTGCCTGTGTGTGAATGTATGTGAATGTGTGTGAGTGATTGGTGGTGGTCGGAGGGGCCGTAGGCGCAGATTGGCAGCCACGCTTCCGTCAGTCTGCCCCAGGGCAGCTGTGGCTACAGAAGTAGCTTACCACCACCGAGTGTGACTGAGGAGTGAATGAATAATGCGATGTAAAGCGCCTTGAGTATTAGAAAGGCGCTATATAAATCCCATCCATTATTATTGGTGTAAGGAGATCGTTGGTTGGCATGGACTCAGTGGGCCAAAGGGCCTGTTTCAATGCTGTATTTTTAAAGTCTAAATCTCTATAAAGTCTAAAGAAAAAAAACCAAGTCCATGTAGTGGACAGCAAACAGCAATGCACAAAATGGTCAGTCGTGTTCTCTTCTTGAGGTGGGATTAGGGGTGTGTGTATCGATTCAATGGGTTAAACACAGGCTGATGGGTCTGGTGTAGATGGGGCATGTTGATCCATGTGGGCAAGTTGAGCTGAAGGGCCTGTTTCCATGCTGTATGACCATGGCTGATAGTCGTTGTAAAGTGGATGTTCCTGAACCTGGTATATTGTGCAACTTCTGAAGAAGGGTCTCGACCCGAAACGTCACCCATTCTTTCTCTTCAGAGATGCTGCCTGTCCCGCTGAGTTACTCCAGCTTTTTGTGTCTATCTTAGTGTGCAACGTCAGTCGTCTTTACCTCCTGCCCGGTGGTAGCTGAGAGAAGAGGACATGGCTTGGATGGTGCAGATCCTTGATGATTAGTGTTGCCTTCTTGAGGCCGTGCCTCATGTAGATGCTTTTGATGATGGGGAGGGCTGTGGCCGTGATGGACCAGGCTGTATCCACTACTCTCAGCAGTCTCTTGCATTCCTATGTGTTGGAATTGTCATATTCAACCATAATCCTGAGTGCCCCCCACCCCCCATGGACTGTCTCCCTCGGATGGTCACGTCGCACAGACACATCTGCACTTTAGTCTGAACTGTTTTGACTATTTTACTGTTGTAATGTCCTTTTTACAAACCATGTTCTCGGGGTATCTAAATCTAAATGTTATTAGTTATTTATGTTATGACATCGGATGGAAGCTGCATACCAAATCTCGTTGCGCTTATGTGCAATGACAATAAAATATATTATTATTATTATTACTATTATTACTATTATTATTATTATTATTATTATTATGATTATTATTATTAATGCAACTAAAGATAGACACAAAATGCTGGAGTAACTCAGCAGGACAGACAGCATCTCTGAAGAGAAGGAATGGGTGATGTCTCAGGACGAGACCAGTCTGAAGAAGGGTCTCGACCTGAAACGGCAACCATTCCTTCTCGCCAGAGAACCTGCCAGTCCCGCTGAGTTACTCCAACATTTTGTGTCTACCTTCGATGTAAACCAGCATCTGCAGTTCCTTCCAACACATGATGCAACCAGTCAAGATACTTTATATAGAACATCTGTCGAACGTTATTGGAACATTGGGTGCTGAATCTCTTTAAACTTCTAAGAAACTAGAGGCACTGTCACGCCTTCTTGGTGGTGACATCTATGTGCTGGTCTTTCCAGTTAGTTCAGTAGTTTCCTGCTCTGGGTCTGTGGCCATTAACAAAGGCTTATCTAAATCTGGAACATGCTGCCTGAGGAGGTGGTGGTGGCAAGCACTCACACAATATTGAAGAAACATTTATACAAGCATTGAATCGTGAATGCATGGAAGGCTATGGACCAAATAGAGGTCAATAGGACTAGTATATTTGGTGGTATGGACATGATGGGCTGAGGGGCCTGTTTCTGTGCTGTACGCCTCGAGCACCCTTATAGACAGCAAACAGGGCTTTGGGACTCAAAGTCAATGTCCATTACCTTGGAGTTAATCAATGATGGGGTCAAGTCCTACTGCAGGGGTTTAAGTATAGAGTCCAGGCTGATCCCAGTAAAGAATCTGTCCTTTGTGAACCCAAGACCCGGGTGGATGTGAAAACCCTTGTGGTTCTATTTTGAAGAACTATCCCCTGTGTTTTGCGTCTAATTTATCTCTCAGTCACGTACATTCAGGATCTACATTGCTGGTCGCTGTTATGTTTCCCACTTTACAACAGTGACCACACTTCAGTGTTTTTCATTGACTGTGAGGAGCTTTGTAACTACCTGAGACTATGGACAGACCCTGTGTAGATCCAGAAGTTCATACATTATAGGAGCAGAATTAGGTCATTCGGCCCATCAAGTCTACCCCGCAATTCAATCATGGCTGATCTACCTTTCCCTCTCAACCCCATTCTCCTACCTTCTCCCCATAACCCCTGACACCCGTACGTACTAATCAATGGGTGATTATTATCAAGATAAAACCCAACGGCCACATGCAGGTTGCAACTTCTCAGTTGCTGCAGTGCGTCCCTCAGTGCGTAGTCCTGCATCGGGGTTGGGCCAGTCGGCAGCAATCCCTGATGGACATCTCGCTCTGCTGGGAGATCAACAAGTTTCGGGCTGACCAAAGAGCGTCAGCGTCAGGGTTAGGTTTGCTTAATTAACAGCAACCATAACCTAACCAGAGATAGGGCAAAGTTGGGGTGAGGAAAGAGGACATTGTTTTAAAATAGCAGGAGCTAGCAGGGTCTGCCCATAGTTGTTGTGATGATCTCAACCCCATAGACCTTGTTCATTTCTTTATCAAAGCTGCAGTGTGCAGCGCTAGGCTTCGAGACAGCAATGGAGTGCGTCGGGATTCCAAGTTGCAAATTCAGTCAAACCACATCGCTGACTTGTTTCCTGTAAGAAATGCTGGATCCCACTATAGTTAGCAACATAGAAAGGTAGAAAATAGATGCAGGAGTAGGCCATTCGGCCCTTCGGCCCTTCGAGCCAGCTCCAGCTGGCTCGAAGGGCCGAAGGGCCGAATGGCCTACTCCTGCATCTATTTTCTACGTCATGACTGATCATCCAAAATCGGTATTTAAGAAGGAACTGCAGATGCTGGAAAATCCAAGGTAGACAAAAGTGCTGGAGAAACTCAGCGGGTGCAGCAGCATCTACGGAGCGAAGGGAATAGGCGCGTATTTCCTTCGCTCCATAGATGCTGCTGCGCCCGCTGAGTTTCTCCAGCACTTTTGTCTATCCAAAATCAGTACCCCGTTCCTGCTTTCTCCCCATATCCGCTTGGTTCCGTTAGCCCTAAGAGCTCGATCTAACTCTCTCTTGAATAGTTTGGGTAGAGGTGCCTTGTTATTAATTTCTGTTGTCATGTTAAACACAGAGAGGAAACTGCTTCATTACGGGGGGGAAGGGAGGAGTCAGTTCTGACGAGAGTTTGTGTCGCGCGGTAAAGTTCGCTCAGGCTTCCGACACCTGGCTGGAAAAGGCCACAGGTGTCGCCAACAACTACAACTGAATCCCCGCAGAAGATTTAACGGAAATCTTTGCAGATTTTGCAGGGTTTGAATCAATAGTGCAATGAATGCCTCTTCTCTTCAGATTGCACAGCCTTCTGCCCCCTTCCCCTCTCCAGCCTTCGTCCACCCATCTGTTAATCAAACCCCCACCCTTCTGTATCCACCTATCACTTGCCAGCCTTTGTTCCCACACGCACCTCCCTTCCAGCTTTCTCCCCACTATTCCAAACAGAAGAAGGGTCCCGACTTGAAACATGACTTATCTATTTTCCCCAGAGATGCTGCCTGACCCGCTGGGTTACTCCGGCAGTTAATACATTTGGTTTGGTCAATGATAACAATGAAATCCTCTAGACACATAATTCTGGAGTAAAGGACGGGGTGACGTTTGGGGTCAGAACCCTCCTTCAGACTGAAAGGTAGAGAAGGCCAGAACTAAACAGGATCCAGTAACAGATGACCTCAGGAAGGGTGGAGTCCATAATGGCCCATTGTTGGCTGGGGAAGATATGCTAATGATAGGGATACAAGGATGTGAACAGTGGAACTAGTAGAATTGCTGGGGGGGGGGGGGGGGGGGGGGGGGAGAGCGGGGGGGGGGGGGGGTAAAAGGAATGCGTGAGTTACTTGATATTAGATAAATCAACGTCGGTACTGCTGGGTTGTAAGCTGCACAAGCAAAATACGAGGTGCTGTTCCTCCAATTTGCATGTGGCCTCATTCTGACGTTAGTGCTTCCTCCACTGTCAGAATGAGGCCACACGCAAATTGGAGGAACTGCACCTCTTATTTCACTTGGGCAGCTTACAACCCAGCGGTACGAACGTTGACTTCTCTAATTTCATGGGAATGGTATGGGAATGGCAGGGGGAGTTAAAATGGCTGGCAACCCGGGTGATTGCGTGGGCCAAGGAGGTCTGAGCGTGGGTGTAAATCCCCAACTTGAGCTTACCAGTATCCATGAGACCTAGTCTAAAGACACCTGAGAAAATAATGCAAAAATGGGACCAAAAAAAGGCACAAAGTGCTGGAGTAGCTCAGAGGGTCGCTTGGCATCTCTGGGGAACATGGAGTGGTGATGTTTTGGGTCTCAACCTTCTTGCTTGTTCTCCAGAGATGTTGTCTGACCCACGGAGCTACTCCATCACTTTGTGTCATTTTTTTGTAAAATGTCATCTGCTCCACTGCAAATTCTCCAGTAAGGTAATCCTACTTTGAGCACGTTCTCCTCTGAAGAAGGGTCCCGACCCAAATCATCACCTAATTGTGTTCTCTAGAGATGCTGCCTCAGCCGATGAGTTACTCCAGCACTTTGTGTCTTTTTTTGTAAACTGGCATCTGCAGATCCTTGTGTCTACAAAGATTGGACAGGTCATCTTTGGTCTTTGCAATACAAAGTCACTTGGCTAAAGCTCCACATGCTTTTAATGACATATCCCTAACTGTGACTGTGCTATTGAGCACAATGGTTATGATCTGGTTTTGATGGCATGTTACTTGATTATTGAACAGATTATCTAACCATCATGGTTTTGTTGGGCGTGGAGGTTTGCTGTGCATTAATTTGATGTTTTACTTCATTGCCTCGAAGCTCATGGCAGTGATATGATTGACTATTTCATTGGGTATGCTTAGAGCGGAGATGGATAGGTTCTCGATTATTAAGTTTAGTTTTAGTTTAGTTTAGATATACAGTATGGAACACCTTGTGGTCCATGCCAACCAGTGATACCCGTACACAAACACCATTCTACACACACACACACAAGGGATAATTTACAATTTTATCAAGGCGATAAGCCTACAAACCTGTACGTCTTTGGCGTGTGGGGAGAAACCAGATATCCCGGAGAAAACCCTTGCAAGTCACGGGGCGAATGTACAAACTGCATTTGTACAGCACCCGCAGTCAGGATGGAACCCGTGTCTCTGGAGCTGTCAGGCAGCAACTCTACCGCTGCCATCAGAGGCTACAGGGAGAAGACAGGACAATGAGGTTGAATGTGAAAAATTGATCAGCAATGATCAAATGGCAGAACAGACTCGAGGGGCTGAATGGCCAAATTCTATTTCAATGTCTGATGGTCTTATTGTAAGGTAAGTCTTTCACGCTGGGTGAAAGAAAGGTAGATCAGGCGACTATATCTTTCGAAAGTCATCCATCAAAACTGATGGATGGTTTTGAAATGTTTGAGAGACAAAGGGTTATTTTTGTTTCCCTGCAAAGCTTACATTTTTTGGGAGGAGTTTGTAGAGGTGTCAGATTAAGCGGTCAATTCTGAAGGGATGGTGTCGCTAGATTGTTTTCTACTCGTTCGGAGGAGGTTATATTTAATGATGTGGAATTTCCGGCTGTCATGCCAGATACCCGTGACAATAATGCCTGTTTAAGTTATCAGCACAAAATGCTTGCCAATCACAGATCCTTCAGTGCACAACTCGTCAGACACACTGGGAAGTTGGGACGGGATTCATTTGAAAGGTTCTAATGAAGGAACTGTGTGCCGATTTCCCCTTCCTCTTGACACACTCAGTGTGCTGTCTACGATCGCTGAGTAGCTTCAGGTGGAGGATTATAAAAGGGAAGAGAATATATTACCCTTAGCAGTGGGGTTAAAAATCCGAGGATATAGACAATCATGAAGTCACACAGCATGGAAACAGGTCCCATTTATCCCCAACTTCAATGATTCAATTTGTAGGAAGGAACTGCAGATGCTGGTTTAAACCGAAGATAGACACAAAAAGCTGGAGTAACTCAGCGGGACAGGCAGCATCTCCGGAGGGAAGGAATGGGTGAGGTCTCCGGTCGAGACCCTTCTCCAGTCTGAAGAAGGGTCTCGACCCGAAGCGTCAACCATTCCTTCTCTCCAGAGATGCTGCTGGTCCTGCTGAATTACTCCAGCTTTCAATGATTCAATGATATTTACTGCCACATGTACCTAGGTACAGTGATATTCTTTGTTTTTACATACAATCCGGTAAAATCATACAGCAGACGTCACCTCGGCAGTACACAAAGAGTTGCCACGTTCCTGGGGCCAGCAAAGTTTAAAAATGTTATAATATGCAGCAGCCCTTCCCCCGCCCCGCCCCCACCCCCTCCCTTTGATCTCAGTGCCCCCCTGCAAGGTCCTCCTTTGGTCTCAGTGCCCCCCCCACTGGGCCCCCCACTTGTCCAAGCTGATCAAGATGCTCCATCTAAGCTGGGCCCATTTGCCCGCATTTGGTCCGTATCAGATTGGGGGAAGGATGAGAGCGGAGAGGCCGAAAGTTTTTTTTCTAAACCCAGAGGGAGGTCAGGGTCTGAAACTCACTGAATAAACACAAAGGAGATGTGAAAACCCAGGTCAGATTAAAAAGTGGCTGGTGTGTTGTTGATCTGCAGTGGCACATCTCCGACGCTGGAGAGCTCGAATAACAACAGAAAGCACTAGAAAATCTCAGCCGGTCAGGCAGCCTCTGTGGAGGGAGAAGAGAAGCAGTCAATGTTCGGGATCTTCAATGGTTCATTGGTACCTGATTGTCACAAGTACGTAGATAGAGTGACATTTATGTTTTGCATAGTTGAGGCAGGTGCTGTCACAACATTTAAAAGACAGCTGGACAAGTACATGGATAGGGAAGGTTTAGAGGGATGTAAGCCAAATGCACGCAGGTGGTTTCAAAGGTTTTTTTAAGTGTCACATGTACCAATTAAGGTTCAATGATATGTGAATTACCATACAGCCATACCAAAAAAAAGCAACAAGACACACAAGTACATAAATGTTAACATAAACATCCACCACAGCAGATTCCCCACATTCCCCACTGTGATGGAAGACAGAAAAGTCCAAATCCTCTTCCTCTTTATTCTCTCACAGTCGGGGCAGTCGAACCATCCGTCGAGGCAGTCGAAGCCCCCGCGTCGGGGCGGTCGAAGCTCCCGCCTCTTGGCGTTCCCAAAGTCGGCCTCTGACCAGGGACCACGAGCTCCGTGATGTTAAGTCCGCAAGCACCCACAGTTGGAGCTCTGAGGTCGATCTCTGGCAGAGCGTAGATGGGACATGTTGATCAGCGTGGGCAAGCTGGACAAAAGGCCTGTTTCCATGCTGTCTAAGTTCATCCTGTTTTAGTGTTTTTAATGTTTTTATTTTTACTGTTTTTACTCTCTTTTTTAATGTTTTTATTGTCGTGTAATAATTTTTTGTCCATGATTAGTCATGTACAGCACTTTGTTGCAACAGTGGTTGTTTTTAAAGTGCTCTATAAATAAAGTTATTATTATTATTATTATTATTATTATTATTATTATTATTATTATTATTATTATCAGTTCCAGGAGCAGAATTAGGCCATTTGGCCCATCAATTCTGCCATTCATTGATGGCTGATCTATCTTTCCCTCTGAACCTCATTCTCCCAATTGCTCCCCTTAACCCTTGACACTCGTACTAATCAAGAATCTTGTCAATCTTCGCCTTAAAAATATCCATTGACTTGGCCTCCACAGCCGTCTGTGGCAATGAATTCCACAGATTCACCACCCTCTGACTAAAGAACTTCCTCCTCATGTCCTTTCTAAAGGTATGTCCTTTTATTCTAAGCCCATGACCTCTGGCCCTAGAATCACCTACTAGTGGAAACATCCTCTCCACATTCAAGCTATCCAGGCCTTTCACTATTCGGTATGTTTCAATGAGGTCCCCCCTCATTCTGTGACTCTCTGGCTCCTAGATCTTCTCCCCCGAGGTGGAAGGGAGAAAAGGGAATTGGCGATTGTTCCAGATACTACCCCATGAATGTACATGACATGAGATATGAGGATATTTGAGAGTAAGGACCCTGGTATAATACCAGAGTTTGAATGACAGTACTAGGCAACAGGAGGATACGAGGTGTCGGCATCCCGATGTTCCGTCTGGTCCAATCACAAGACATTAACTCTCGTTGTCATTAACCAAATTGTTTGCCTTTGTGGAGTTGATTGACTGCCAGACTCTTTGACACTTGCTCAATTTTCATTGAATTTTTATTCTCTCATAGCCTTTGTGTCTATTTATTGTTACTTACTGTCTCCTAAATGGAGCATGATTGCTGACTATGCGGGAAGGAACTGCAGATGCTGGTTTAGTTCATAAATGCCAGGAGCCAGAATTTGGCCATTCGGCCCATCGAGTCTACTACTCCGCCAATCAATCATGGCTGATCTATCTTTCGCTGGAGAAAAGGAATAGGTGACGTTTCGGGTCGAGACTCTTCTTCAGATCTTCTTCTGAAGAAGGGTCTCGACCCCGAAATGTCACCTGTTCCTTTTCTCCAGAGATGCTGCCTGACCCGCTGAGTTACTCCAGCACTCTGTGTCTGTCCTTCATGATCGCTGACTGTTGAATCCTGGAGATTGTGCAGCGGAGGGGGAGGGGGGGGGATTGAGTGTTTAATTTGGGCCAAAAATATTAGTGTGTTTCAGCCATCCGGGAAACTTGCACTGCTTGTATTCAGCAAAAATATCCACATCTAACATGGATCAGTTAAAATGCAAAGGATGGTTGATTAATTTAGAAACTTTACGGAGCATTTGAAAAGAGGAGGTCTGAAGGTAATAAATGACAGGCCCCGGGTTTCCTTTGTTTTCTCAGCTGGTGTCCCGTATTCATACTCCCTCAGGAGCCTGAGAAATACCCCGCGGTACATGGGTGATTATGGGTTCATGGGTCAATGGCTATCTCCCCCGCCCCCCGCCTGCTGACTATTATGGAAACACAGAGGGGTGTTTATGGGCAGCTGATTGACCCATTTTGAGCTGGCTTGACCCCTGGGAGGCAGTCAGTGAGAGCAAGGTCAGACACGGTGCAGACAGTGTGACCTCACACAGTCTGAGTGCGGTGACCGGATCATCTGTGGAGAATGACCAGCTGCTCCGGTTATCGTTGCCTGAGATCTTTGTGTGCAGAGTAAAAAAGGAGTGCAGTCAATGAAGTTCCTCCCACCTGCAAAGACGAGCCACCAGAGAGAAGAAAGTTCCGATTTGAACTGGAGCTCCTCAATGGTTGATTCCGTCGCCCCCATCACTGCTGCTTAAAGGGACATATTGCCAGTTGATGGCGACGTGTCACGCAGAATACAGTCTGTGGACACCGGGAGACTTTAGACTTATGAGATGCAGCGTGGAAACAGGCCTTTCGGCCCACCGAGTGAGTGCCATCCAGTGATCGCCCTGCACACTAACATTATCTTACACACTAGACACGATTTACAATTTACAGAAGCCAATTAACATACAAACCTGTCAGTCTTTGGAGAGTGGGCGGAAACCGGAGCACCCAGAGGAAACCCACACAGTCACAGGGAGAACATACAAACTCCGTACAGACAGCACCCGTAGTCAGGATCGAACCCAGGTCTCCGGCGCTGTAAGGCAGCAACTCTACAACTGCGCCACCATGCCACCTCAACACACGATGACTTACTTGCCATTTTGTGAGTTGCTTACCCCTTCTGTCGAATTGCCCCACCCCCACCACAGGCACACGCGTCCACACAGCCCTTTAAGGCACCCACCAATTCTGCCCTCATGAGCAGCTCCAAATTGAATCCCCCTAACATGAAGTGCAATGCTTCAGCTGCCGAGCATTATGTTTTGTGCCTTCCACTTATCAGAAGCAGTGGAGGCCCTCTGCACCTGTACTACCTTCCCATGGGGAACCCTAAAACTCTAAGATCCAAATATAATTTGGATGTTTCAGTGATGTCAGGCCAACAGATCTATAGTTCCCTGTAGATAGACACAAAAAGCTGCAGTAACTCAGCGGGTCAGGCAGCATCTCTGGAGGAAAGGAATGGGCGCCGTTTTGGGTCGAGTTTCAGGTACAGTTCCCTGTAGTTTCGTTTTCTTCAGTTTAGAGACACACACGTGGAAACGGGCCCTTCGGCCCACCGAGTCCATGCCAACCAGCGATCCCCATACCTCCATATCTCTTGTATTCCCCATTTTGCTTAAGTACTGAATTTACATTCGCTGCCCTCCATTCTGTGGGATATGGTGTGTCCTGTGACTTGGGAAGTGGGAATAGAGAACGTAGAAACAAAAAGAGCAGAATTTGGCAAAGTCAGCCAGAATTTATGAAAAGAAAATGTACTTGGCAAATTTGTCTGAATGTTTGGCAAATTTGTTTGAATAGTTGGCATGATACACTGGCATGAATTTAAGATTTCAGTTATTAGATAGGAAATGGAAAATTGAAGGCATTGGATTAATGAAGACACTGGTTTTGTATTGATCTGAATCACTTTCATTCTTCATGCAAACTACTATCAAAGTACGATCACTGTTCCCAAAAGACCCTTACCTACAGGATTATTCGTTAACCCAAGCCTTTGTCGTTGCGCAATAGTAGATCTAAAACAGGCTGCTCTCTTGTGGGTTTCTCAACATCCTGATTCATTTTGTACGCACTCTGTGGATTCATTCTCCAAAGTGTTACAGCTAATTTAGTTTCCCAATGGACAAACCAAATGTCACCCATAATCATTACTTGTGCTGGTTACCTCTGATTTCCTGATTTGTATTGTGTGCGATACTATCACTTTTGTAGTATTAGGTTACGCCCTCTGGTATTAGATGCTGCTTGTTGTTCCTTAGTGCTACACGCACTTATTCTTTGTTTAGTTTACTTTATTTAATTGTCACGTGTACCTAGGTACAGAGAAAAGCATTTTGTTGCGTGCTAACCAGTCAGTGGAAAGACAATACATGATTACAATTAAGCCGTCCACATTGTACAGATACATGATACAGGGAATCATGTTTAGTGCAAAATAAAGTCCAGTAAAGTCTGATTAAAGTTCAAGAGTCTCCAGTGAGTTAGATAGTAGCTCAGGACCGCTCTCTAGATGTTGATAGGATGGTTCAGTTGCCTGATCCATTCATGCTGAAGGGGTTTTGACCCGAAACGTCACCCATCCCTTCTCTGCAGAAATGCTGCCTGTCCCGCAGAGTTACTCCAGCTTTTTGTGTCTTATCTTTTTGCGATTCCTTAGCTGAACCCAAACTTATTATTTGTCTTTATTTTATGAGGTGACACTTTTCCACTCTTAATTTCAGAAACTCTTGGATCCTCTCTCTACCTCTCTTCCCTCCATAACAACAGCCTCTTGGTCATTTACCTTAACGTAATCAATGACAGGTCTTCTCCAGGTTACTGAGTATTGGATACCCTCAATACAGGAACAAGGCTGTTTCGTTTATTTGGCAGATACCTTCGGCCCACCGATCCAAGTACACGAGGGAGGGACAATTTACAGAAGCCAATTAACCTGCACGTCTGTGGAATGTGGGAGGAAACTGTGGAATGTGGGAGGAAACTGGAGCACCCGGAGAAAACCCAAGTGGTCACAGGGAGAAGGTGCAGACTCCGTACTGGCAGCACCCGTAGTCAGGATCGAACCTGTGTCGCTGGTGCTGTAAGGCAGTTGATCTACCGCTGCGCCACTGTGCCGCCCCTGGAGAAAAGGAATAGGTGACGTTTCGGGTCGAAACCCTTCTTCAGCCAGTGAGTCAGGGGAGGGAGGGACTAGAGGTATTAAAAGTTTCCTAGTTTCCCTCCCCTTTGACTCTCAGTCCGAAGAGGTGTTTGGACCTGAAACACCACCTATTCCTTTACTCCAGAGTTGCTGCCTGACCCGCTGAGTTACTCCAGTGTTTTGTGTCTATCCCGGGAACAGAACTCTGACTTTCCTTGGAGAGGGTGATAAATGGTCGCCGTGGACCCGAATCTCTAAATCTTAAATTAAAGCAATGTTGTAATGCCTTCCACAGTGGAATAGCTAGCCACCGCTTGCTGTGTGCGTATGCAAATGTAATTTAAGACCATTTGAAGAAGGGCTGCTGAATCATTAAAAACAAGGGGAGAAAAACTTGGTGAGAAATAAGGTGCTTTCTCAAGGTTGCTAATTGATTGTTAACAGTGTATCAGGCCCATTGTATACTGCAGTCAGAATGTGCTTTGCTAACAATAATAGCAATATAATTGAAAGTGATGTTTTACCCGTGTTTGTGGAAAAGACAGGCGCATGGACTGAGGTCACAAACCAGCCGAGAATTCATGACCCCAGGGCTAAATAGCCTCATTCTTTTCTCATGTCCCTGTGGCTTGTTATTTTGTTGAAACCAACCTTGTCTGGAAAGCACAGAGACTTTTGTAGAACTTACACCACAGAAACAGGCCATTCGGTCCCTCTGTTGTACACCAGTCTTTAGGTTCAGCTTGAATCTTCGCCATTCCTGTTTCATCCCTGCAGTAGTTTTTGCCTTTCCCCTCACATATCTCCCTGTAACCCTATCTCCCCTGCTTCTCCTCTTCCCCCAGCTTTCGTATTCCCCCACGACACCCCCGGCCCCACAATCAGTCTGGAGAAGCGACCTGACCCGCAACGTCACTATCCAAGTTCTCCAGAGATGCTGCCTGACCTGCTGAGTTACTCCAGCACTTTGTGTCCTTTGGTGTAAACCAGCATCTGCTGTTGTTTGTTTCTACAAACTGTCTGCGCTGTTTGTCCTGCTGCTTAATGAGATGATGTGCACCAAATTCTCAGTCACTCCTATCTTATGAATTGAGCCTGTGCATTTAAAAAAAAACATGGCTTTTGAATTGGCCTTGTGGTCACGTTCGGGTCAGTGACACTGTATGGATGAGTAATTTGCTGTGTCTCGGAACTGCTGTCTTGGTGAAATTACCATCAGAGATCATATCAGCTGTAGATTCACATTGAAAGTTACCTTCCAGTCGTGTAGGAGTTTGTCTTAACTTCAGCACAATGGCTTCTGCCCTGCCTCATGAGAGAAATGTTTATTCCCGGGATGGTGTGACTGTCATATGTGGATAGAATGAAGCGGCTGGGAGGGGATCTTATTGAAACATATAAGATTATTAAGGGATTGGACATGCTAGAGGCAGGAAACATGTTCCCGATGTTGGGGGGAGTCCAGAACCAGGGGCCACAGATTAAGAATAAGGGGTCGGCCATTTAGAACAGCGATGAGGTAAAACTTTTTCACCCAGAGGGTTGTGAATCTGTGGAATTCGCTGCCTCAGAAGGCAGTGGAGGCCAATTCTTTGGATGCTTTCAAGAGAGAGTTAGATAGAGCTCTTAAAGATTGCGGAGTCAGGGGATATGGTGAGAAGGCAGGAACGGGGTACTGATTGTGGACGATCAGCCATGATCACAGTGAATGGCTGTGCTGGCTCGAAGGGCCGAATGGCCTACTCCTGCACCTATTATCGATTGTCTATTATCACATTTAAAATGGTACTTAAAATGTTATCGACAGTTTTAACCCCAAGTCCTTTCTGATCTGCAATATGAATCAATAATTAATAAACATCTTAAAATGAGATCTTGACTCTGCCACCTTTCGAATCCCAAGGCTTTGTACACCTAATTAAATACTTTCAAAGCATAGTCACGGCTGCAATGTCGAAGTCCAACAGGCAATTTGCACTCAGAATGAACTGTAATGCGATCATCTGCAGATAATCTGTTTCAGTAATCTCGAATTGAGTGATGTATGCTGGCAAAAACACCAGGGAAACCTCCCCTTGGTTTTCCTGGCAAATTACATCTTGGGAGTTTCTACGCTCATCAAAACCGGGCAACCACCTTAAAGATGGTTTTGAAATAAAGTCAGAAAGATCGCACCACGGTGGCAGGACAGCAGTTAGTTCCCAGGATGGCGGGGCTGACATATGATGAAGGAATGGGTCAACTGGGGCAGTCCAGAACCAGGGGTCACAGTTTAAGAGTAAGGGGTAGGCCATTTAGGACTGAGATGAGGAAAAATGTTTTCAGCCAGAGCGTTGTAAATCTGCGGAATTCTCTGCCACAGAAGGCAGTGGAGGCCAATTCACTGGATGTTTTCAAGATAGAGTTAGAATTAGCTCTTTGGGCTAAGGGAATCAAGGGATATGAGGGAAGAGTAGGAAGGGGATACTGATTTTGGATGATCAGCCATGATCATATTGAACGGCGGTGCTGGCTCGAAATGCCGAATGGCCTACTCTTGCATCTATTGTCTATGATTCTATGTTTCTAGTACTGCATCGGAGTGTCACGCAAAGCTTTCTGACTCGATTTCAAGGAGTAATTGTTAAACCTAGAAACCTCTGCCTCAAAGTGCGTGCAGGCGGCTGTGAGCCATGGTAAAGTGAAAGGGTAGGATTCGTGATTTGTATCACTCAGAGCTGTAGCCCATGAGCCGGGGATAGAGAATTTACTGATTCCCATGAAAGCGCCTCTTTTACATTGGGGAGATGGGGCGAGGCACCATATGGCTCAGTGGTGGGTCAATATTGGAATGGAATATTTTATTGTCACATGTGACATGGTACAGTGAAATCCTTTGCTTGCATACCCAGGGTATGCAAATAGCCATCACATATGGCGATGACACAGTTACAAATGACCACTGTCCCCCGCAGAGGTGCCCCCCACACCGGGTCCTCCATTCTTCTGCGCCCCCTCCCCGTCACGGCGGTTCCCCCATGCCCTCATCGACTGCCGACGGCGTGTCGACCCATGAGGCTTCGCCGCCGCGAGGCTTCACCACCACCAAGGCCCCATTGCCGCCACCGAGGCTTCACAGCCGCCGCCGAGGCTTCACTGCCCCCAACGAGGCTTAATCGCTCCAGCACACACAGACACAAAGTGCTGGAGTTACCCAGTGGGACAAGCAGCAACTCTGGAGAAAAGGGATAGAATACTAAACTAGCACAGGCTTAGTTTGTGTGTCGGAGGGAACTGCAGATGCTGGTTTATACCGAAGATAGACACAAAATGCAGGAGTAACTCAGCAGTTCGGGCAGCATCTCTGGAGAAAAAGAATAGGTGATGTTTCGGGGTCAGAACCCTTCTTCAGACTTATCGAATTATCACCTATTCCTTCTCCCGCGAGATGCTGCCTGACCCGCTGAGTTACTCCAGCATTTTGTGTCTATCGCAGGCTTAGTTTAGTTTAGTTTAGAGATACGACATTGAAATGGGCACTTTGGCCCACTGAGTCCGTGACGATTATTGAATACCCCTTCACATTAGTTCTATGTTATCCCACTTTCTCATCCTCTCCCTATACATGAGAGGCTCTTGTACAGAGACCAATTGACCTACAAACTTGCACGTCCTTGGGATGAGGGAGGAAACTGGAGGACTGGGAAAACGTGCAACCTCCACACAGACAGCATTGGAGGCCAGATTGGAACCCAGGTCTCTCGCACTGTGAGGCAGCAGCTCTACCAGCTACAAACATTGTAACTGGATTAACTGGTGATCTTTACTGGATTAACAGGCAGAGATCTGGAGTATTGACCCAGAGACACAAGTTCAAATCCCACCCCAGCAGCTGGGGAATTTAAATGTAAGTAGTCAGAGTGATACAGTGTGGAAACAGGCCCTTCGGCCCAACTTGCCCTTACCGACCAACATATCCCATCTGCACTAGTCCCACCTGCCTGCTTTTGGCCCACATCCCTCTAAACATATCTTATTCAGGCACCTCCCTAATTATTTCTTGAACATTGCAGTAGTACCTGCCTCAACTACCTCCTCTGGCAGCTCATTCCATACACCCACCAACTTTTGTGTGATAAAGTTACCACTCAGGTTCCTATTAAATCTGTCCTCTTGCATCTTAAACCTATGTCATCTAGTTCTCGATTCCCCTACTCTGATCTATTCCTCTCATGATTTTATCCACCTCGATAAGATCACCCCTCATCCTCCTGCACTCAAACGAATAGAGTCCCAGCCTGCTCAACCTCTCCCTATAGCTCAGGCCCTCGCGTCCTGGCAACATCCTCGTAAACCATCTCTGTACCCCCTCCAGTAATTAAATAAAGCTGGATTAAAAGGACTCGTATCAATAATAATGAGCAAACTACTGGGTTGTGTAAGAAAAAAACCCCACCTGGCTGTCCCTAAGTGTGAAAATGGATACAGTGAAGAATGATTGTGCAAAGAGTTAATAAACTGGACATGGGTTTGAAAGCTTAAGCCAACACCATGCTTTTCTTTACTGGAACATTATAAGCAATAGCGAAAGGAACAAGAGCAGCATTCATACAGACCTAGCAAGGACTGTAGTACATAAGTAATTGGTTTAATGCTTACTGATGCCAAGCTGTTGCTTAATCTAGTAATGGTAATACTTAACAATCCATGATAACATTATCTTGCTCTTAAGGTCATGTTTTATCTTGCTCTTAAGGTCATGTTTTACTGTTGGAAATTGGAGGTCATGTTACCAAGGCTTGACTGTGCTTCTATAAAGACCATGTCTAAATGTTGCAGGGAAGCAGGATAAAGCAAAGGGCACACTTTGATTCTTGTAGGAAGGGAGGCACAGAGGGAGCCAATCTTGTGGCTGCCTAGCTCGATTCCAAACTACTTTTGTATGAACTGCAGAGGGAGTTTGGTTTTACTTTTAAAGGTACAGGATGGAAACAGGCCCTTCTGCCCACTGAGTCCATGCCAACCAC
This sequence comes from Amblyraja radiata, assembly GCF_010909765.2. Taxonomy (NCBI): domain Eukaryota; kingdom Metazoa; phylum Chordata; class Chondrichthyes; order Rajiformes; family Rajidae; genus Amblyraja; species Amblyraja radiata. Next base: position 19,482,724 of record NC_045972.1, on the reverse strand, counting down.
CAATCATCATTTGTTCTATATCTCTCCACATCACCGTCTATATCTCTAGTTTCCCTTTCCCCTGACTCTCAGTCTAAAGAAGGGTCTCAAACTGAAGTGTCATGTATTCCTTTTCTCCAGAGATGCTGTATGACCCGCTGAGTTACTCCAACAATTTGTGTCTAACCAGCGGTATGAATATATGGATTTTTCTAATTTCAGGCAGCACCTGCAATCCCCCTCTTTCCCTGTCCCTCCCCAACCCTAGTCGTCCTGATGATTCCACTCTTTGTATCCATATATCCTTTCCTTATCGTCTCTTCCACAGCCAACAATGCACCATTGTGGGCTCCACCTTTCCTTGGTTATCAGAGCCGGCTCTGATTTGTTCTGTGCATTTTCATACCTCTAGTTTCCCTCTCCCCTGACTCTGAATCTGAAGAAGGGTTTTAACCCAAAACGTCACTGATTCCTAATCTCCAGAGATGCTGCCTGAGCCGCTGAGTTACTCCAGCACTTTGTGTCACACTACTTCTACATTATTTAACTAGTACCCATGCTCTTGCATTTTGGAGGATAATTGATTGAAATAATTGATTGAACGATACAGCATGGAAACTGGCCCTTGGGCTCAATGAGTCCACGCCGACCATCGATCACCCATTCTCAATAGGTCTAGGTTAAGCAAGTTTTGCATGCACTCCCAACACACCAGGGGCAATTTATAATGGCCAATTAACCTACTAACATGCACGTCTTTGGGATGTGGGTGGAAAATGGAGCACCCGGACGAAACCCACGGCGCTCACAGGGAGAACCTGCAAACTCCACACAAACAGTACCCAAGGTCAGGATCGAACCTGGATCTCTGGTGCTTGGAGGCAGCAGCTCTACCTGCTGCGGGACTGACTCCAAACCTGACTGGCCAACACTGTAGAGGTGTCTCTACACAATCATAACTCCAGCATGAGATCTGATAACTTGATACAAACTGTTGATCAAAGCTTGTCTGGTGTGAGGTAATATCGTCAACTGCCTTCCCAGCTCTTGTGTATTAAAAAGGTGTAAAAGAAAATGCCGACCTTATAATCAAACAAGGTATGAAGACAAGCAAAGCACTGATCACAGAGTCATACAGATCACAGAAACAGACCCTGTCAGCACATCTCATCCATGCCAACCAAGATGCCCCCTCTAAGCTTGTTCCCTTTGTCCGTATTTGCCGCATGTCCCTATAAACCTTTCCTATCCATGTACCTGTCCAAATGTATTTTAAATGTTGTTATAGTACTTGCCTCAACTATCTCCTCTGGCAGCTCGTCCCATACACACACCACCCTCTGTGTGGACAAGATTCCCCTCGGTTCCGAATAAATCTTTCCCCTCTCGCCTTAAACTTATGTCCTTTGGGTTCTGGGTTCACATCTCAGGCTGCTTCTCCTTGTCCACAGATATTGGGGCAGAACAGATGAGGTTCTCCCTCAGGTTCCTATTAAATCTTGCCCCACTCACCTCAACTCTAAGTTATGAACTGCCGTGGCTGCACTAGGCACTCCGTCCGGGCTGTGATTTGTTCTTTGCACAATATTGTTTTTTTGAATTTTATTGAACTTTTTTTTATGATTGTCTATTATTTATTGAGTACATGTTTACAAACCTGCTGTGCTGCTGCAAGTAAGAATTTCATTGTTTCGGTACATGTAATAATAAACCTCTCTTGACTCATGACTCCAAAACCTCTGTCCTCCGAGTCTTGATCCCTCTATCCTGAGTGAAAGATCCTGTGCATTCACCGGGTTCGATCCTGACCACGGGTGCCGTCTTTGCGGAGTTTGCACGTTCTCCCTATGACCGTGTGGGGTTTCGCCGGCTGCGCCAGCTTCCAAAGACGTGCGGGTTTGTAGACCGATTGGCTTATGCAAATTGTCCCTAGTGTGCAGGGAGTGGATGTGAAAATGGGATAACATGGAGCTAGTGAGTGGGTGATCGATGGTCGGCATGGACTTAGTGGGTTAAGGAGCCTGATTCCACGCTATATATTTAAATGACACAAAACTAGTATAATAAAGTGTGACTGATTTTATATAAAGCAGTACATGGTACCCATGGGCTAGGTGGGGAATTGGGAGTCCGATATCAGCAGAGAACACAACTGGATGCTCTACTGTCTACCACGGTCATGGTGGCGCAGCGGTAAAGTTGCTGCCTTACAGCGAATGCAGCGCCGGAGACCCAGGTTCGATTCCAACTACGGGTGCTGTCTGTATGGAGTTTGTACGTTCTCCCCGTGACCTGCGTGGGTTTACTCCGAGATCTTCGCTTTCCTCCCACACTCCAAAGACGTGCAGGTTTGCAGTTTAATCGGCTTGGTAAATGTAAAAAATTGTCCCTAGTGGGCGTAGGATAGTGTTAATGTGCGGGGATCGCTGGTCGGCGCGGACCCGGTGGGCCGAAGGGCCTGTTCCCGCGCTGTATCTCTAAACTAAACTAAACTAAACTAAAATGGTGGCAGGGCTGTGGGTGGATGCTCTGGAGTAGTGCATGCCAGAGGGCATTGTCAGATTGGAGACGTGCGTTGCTGTTATCACACCAGCCTTCAGCCCCATTTTTTCTAATTTACTGAACATAAGTGACTGTTCTGATGGATTCGTGGCTGAGCCCTTGGCTTTCACATTTCTGCATTAATAATCTTCCTTTCATTCCTTTCACCAGATGTCTCCAATTTATCCACTTATTCAGCAGGGGTGTGACCTGCTGTTCCTCTTGCCAGCGCTAATGCTGGCTGATGACAATAAATTTTGACTTGTAATAACATTTGTGACCAAAATTAATTGACCTGTCCTGACTCCTAATTGTGACCCGTTCACCTCTGCAGTGGGGAGAGGCTTCTAATAAGGGAGTCCTGGCCCTATGTGCCACTCTTGAGGTCTGTGGAAGGGAATGTGTTTGCAAGTTCAGACAAGAGCAGACAAGGGTTTTGCTTAATCTTTAATCGGCTTTGGAGTGGTGGACCAAAGAGCTTTGGATTCCCCACAGGGGCAGAGGTAATCACCCCTGCTTCTCAAACCTTAATAAGGTCTGTATCCACTTCCTTTCATTGCCGAGTGGTGCACTCAACCCGCGGTGAATAAATACAGAGTAATCAGTGGGACGTGAGATGTGTACAAGGAGCATTCATTTTCAGCCGGCTGCATATTGCCACACTACACCACGTCTGTCCATCCCTGTACATTTCAGACACAAGGAACTGCAGGTGCTGGTTTACTTTAAAAAAAACACAAAGTGCTGGAGTAATTCAGTGAAGCAGGCAGTGTAGAATCATACACTGTGCAAACAGGCCCTTCAGCCCAACTTGCCCACACCGACCAAAGTGTCCCATCTACACTACTCCCACTTGCCTGCAATATGGCCCATATCTGTCTAAACCTATCCTACCCATGTACCTGCCTAAATGTTTCTTAAACCTTGCGATAGTACCTGCCTCAACTACCTCCTCCGGCAGCTCGTTCCGGACACTCACCAGCCTTTGTGTAAAAAAGTTACATCTTGAGTAACTCCTTGAGTAAACAGTGCTTCAATCCGATGAAGATCATTGGAAGCACTGACCCGGAAACTGGAAATAACCCGCATATCTTCTTCTCCTTCGGCCCACCGAGTCCACACTGACCATCAATCACCCGTTCACACTAGTTCTACGTTATCCCGCTTTCTCATCCACTCCCAACACACCAGGCGTGATTTACAGTGTCCAATTATGCTACAAACCTGCATGCCTTTCGGATGTGAGAGGAATGTGGAGCAAGCTGTCGCAGGCGCTGGTTAGTGCGGGTGTCAGAGATTACGGGGAGAAGCAGGAGAATGGGAGAGATGGATCAGCCATGATTGAATGGCAAGGTAGACTTGATGGGCCGAATGGCCCAAATCTGCTCCTATCACATGATCTTATGACAGGGAGAAAGTACAATCTCCACACTCACAACACCCGAGGCTAGGATCGAACCGGGGTCTCTGACGCTGCGAGCAGCAACTGCTTTATGAGCTGCACCACCGTGCTGCCACCCCTAATTTGATTTAAAGTTGAAAAGATTACTGTGCATCAGATCAGGTAGTGGGGCTTGGATGAGATGTTGAGCGCTCTACCACACTGGAACAACAGCCTAGATTATTTTGCTCAAGTCCCTGGGTCCACACATGATGGTGGATGAGGTTACACAGCGTGCACCAGGAAAGAGCCAGGCTGTAGTGAGGTGACATCAGAACACCGCAGCCATCATCTGGGTCTGAGGAGAGGAGAGATCAGCTGGCAAAAACACGGCACACGTTTTCCTGCTGCTACAAGGAAGATGGACACAAAATGCTTGAGTAACTCAGCGGGTCAGGCAGCATCTCTGGAGAGAGGGAATGGGTGACGTTTCGGGTCGGACCCTTGTTCCAGAGACCCATGGGTGCTCAGTAAACGGGAGGAAACCAGAGCTCCTGGAGAAAACCCACGCATGTCACGGAGAGAATGTACAAACTCCGTACAGACTGCACCCGTATTCAGGAACGAACCCGGGTCTCTGGCGCAGTAAGGCTACACCACTGTGTGTGGACTTACCCTTTGAGAACAATCTCTGTCCACTTCCACAGTCAGATGTCAAGACCTCAAAATGCCTTGTCACTTCCAGGGACGAAGGAGATAAACGGCAGGAGGCAAGATAGAAATTATTCTCAAGTTTACAGCCCTTGGGGGCTATAAAAAGAATATTTAATGCGTACAAACTACATCCCAGGCACGATTCGGAATGAAGCTCAAAGTGTTCAGTGCAAGAATGCGTCTAACCAATTGCTCTCCTTATGAAGTGACAGAATTCAGTTTTCATGAGAAAAAAATGCTACACGTCATTGTGCATCCAGCTGGAACCGTTCCAAGCCAATAGCAGCATTTAATCAGATCCCTTTATGACATCCTAGCTTTGCAGCATAAATTTCTGAGGCTGAAAATATACTGCAAGAATAATAAGATACAGTGGCGAGTTAAAATATAATGGATGTTATTATAAGTAGAGACAGTTCCAGTGAGGTACAATGACAGTATATCCACAAGTTAATATTCTGTGCACAAATCAATCATCCGTTAGAAGTCACACATACACACTTTACTCACAGACAATACCCACAACCTGTGAATTTGTGTCCGTCTGCACGCACACGTACACAGGCACATACGTGCACACATTGTTGGTAGATATTAAAAATATGTGCCAATACTAGGTGTGTTTACTTGTGCATGTGCTTATCCATACATATATGTATACATTTTTTGTTAGGTAATGTACATGTTTTTGTGCATATACATACACATACAGCACACAGTACAATATGTAGGCACACATAAGTTTGGAAATGAGTGTGTGCCTACATGTGTATGTGAGTGTGCCTGTGTGTGTGTATGAGTGTGTGTGAGTGTATATGAGTGTGCCTGTGTGTGTATATGAGTGTGCCTGTGTGTGTGTGAGTGTACATGAGTGTGCCTATGTGTGTGAGTGTATATGAGTGTGCCTGTGTGTGTGCCTGTGTGTGTGTGTGTGTGTGTGTGTGTGTGTATATGAGTGTGCCTGTGTGTGTGCCTGTGTGTGTGTGTGTGTGTGTGTGTGTGTGTGTGTGTGTGTGTATATGAGTGTGCCTATGTGTGTGAGTGTATATGAGTGCGCCTGTGTGTGTATGAGTGTGTGTGAGTGTGCCTGTGTGTGTGAGTGTAAGTGTATATGAGTGTGCCTGTGAGTGCCTGTGTGTGTGAGTGTATATGAGTGTGCCTGTGTGTGTGAGTGTATATGAGTGTGCCTGTGTGTGTATGAGTGAGTGTATGTGTGTTTACATAAACATATATCCATCACATGCATATTGGGAAGCCTGGTAGAAGCAAGGCAAGAGTGCAACGACACTGTAAATGTGTTCATGTAGATTTAATCAGGAGAAGGTCAGGAAAACACAAATATGACTTGACTGGCAATTCGCTCATCCCCAGCATCCCACAAATTTCACTGGGCTGAAGCCACATAATTTTATTTAGAAGGCAAGAAAAAAATTGGAATTTAATTTTAGTGCAGTTAATTAAGATTTAATTAAATTAAGAGACATTTAGACAAAGACATGAACAGACAGTGAATCGAGGGATATAGGCCACTTGCAGACAGATAAAATCATCGAGGCAGAGCAATACCATCGAGTCAGAGCCACACAGCATGAAAAGAGGCCCTTCGGCCCACTTTGTCCATGCCGACAAAATTGGCATTCTGGATGAGTCCCATTTTTCCGCGTTTGGACCTTGCCCCTCCAAATCCTTTCTATGTATATGTCTGTCCAAATGCAATTGTATCTGCTTCTGTAGCTTTCAGAGATATGGACTACTCTCTGAGTTAAAGTTGCCCCACAGGTGTCTCTTAAATCTATAAACGCCATCAACAAATTATGTCCCGAACACTCTCATGCACACAGCCACTCTCGCACACACACACACACACACACACACACACACACACACACACACACACACACACACACACACACACACACACACACACACACACACACACACACACACACACACACACACACACACACACACACACACACACAGATTAAGGAATCTTGAGCAAAACACAAAGTGCTGGAGGAACCCAGCGGGTCAGGCAGCATCTGTGGAGGGAATGGTCAGATAATGTTCTGGGTCGGGACCATTCTTCAGATGGACAGACAACTGAAGATTGTGAAGAAGGGTCCCAACCCGAAACATTGTCTGTCCATTCCCTCCACAGTTGCTGCCTGACCCGCTGAGTCCCTCCGACAGGTGATGTCATTGCCCCACAATGTGATTTGCATCATATGCTTAAACACCACCCAGTTGCCAAGCAGCTTCCTGCAACTGTGACAAACCATCACCAATGTGCCCTTGCCTGTGCAGCACACTGACTTGGCCAGGAGCACTAAGTGCTGGCCTTCATTTGAACCATGGAATGTCTCATTAAATTAGTTGTTCAGGTCCATGATTGAGAGCATGGGTCAGGATGAATCTCGGAGCTGTTAAACCTGTGGAGTCCAATCTTAAACCTAATTCAGGCACCTTTGTCTTTTCTGATTTTGGAAGTATGTTTGAGCCAAAATGCAACAGCAGTACAGTTGCTGCCTTACAGCGCCAGAGAGCCGGGTTCGATCGTGACTATGGGTGCTGCCTGTACGAAGCTCGTACGTTAGCTCTGTGACCGCTTGGGTTTTCTCCGGGTGTTCCAGTTTCTTCCCACATTCTAAAGACAAGTAGGTTTGTAAGTGAATTGGCTTCTGTACATTGTAAATTGTCCCCAGTATGTGGGATAGAACGAGTATATGGGTGATTGCTGGTTAGCATGGACTCGGTGGCCGAAGGGTTGTTTTTACACTGTATCTCCAAAAATTAAAATCTATTGCCCACCAATGAAAAATAATCCAGCCAGCTTTGGACAATCAGAAGACAGATGGATCATAAAACCAGGAAACATTTAATTGGAGGAACACTTGAGTGAAATCCAAACTGGTTTGATGGATAAGCGAATAATTGTTCTGATATAGCCACGATCACTCTGACTTTGTAAGGGATAGCGAAGATGTGCAGTGCAACGCTTTGCTGCTATTTTGGCTGCTTCACAGGAGGGCTCTCTTTATCTTGATTAGTCTCAGTGTCTGGCACATAACGGATGGATTGATTACATTTAATGAGCTTGCTGGAACCATCAATACTTGAAAGCCTTTATATCAAAGATAACGCTATGATGGCTAGATTGTCACTTTCTACTTTGCTGAGCAGGAGATGGCTGCCTCGGCATCAATGTTTGTATAATTGTTCTCATAATTGCACAGCTCTCTCCGGAGGTGAGCACAGCCTCTGCTCCATCTCCCTGCCTGACATGCATCGCATCCAAACTTTGTGCCCGCGCCTTGTTAGGCTTCAAACTAATGCTGCAAATTACCTTCTCATTGCAGAAAAGCAGCTGAACAGGGTAATGGACAACATCTGAGTGTGTTGTTAACCGGGTTCTGTTAAAGTTGAATTCAGAGCATCGAGGAGCGCTTCTAAACAGACTGGCCCTTTTGTTGTTATATCACCTGTTGTTGATGCAAGAATCCTCTTTGATCTCAAAGGGCCTGAATGTATTTTCAGTAGACTGTGTCAATGGTTCTTTTATTGTCACGTGTACCAAAGTGCAGTGAAATACATTTTTTTGCTTGCATATCAGTGAGATTATTGCCATATATAAAGACAATCCCGGGTACGCACCATGCATTGAAAGAGCACACTGAGTCCATATACAATAGTCGCTTGGGTTTGGTGCCATTTCACACAGTCCCAGCTGCAGCTGGCCAAGAAGGCCTGTTGTAGCCGCCACCCCATTTGGATCGACAGCGAGCCGTCCCTCTCTCCTCTCCGGGCCTTCAGTCTTCCTTCCCCAGGGAGTGCCTCCCGCAACTGACCTTGAAAGTACGGAAGACAAAAATGCTGGAGAAACTCAGCGGGTGAGGCAGCATTTATGGAGTGAAGGAAATAGGCGATGTTTTGGGTCGAGACCTATCTTCAGACGGAAGGTTAGACTCGGCCCCTTCCCAGTTGTCAGGAATTATTCCTGAGATTTTGAGTTCAGTTTAGCTCAGAGATACAGCATGGAACCAGGCCCTTCGGCCCCATTGAATGCACAATCACCTGTTCACATTGGTTCTATCTTATCCCATTTTCTCATACACTCTCTACACACTTCGGGCACTTTGACTTTAAAAATATGCACTTTTAGGGGATGTGGGAGGAAACCAGAATGGAGCCCTCGCAGTCACAGGGTGCACGTGCAAGCTCCACACAGACAAACTCCACCCAAGATCAGGATGGAATCCGGGTCTGAGGCTCTGTGAGGAAGTGGATCTACCCGCTGCTCCACTATACTGCCCACCTTTACACTCCTCCTCATCATGTGGATAATGTTGGCATGTATTGTACACAACACAGTTCAGAAGCAACACATTGGTCAGTCTGGAGACCGATATAGGCTGGACTGGGTAAGATTTCCTTCCCTGAATAACATTCGTGAGCCAGATGGGTTTTTACGATAACATGGAAAAACACAAAGTGCTGGAGTAACTGAGCAGGTCAGGCAGCAGCATCCCTAGTGAAAATGGATAGGTGATGAGATTGGATGCTCATCTATGTATATATGGGCTTGCATAAGTTCATATGTTATAGCAACAGAATTAGGTCATTCAACCAATCAAGTCTACTCCGCCATTCAATGATGGCTGATCTACCTTTCTCTCTCAACCTCATTCTCCTGCCTTCTCCCCATAACCCCTGACACCCTTACTAATCAAGAAGCGTACAATCTCCGTCTTAAAATATCCATTGACTTGGCCTCCACAGCTGTCTGTGGCAGTGAATTCCACAGATTTATCACCCTCTAAAGAACATGCATTCACATCAGGGAGTGGAAGGTCCGAGCATGCGTGACAAGCACACCCGCGCGTGAGGAGCCGAGGTCTGTAAATCACGCAGTCAAGAGTCCAGTTGCAAACCGCAGATCTGAACTGCACTATGAACAGTCCTTCCATAAGCTAGGGTACTGTTCGATTCACCTCTACCCCAATGAGGACATTAGATTTTGTCTATGGAACTGTTACGCCACATTCAGGGACCGTTTCTTCCCGGCTGTTATCAGTCAACTGAACCGTCCTGACCTACCATCTACCCCATGGGAGACCTTCAAACTATCTTTAATTGGACTTTACTGGACATTATCTTGCATTAAACATTGTATTCTTTACCCTGTATCTGTACCCTGCGAGCGGCTTGCTAGTAATCATGTATAGCCTCTATAAAAAATACCCCTAACGTGCAGGGAGTGGAAGGGGAAATTAGATAACATTGAACTGGTGTGAACAGTTGACCCAGGGCCGGCATGGACTTGATGGGCTGAAGGGCCAGTATCCATGCTGTATCTCTAAGCTAAACAAAATCCTTAAGATCTCCACATGGTTCCATAAATCAATCAACATTGCTCTTCTCCAGAGATGCTGCCTGACCCGCTGAGTTACTCCAGCTCTTTGTGTGTAAACCAGCATCCGCAATTCCTTCCTACACATCTGTGTTCCCAGACTTGCTCAGGGCATTGGTGATATTATGAGGTGCTCTTTCAGTGTTGTTGGTTAGTTATCTGGTATCAGGCTCCACTAAAAGTTTCCCCAGAGAACAAGTAACTGTTTTGTTTCCTCTGCGGAGTTTTTCGATACGCTGCGCAATTCAGAAGCAGCTTCTTGTTTGATTGCCGTCTCAGTGAATTCATGCTTTCTTACCAACCCCTCCTCATTGTACATTCTTCATGGATCACAAAACCGCTCGATAAGATGTGCCTCATCCACCAATTGACTTGAACGTTTTACCGAGAACCTATCAAATATAAAAAGCTTCTAATCTTATTTGTGTACTGGGACAACAGGAATCAATCTGAATTGAACTATGTGTTGGACTGAGAGCTGATTAGTGAATATATTTGGGAGCGTTAATGCTGCCCCTTTCACTTAGTAGGGTCAACGTCATTACCCTCTGTGTGTGCTTCATCAAGCATGCTGTCATGCAGGGCCCTATGCCAAAGGTGTGGGCTCTAATACACTCAGCACTTCAAATCCAGACGGAGCATGAAGACAAATGCTTTGTCTTCTCCGTCCCCCTTCCGGCAAACCTCCCCCCCTAACCCTTCCACAGTGCCAAAGGCATTTCCACGCACATCCATTTCAGTCGGTCTTCTTCGAGCGTATTGATTATATTTCTCATTGGGATAGCTCCGCGCCTGTTGTAAATGGGAGACATAAATGCGTTCATTCCATCTCGCGCCAGTGTGCGATGTGGAGAATGGTGGCCCAGCGTTCCGTGCGCTTTTTATGATGATGACATTACGGTGGGTTCACCTGAGGAATGATCCCAACAATGTCAGCCTTTGATAAAGCTCCCGCCTGCCTGCCCAGTGAGGCAAGAACCTGCAATACAATGAAACAAAACTCAACTGCGATTCAGAGAGTGGCACGGTGGTGCAGCGGTAAAGTTGCTGCCTTACAGTGCCAGAGACCCAGGTTCGATCCTAACTGCGAGCGCTGTCTGTACGGAGTTTAGATATTCTCCCTGCGACCTGCATGGGTGCTCTAGTTTCCTCCCACACTCCATAGGCTTACAGGATTGTAGGTTAATTGACTCAGTAAAATTGTAAATTGTCCCTAGTGTGTGTAGGATAGTGTTCGTGAACTCGGTGGGCCGAAGGGCCTATTTCCGTGCTATATTTCTAAACTAAACTAAGCATAATTTATTTTGTCTTAGTCTGTTAGGGAGCAACAGTAATATGATGACCGTTTCCTTTTTCCTATCTTAGAAACTTTAAAGTCTATTTACGTTTCTCATATTCTGCTGTCCTTTTCCTTAGCAGTGTCTTGATTTGTTGAATTATGAAATTGTCCCAGGCCCTAGACTTATTGGGATATTAGGTAACATTATATGCCTTTTCCTTTAATCGAATGTGATCTTTAACTTCTTGCTTACCCCGACTAGATCACTTTACCTGTTTTTTTTGTGCCTTAAAGGCATATATATTTTACTGGCTCCCTATATATTACCAGTAATTCTGTTAATTATGAAACATCACTTTTATTAAGTAATTTCACAATTTATTGCACCCTCCTCTTGCCTCACAGCTTCGTTGTTGCTTTATTCAGATTTAAGTCTCTGGTTCGGAATGAGCCAGGTCACCTTCCTTTTTTAATAATTGTCATTATAAAATTATCATATGCTTATCATTGTCCCCTGAGGCCCCCATAACTATCAGACCATTCATTAAGCCTTTCTTATTACACAGTTTTCTCTGGAATGTTAGTAGTTGAGGGGAGACCTGACAGAAGTATATAAAATAATGAGAAGCATAAATAGGGTGGACAGCCAGAACCTTTATCTCAGGGTTGAAACCTCCAACACTAGAGGGCACAGGTATGATGTGGGAGGGGGAAAGGTTAATGGAGATGTTCCGGGCAAGTACACAGAAGTGGTGGGGGTCTGGAACGCATTGCCAAGGGTGGGGATGGAGGCAGATATAATAATAGTGTTTAAGAGGCTTTTACATAGGCACATGGAAGTGCAGAGAATAGAGGGATATGGATCATGTACAGGCAGAAGAGATCAGTTTCGACACGAACATTGTGGGCTGAAGGGTCTGTAGCTGCGCTGCATTGTTCTATGTTCTATGTAAGTCTAGATATAAAATGACATGTTACTTTAGACTTTAGAAATACAGCATGGAAACAAGGCCCTTCGGCCCTACCAAGTCAGGGTCGACCAGCGAACCCCATTCACTAGCTCTACCCTACACACTCGGGTCAATTTACAATTTTACCAAAGCAAATTAACCTACAACCTGCACGTCTTTGGAGTGTGGGAGGAAACCGGAGCACCCAGGGAAAACCCACGTAGTCACAGGGAGAACGTACAAACTCCATACAGCCAGCACCTGTTGTCAGGTTCGAACCTGGGTCTCGAGCGCTGTGAGACACTAACTCTACCGCTGCGCCTCCGTGGCACCCTTCAAGATGCAAAAAAAACCAAAAAACTGCTGGAGGCAAAGGGATTGTCTTCATTTCGGGTTGAGACATCTCACTAGCAGTAGCTGGATGACCACAGTTACAGAGTAAGTTCATAGACAACAGAATGGAGACAAAAGAACGTGGGAGTTGGAACATACAGAGTGGGAAGACATGCTGGCCAGGGCAGCATGGGCATGAGTGGGCACAAACAAGCTGAGCCAATATCACAGATGGATGAATGGTACAGGCAGAAATCAAGTTAGCTGAAGTAGTAGAATTCAATATGAAGTCCAGAAGACTGTAGCATGTCCAACACTGCCCCACCCCTACCATCTCCATGCCACCAAAATGCCATTTTACCTCTGTCCGGAATAGTTATGTACTGTTTTATCTCTCCACGTGAAGTATGCATGTTTTTGATCTCAATAGAAGGAACTTGTTTTCCTATTTTTATTGATTTAATCAGTAAGGATGAGCCACAGCTGATAACCAGTCTATGGCATGAAAGGCATTGGGCTGTAAAGGGCAACATCATAATCGTAATCACACTTTATTAGCCAAGTATGTTTTGCAACATACGAGGAATTTGAATCTTCCGTTGACGGGACGATCGTGGCTTCCTCAGCCGGCGGTTGAGCCCACCGCGTCGGGGCAATCTGGCTGCCTGCACCAGGCGATCAACCCCGGGTCGGAGCTGGTCGAACCTTCTGCGTCATTTGGAGCTTCCCGACAAAAAGACAGACAGACTGTTGGCGAGGCTGCCATCGTGCAGTGCCCCCTGGTGGTATATGTCTGGTAAAGGTGCGTGGAGAATTTGAGGTCCTGTAAGTAGTGGATGTGTTTATGTATCTTGGTAGGAAGTCATTGCGATGTGTAAAACACAAAGTGCTGGAGTAACTCAGCGGGTCAGGCAGCATCTGCGGAAGGATTGGGCTAGTGATGTTTCGGGTCAAGATCATTCTTCAGACTGATTGTCGTGGTGGGGAGAGGAAGCTGGAAAAGAGAGGTGGGGCTGGAACTGCGCCTGGCAACTGATAGCTGGACAGATGGATGGATACCGGTGAGTGTGGGGGTTGGGCTGGATTGGCATGTGGATGTTGTGCGTGACAAAGGAGAGCCTGTTCCCATGGACAAAGGGTGTCGGATAAGGAGGTTTCTGAGGCATGGATGCCGAGGTGAGTGAGGAAAGTGGGGGGGGGGAGGGGAGGGATGGAGATGGTGGTGAGAGGAACTGATCCAAATGTCTTAGTTTAGTTTAGAGATACAGTGGGGGAGACAGGCCCTTCAGCCCACCAAGTCTGCACCGGCCTGCGATCCCCGCATATTGACACTATCCTACACACACGAGGGACAATTTACACTTATACCAAGCCAATAAACCTGAACGTCTTTGGAGTACGGGAGGAAACCGAAGATCTCGGAGAAATGTGTAAGGCTTGCAACTCTCCCGCTGCGCCACCGTGCCGCTCCCACTGCAAGATATCAGTGCATATGTCAGGCAAGAGAACAGTGCAGCATCCTCTCACAAGAGAGTGAGAGCAGCGACTGTGGAGGAATTGATTTAAAGGGCATCCGGACATGCAGCATGGAGCCGGGCTTCAGTGATGTACCGGTACTCCTCCTTATTACCCTGAGCCTGTTCCCATGGTGCTGTGGAGATGCAGAGCCCACTTACAGGTTTATTAAAAATCGAATGATGGTCTGCCGCGTGTCTCTGTAACAGCCCTTTTTGAATTGCAGAGTGATTTATTTCAGCCAATTATTGGTGCGCACATCTTTTTAGGGACTGAGCACAATTGATTGAATCATATTGAAAACAAATTAGCCTTCACACACACACGGGAGCCTGTTTATCATTTAAAGAGGAACTGTAATAATCCATAAAAGTCAGAGCAAGCATATTAATTGTATTTAATTTAAAGAACGTATCAACAAGCTTGCACCAAAAACCACAGCACAGAAATATATGGATTATGTGTGGCTTTGATTGCACCATGTATATTAATTAATTATTGCATTGACCCAGCCGGTAATGAGGAACCCATGTGTGGCACAGCGAATTTAACTTCAAGTGCTTGTCCTCTGATTAGCTGCAAACTCAGGTGTAAATGTCATGTGGCAGAAGGATCTCCAATGTACAAATCATTACCGGCTATCAACCTTATAATTAGCAAATGTTCAGTGTGCGCGGAGAGTGCCACGGTGAACTGGAGAAGTGGGCCCAGCTGTGTGGAATGGTAGCGTCCTGTTTAATTGCGTGTGGGCCACGGGTTAATAAAAGATGAGAAGAGGGATTAAGAGTAAAGCTGCACTTTATATAATTAATACTCCGGGCACCTACACGGTGGGTCATCTGATGTCTCTGCAACAAATTGATTTGACATGTTATCGACGCACCTCAGAACAAAGGGGAGGGGGGGGGGGATTAGCTTTTTCCTTTTTATTCAGACGAGCACCCTCGATTGAAGTGCTCCATTCTGATACAGAGAATGGAAGAAGCTGCATTTCCTTTGGGCCTTGCACACCGCAAATTGCTTTGCAACCAGTGAAGTCCTCTTGTAAAAGGGGCCTGATTACACCCAGCGAGCTCCACACACAGTGCAAGGCCAATGTCCAGGTCTGTGCAGGAAGGAACTGCACATGCTGGTTTACACCAGAGATAGACACAAAATGCTCGGCGGGATGCTGTGGAGTTGCTGCCTTACAACGCCAGAGACACTGGTTCGATTCTGACTGCAGGTGCTGTCTGTACGGAGTTTGTATGTTCTCCCTGGGACCGTGTTGGTTTTCTCTGGCTGCTCCGGGTTTCTCCCACATTCCATAGACGTGCAAATTTGTAGGTTAATTAGTTTCTGTAAATTGTCCTCGCTGTGTAGGATAGAACTAGTGTACGGATGTTCACTGGTTAGTGCGGACCACTCTATCTCTAAACCAAACTAAATTAAACCAAACTAAACTAAACCAAACCAAAGAAGACTCTGAAGAAGGGTCTCGAACCGAAACGTCACCTATTCCTTCGCTCCATTGATGCTGCCTCACCCGCTGAGTTTCTTCAGCATTTTTGTCTACCTTCGATTTTTCCAGCATCTGCAGTTCTTTCTTAAACCAAACGAAACTATCATTCTACCTTGCCTGTAACTGGAGACCTAACTATGTGCACTTGTGAGTTTTGTGTTTAAGTTCCCCTTCAATGGTGAACGTTTTTAACGCCTGGCCTTTTGTTATCCTCCCTGAGCTTTTTACCCGAAGCCTTATTATTGTTATTGATCACGTTTGTTAAGCGTTCATGTGCCTCAGTAACGGGGGGTTGGATCGATCAGCCCCAGTTCCCCTGCAACAAGGGAGCTGGCGAGGTGCTCCTCCGAACAGCAGTCGCAACATTCGCGGATGGCTTCCCCGGCAGTAAATTACAGCAACCAATTCCGAGATGGATTGATTCAATTTAACACAAGTTCTCCTGGATTGCATGACTTATAGCTCCCCAGTGGTACTGCGCTGCATCTGTCTCTGTGTTTGGGATATTAATGGGAAAGATCACCTCAGCACTTGAAGGCGTCCACGGGTGCTCGTTCGGGTGCACCGTGTTTGGAGCAGTTCTTCCCACTGGACAGGCCAACACCTGCAACATTACAACAAGGACTGCACCTTGCATTGGCTGCAAGGGTGGGCATCTTGAGGATGTGACAGGTGCTTTAGAAATGCATTTTTCTGCAGTGTTAGCAAGTTCCCAGGAACACATGGTGCTGGAGTGATTCACCGGGTCAGGCAGTGTCTCTCGAGAACATGGACAGGTAACGTTTCGAATTGAAGGGTCACCTGTCCATGTTCTCCAAAGACGCTGCCTGACCTGCTGAGTTACTCCAGCACATTATGTCCTTTTGTTTACTCTGGTTGGTTCTAAAGTTAGGTTATTAACTTGCAACTCAGCGGGTCAGGCAGCGTCTCTGGAGAACATGGATAAGTGATGTTTTGGGTCGGGACCTGTCTTCAGATTGAATCAGTCTAAAGAAGGGTGCCGATCTGAAACGTCACCTATCCATGTTCCCCAGAGACGCTGCCTGACCTGCTGAGTTACTCCAGCACTTTGCGACTTTATTGTAAACCAGCATCTGCAGTTCCTTGTATCCACATTCTCAGGGAAATAGTACAATATAGGATTAAGGAAAGAGTCTAAATTTAATAGCACCTCTTCACAGTCCATGAAGCAGCAGCATCTTTGCACACAACAGCATACCATGAAGAGGAATTCAACCATTGACTAAATCAATGGATTTCATGCTTCCTGTATTGGTGTCTGTGTTTAGTTATAAACCAGCATCTGCAGTTCTTTGTTTTGACATGTTGGCCTACTCCACTGTGAAATCTCCTCAAGATGTGCAGGTTTGCCTAGTTTGAAGAAGTTCTCTTCCTCTCTCTGACGGCCGTTCTACAACACCCTCACTCACTGCTTCCCCACTGTCGTTCCTACTGCTCTCCAGCTGTGGCCAGCCCAGATTGCTCCTGGCCTTGTCTCGCCTCCAGGACTTTACCTCCTCGCACCCCCTACTTTCAGTCCGTAGAAGGGTCCCGACCCGAAATTCCATCCATCCTTTTTCTCCAGAGATGCTGCCTGACCCGTTGCGTTTCTCCAGCACTTTGTGTTTCTTTACACCAAGTGGTTTTGGTTTGAATTGAACCTCAATTATCACGATGATGAAACAGAGTTCCAAGCCAAAGCATGCAATTAAGATTGATTTTACATTTTAATTCCTGCTGAGAGGAATGAAGTCTGGCATTCTTTACACCATTGATTCCCATATCACCCTTGTTGGGAATGGAGTTGTGGTGTGTGTAGAGTGGTGATGAGGGAATTTTACGGATGTTGATAGAACCGTGGGAAATGGAACCTGGTTAATGATGAAGGCCTTCAGAACCCTGCCGTTATTTCTGTAAAGTAAGAAACAAAGTATAATTTTGCATCACTCATATTGAGTTAAATATGGAAGCATTTGTTTTAGTTTGAAACTTAGAAGTTCATAGGTTCTAGGGGCAGAATTAGGTCATTCGGCCCATCAAGTCTACTACACCATTCAATCATGGCGGATCTATCTTTCCCTCTCAACCCCATTCTCTTGCCTTCTCCCCATAACCCCTGACACCCATACTAATCAAGAATCTGCCTTAAAAAAATATCCATTGACTTGGCCTCCACAGCCGTCTGTGGCAATGAATCCACAGATTCACCACTCTCTGACTAAATAAATTCCTCCTCATCTCCTTTCTTAAGATACTTCCTTTTATTCTGAGCCTGTGGTCTCTGGTCCTAGACTCTCCCACCAGTGGAAACAACCTCCCCACATCCACACTATCCAGGCCTTTCACAATTCGCTAAGTTTCAATGAGGTTCCCCCTCCTCCTTCTAAACTCAGTTTAAAAATAATGAACAACCAGGCCCTGTTCAAAGAAATGCATAGAGACATCTAGGCACCAAAAGAAAAGAAGGCATCTTAAGTGTGGATCATGTTTGATACTTTTTATGATGAGTTAAGTCACCATTTTGGAGATCAATGCCCCCACTGTCTGTAAAATGAATAATGTTGAAATCTGTTAAAAGATATCTATATGACTTCTATACAGCTCAGTATGATTGGTCAGGCCACATCTGGAGTATTAGTTTGCCCCATTACAGGAAGGACGTGGAAGATGCAGGGGATATTTACCAGAATGCTGTCTGGATTAGAGAGTTTCGGCAACAAGGAGAGGTTGGATAAACTCAGAATGTTTTCTCTGGAATGTCGGAGGTTGAGGGGAGACCTGATAGAAGTGTCTATAATTATGAGAGAAGCAGATATGGTAGACAGTCAGAACATTTTCACCAAGGGTGGAAATCTCCAATACTAGAGGGCATAGGTACAGGGTGAGAGGAGGAACATTTAATGGAGATGTGCAGGACATCTTTTACACAGAGAGTGGTGGGGCCTAGAACGCATTGCCAGTGGTGGTGGTGGAGGCAGATATGATGGCGGCATTTTAGAGGCTTTTAGATAGGCACATGGAAGTGCAGGGAATAGAGGGATATGGATCATGTACATGGAATAGAGGGATATGGATCGGCAACACAACCATCGTGAGGCTGAAGGGTCCATTCCTGTGCTGCACTGTTGTGCTTTATCTTCTATAGAGATCATTAATATAGAGAGATAGGTGGGCTGAGTGGGTGGGCAAGAAATTGTAATAGGACACTAGGTGCCATTTAGATTGGAAAATCTAAATCTTCTTTTAACCAAAATAAACTATATTCGGAAATATATATATATACAAAAGAAGAACTATGCAAAAATTCTTCTGACATCCTCAGTGGCTATACGTACATTCATTACAGTTGTATTTGGTAGAGTTCATAGTAACATCATTATACCTGCACCCTCGCCACTCATGTGGCCCCCCTGGGTTGCCATCCCATCCCTCGTTTGAGGGGCGTCTCCACCCCACCCTGCCCCTCGATATCCAGCAGCAGAAGGACACTAGACTGTGGTCCTCCCCCACAGAGCCTTGGCGTTGGCTGCACCAAGCTTCAGTGTGTCCCTCAGCACGTACTCCTGGAGCCCGGAGCGGGTTGCAAACACCATTCATCAGAACTCCCACAAATTGGGGTGCCTCTAAGTGCTTGCAACTGACTTCACAGAGGAGACCACAACATGTACCAGAGCAAATAGCAGGAAACAAAAGGTGACATAATATTGCTTCAAAGTAACGTTGTGCTTCATTTTCATTTCAGACATTTTTAGAATTTTTTTTAGGAAATGGTTGATTTATTGTCTTTCAAATCCTGCTTTGAGTAGCTGTAAGAGCTACCTTTTATAAACATCAATTACAGCTCTGTAATAAATCAGACCACTTATACACAGCCATTATAGTCCACTTTGATATCAAAGCCCAGACATCATATATGAATTGGAAAAATGTGTTTTATTAGCTTTGAGATTGCTAGAACCGCATGATAAACACAAAGGGTAAAATTAAAAAGGGTTTAATTAGAGGTGCACTTCAAAACAAAATATTTTGTGATCGGCGCGGAACTATGTGTCTTGTGTCGGTAATTTCTGATCCAACGCTATCTCTCGAGCCCGACTGAAGTGTCAGCTCAGAGGCTGTTATGTCGGCTCCCATCTTGTCCCATTGAGCAATTCCTCGAAAGACAGATGAGCATGTGCATGGTACCTTATGAAGGGTGAGAGTCCCCAAGTCATCTTCACTCGGTGAAGTACCCTGCCACGTGCATTCGCTGCTGTAATCGCGGGGGGAGAGGTGGCCAATTGCCACACAGCAAAGCCTCACCTCAAGCAAAATAGACAGCCAGACATTCCACGTTCCTTGTATGTGGCATCAACTGATGGATTTAAATTTCCTGGCACTGGTCCACCACCGATTCACCGGCAACTGGTGGTCCGTCCCCACCCTTGATCTGAACAATATCATTCAGGTTCCTATTAAATCTTTCCCCTCTCACCTTAAACCTTTGACCTCCGGTTCCTGACTCCCCTACTCTGATTAGAGTACTCTTTATGTCTCTTTCACACAGAGAGTGGTGAATCTCTGGAACTCTCTGCCACAGAAGGTAGTTGAGGCCAGTTCATTGGCTATATTTAAGAGGGAGTTAGATGTGGCCCTTGTGGCTAAAGGGATCAGGGGGTATGGAGAGAAGGCAGGTACAGGATACTGAGTTGGATGATCAGCCATGATCATATTGAATGGCGGTGCAGGCTCGAAGGGCCGAATGGCCTACTCCTGCACCTATTTTCTATGTTTCTATGAGTACAAGACTGTGCTCGTTGGAAAATGTGTCATGGGATTTCTCCTGTGCATTACAGTGGGTGCGCACCAGTCTTGGTTTAATGCCTCATCTTAAAGACTGTGCAACATTTTTCTTCCGGCACCAACCTCAAAATTGGTGCCTATGTATCCAGAGTGGGGTTAGGTCTAATCTTTCCCTCAACCCTGTTCATCTCTCTTCACCTTCTATGCTATCCTCCCCACCCCAAAAAATACAACTCATTTTTGCGGAATGCATTCTTTGTTCCACTAACCTTTTGTTGTCATGTTCTTCAAGTGGACGTGTATGTCCTCTGGGCTGCTCTCCAAACGTGGCAATTGTAAATCCTCTCAGCCAAATTCACGTCTTGCGTCATAAATACGAGCAGAATTAGGCCATTCGGCCCATTGAGTCTACTCCGCAATTCAATCATGGCTGATCTATCTTTCCCTCTCATCCCCATTCTCCTGCCTTTTCCTTATAACTCCTGACACTCTTACTAATCAAGAATCTGCCGATCTCCGCCTTAAAATTACCCATTGATGCCTTCACAGCTGTCTGTGGCAATGAATTCCACAGATTCACCACAATCTGACTAAAGAAATTGCTCCTCATCTCCTTTATAACGGTACGTCCTTTTATTCTGAGGCCATGACATCTGGTCCCAGACTCTCCCACTAGTGGAGACACCCTCTCCACATTCCCTCCATCCAGGCCTTTCACTAAGTTTCAATGAGGTTTCCCCTGCATAGAAGCAACTACCCAGTGCACCATTCTCTGCTTGGCTTAACATTAGGCATTTTCCAAATATACTACATACTGTAAATGGTTGTTGGCATAAGCTTTGGAACACGGGTTGGTTGGGTAGGTAGGGGTGTCTAAGCAGATGGCATGTAGTCCATCTGTAGCTAAGGGCATTTTGACATAACAGTGCTTCCCAAATTGTTCTTGTTTAAACAATGAGCCATGTATTGAGTTTGTAACAATACTCCGGGAAGCTGTCGGGGTAGCGAGTGTTTCTTTTATTAATTAGCGGTTCTGCATCATTGCCGCTTGCCTTCTTCTTGAAGAGGAATTGTAATCCCGCATTGAAAGCTGCTTGGCAGGCCACATGGCAAGAGTGCCTTTGACTAGAGGAGTAGGGAGGATAATTGGCTCCTGTATAAATAAGTGTGTATGAACTACAATATTTGACTCTGCAAATTAGCATCTGGTCTTTGCTCTGCTCCCATTGAGTTGTCACCTGTTCCAGGAGACAGTGAGCGAAGGCTATTTCTATTTCATCCACTGCGTGCCAAGTCTGGGCTGATTGCTTTTCTATCATCTGCTGTTCACCACATGTATCACCCCAGATTTTTTTGGACTGTGTGAGATCTAGCCAAGCCTCCGATGACTGCAAGGCCACGCTGAATGCTGAATTATAAGGAGGATTTATCATCATGTGGTATGTCTGAATGCCAGGGAAGCAGGTTGGTCCTGCAGCAAACTCTACAATCTTGAGTTGCTTAACCCAGGTGGTCACTGCCCCTGATCTAGGGGTCAGTTGCTTCTTGCAGTTTAGTTTAGAGATACAGTGTAGAAACAGGCTCATTGGCCCACAGAGCCATGCCAAACAATAATCACCCGTACACAAGTTCTATTTTATCCCAGTTTCACATCCTGCACACTAGAGGCAATTTACAGAAGCCAGTTGACTTACAAACGTGCACATCTGTGGAATTAGATTTTTGGACATAAGAGATACAGCGCGGAAACAGGCCCTTTGGCCCATCGAGTCCTGGCCGACCAGTGATCACCCCATACACTATCCTACACACCAGGGACAATTTTTTTGCAATTTTTTTTACCAAAACTAATTAACTTACAAACATGTACATCTTTGGAGTGAGGGAGGAAACCGGAGCACCCGGGGTAAACCCACGCGGTCACAGGGGAGAACCTACAAGCTCCGTACAGATAGCACCCGCAGTCAAGATTAAACCCGGCCCTCTGGTGCAGCACCACTGTGGTTGATGATATGATGGAGTCACTGGCTGCATTGGTGCACACCTTGAAGACTCAACACGGAACTGAACTGCACCCCTTATCTGTAGTCTGCAGAAACCCAGAGTCCAGAGAGCAAATAAACACCTCTCTGTTAAAAAAAAAAAAATCCATTCTGGTGAAATCCAGCACCACAAATGGTGAGATTATATAAATAAAAGCTAAAACATTTTCCAAGGTTGATGGATTTCATACGCTGGCTGATGTGGGCATCATTGGCAAGGTTAGCATTTATTCCCAACGCCCTTGGGAAAGTGCTGATGCTGATGACTCGTCCATCTGGTGAATGGACTCCCACTGTGCCCTTGGCTATGGGCACTCCAGGAGGGGAAATCAGCCGCGGTGAAGTTGGTTCCGAGTCTTATTTTCAAGTTGTCGTGAGTTGCAATTCCTGCACAGGAAGAGGATGTCACTGCCAGCAACAACATTTATCGTCCATCCTTAATTACCCTTGAGCACAGGAGGCAGCAAACCGCAGAAACAAAGAACTGCAGATACTGGTTAATGCACAAAAGGACACAAAACGCCGAGGTAGCTCTGCAGGTCAGGCAGCATCTCTGGAGGACATGGATAGGCAATGTTTCAGGTCGAGACCCTTATTTCCACAAGAATAGTAGAATACTGGAACAGCTACCTCCCCTTTGTAATCGGACTACTGAACGGTTCTCCCATTAGTTAAGTGGTCGTCCTAATCTTCCCACCTACCCTCGTTATGGACACTGAACTTTTTCTCTGTAACTGTTATACTACAGTGCTGTAAAATTATATTGTGCACTCCTGTATTCTTCTCTTTGCACTACCTGTTGTACCTGTGGATGGCTTGACTGTACTCAAGTGTCGTATGATCTGATTTAATTGGACAGTGTGGAAGTAAAAGCTTTTCACTGCATCTCAGTACATGTCACGCTAATAAACCAAAGCCTGTTCCCCCCCCTGAAGCTCAGTTGTGACCCAGATGGGGTTTAACAACAGTCGATCCTTTCACCAGAAAAAGACACAAAGTGCTGGAGTAACTAAGCGAGTCAGGCAGCATCTCTGCAAAATCCGGACAGGCGATGTTTCGGGTCGGGACCCGTCTTCAGACTGGAGAAGGCTCTCAACCCGAAACATCGCCTATCCATGTTCTCCAGAAATGCTGCCTGTCCCGCTGAGTTGCTCTAACACTTTGTGTCTCTTTGTAGGCAGTTAACAGTCTGCCAAATTAGTGGGGCTTTACCCAAACGCAGGCCATAGCGTGTTTCAAATGCTGCACATTGGTCGTAAGCTCTTTACAACAATTCAGTAGCTTTGAGTTCCACATTTACTTAATTATCTGAGTTTAAATCCCTAAAGCCTTGGTGGGATTTGAACTCATATCTCCAGATCAAAGGATCGAGTTTAATCGCGCGTCTTCTCTTCGCCCACTGCGGTGCTGTACCCACAGACGGTTACGCCTGACGACACCTGTTGTAGCTCAGTCTTTCTCTGGCAGAGCAAGCAGACCAGAGGCAGAGACCTTCACACAAATAGCTCACTTGAAGTGGTTTAACGGGGAAGCTCGGAAACTCACCTGCTTTGGAGCGCCGTTTTAAGGGTGCCCTATTCATTTAACTTTGCATTGGAATGGAAAAAGAGACCAAGATAACATTGAGTGCTGTTATGGCTGCTTCATAGTCAGCACGAGATGGGTACTAGTGTTTATGTTTAGTTTATTGTCACGTGTGCCGAGGTACAGTGGAAATCTTTTGTTGCGCGCTATCCAGTCAGCAGCAGGACAATACATGAATACATAATGGTGACATTTGCTCTGCAATTCCCTGCTTCACTCAATCTTTCCCACCCGCTCCCCAGGTACTTTCCCCCCGCAACCACTGGAGCTGCAACATCTGTCCCTATACCTCCCCCTTCGACTCTTTCCAGTGAAGAGGGAATGACCAGGGTGTAAAAGACCCTTGATTATCATGGTTTTTTTTTGTGGGGAATGGGGTTTTGGAATTGTGGATGGAAGAGGTAACGGAGGTTGGAAGTTTGGAGAGGGTGTGGGCGTGAAGGGATTTGAATGGAATGATTCTGACGTTCCAGTCTGAAACGCTGTACTGGAGGGACAAGGGCATTAGTCTTCCCAGTGTAGGAGAGCACAGCTGAAGAGTGGAGAAGAAGCATGCGAGAACCTGCACAGTCACGCCGGTAACTGTACTGTTAGTTGCGATGGACAATGGAGAAGAGTTGGTCTAGTAAACGATGACCTACTTAATGGAAATGGGACAAAATGGTGGCAGACTTTGCTAAACCCATTTCATGCCATAGCTTCTGATTTAGAAAATGCCTCGGTTTTGAAATGACTCATTCTGACAGAGAGGGGGAGAGAGAGGGGGAGAGGTGGGGAAGGGGGAGAGGGCGAGAGAGAGGGGGAGAGGGAAGGAGGGGGAGAGGGCGAGAGAGAGAGGGAGAGGGGGAGAAGGGGATGTGTGGTTACACCAACATTCATCCACTAATCCACCTCTTGTGTGGCCATGGGCAACATCCAAGAGCACAGGCCAGAAGATTCCTGTGGGGGGGAAAGAAGAGGAATTTTGCATCTTGTGCCATTCCATTCCTGGATGCCTCAAGGTGCCGACACAGATAGGGTAGAGAGTCGGAAACTTTTTCCAAGGGTTTGAATGTCAAATGTCAGTGCATAGTTTAAAGGCGATAGGGTCAAAGTTTAAAGGAAATGTGCGGGGCAAAAGTGGAGTTTGCACGTTCTCCCTGTGACCACGTGGGTTTCCTACGGGTGCTCTGGTTTCCTCCCACTTACCAAAGGCGTGCAGGGTTTGTAGGTTAATTGGTCTCCGTGAATCACCCCTAATGCGCAGGGAGCGGATGATATAGTGGGATAGCATAGAGCTAGTGTGGGGGTGATCGATGATCGGCGTGGACTCGGTGGGTGGAAGGGCCTGTTTCCATGTTGTATCTCTACACACTAAACACTGAACGAACAAGTGAGCAACCAATTCTATCCCCCTTGCGTACTCCATTTGAACACTCACATGGTTGCTTCCTTGCACACCTATGCACACATTGGTGATGGGAGTGTATAACAACCTCACACTGTCAGCTAGCATCCCGAGGTTGAAGATCTATCTGACAGGCAATTTGCACATCTTGGGAAACAGAGACTGATAGCATCCTTTGAGCCAATTAATTCCTAATTGATGGCTCATACTGATCATATAAAAACAAGTCATTCAAAGCCAATGGCATAAAATGGCTCACCGATCACTAAACCACCCGGGAAGCAAGTAGCACAGTACTGAAGACCAAGTGGAGGATCATCATTGGTCTGTGCAGAGTGTAACCTGCTGGAAAGGAAAGCAGATTAACATCAACTTGTAGGTGGCTGCCTGGAGTTGGTCAGCAGGTGCATGTGTTGGTATTTGTTTATTGATGTCACATGTACGAGGTACAGTGAAACTGTTCAAAAGGGAACTGCAGATGCTGGAATATCGAAGGTACACACAATTGCTGGGGAAACTCAGCGGGTGCAGCAGCATCTATGGAGCGAAGGAAATAGGCGACGTTTCGGGCCGAAACCCTTCTTCAGACTGGGTTCAACAGTGAAACTGTTGTCTTGCATGTCATCCAGTCAAATCATCCCATAGAACACAAACTGCTGGAGTAACTCCAAGATCTCTGGAGGACATGGACAGGCAGAGGTTTGGGTCGAGACCCTTTTTCAGACTGATTCACGAATCCCAACCTGAGTCTCAACATCCCTCCCCTACCCTAGTTCTCTGAATAGTTTCACTGTCCTTCTGATTAATTTTACTGATTGTATGCCCCCTTGTCGCCTTCCCCTCAGCTAACAATGAATCATTCTACATTTCCCAATCATGGTCTGCTTTGATCTGGCATTTTCACACCTTACCCATCCATATCTCTAGACTCCCTCTCCCCTGACTCTCAGTTTGAAGAAGGGTGTCGACCCGAAACGTCACCTAATCCTTTTCTCCAGAGATGCTGCCTGACCCATTGAGTTGCTCCGGCTTTTTGTGTCTATCTTCAGTTTAAACCAGCTTCTGCAGTTCCTTCCTACCCAACCTGAAATGTTGCCTGACCATGTCCTCCAGAGATGATGCCTAATCCACTGAGTTACTCCAGCACTTTATGTTCTACACCATATAGTGTTCCAGCAACAGAGAAAGTGCGGATAAAATAAAGTGAAAGAGGTACAATGAGGTAGGTTGGGAGATCGGGACTACACCCGTAGCTTAATCTGAGCAATTTTGGGTCCCATATCTGAGGAAGGATGTGCTGGCGTGGGTGAGGGTCCGATGGAGGTTGACGAGAACTATCCCAGGGATGATTGGGTTAACATATGATGAGCGTTTGACGGCACTGGGCCTGTACAAGCTGGAGTTTAGAAGGATGGGGTGGAGGACCTCATTGAAACTTACCGAATAGTGAAAGGCTTAAATGGAGTGGATGCGGAGAGGATGTTTCCACTAGTGGGATAGTCTAGGACCAGAGGGCATAACCTCAGAATAAAAGGATGCACCTTTAGAAAGGAGACGAGGGGGAATTTCTTTAGTCATGCGATTATTTGGTTAACATATGAAGAGCATTTGAAGGTTCTGAGTCTGTACTCGCTGGTGTTTAGTAGGATGAGGGGGAATCCCATTGAAACCTATCGAACAATTAAAGGCCTCGATATATTGGACTTGGAAAGGATGTTTCCAGTAACGTGTGGGAGTTTAGAACCAGGGAGAACAGCCTCAGAATAAAAGGACTTGCCTTCAAAATGGAGATGAGGATTTGGTTTTAGTTCGAGGGTGGCGAATCTGTGGAAATTATCGGGTATTTTGTAAGGAGGGGATTTTCTTGATTACAAAGAGTGTCAAGGGTAATGGGGAGGGGGAGAAGGCAGGAGAATGGGGTTGAGATGGAGAAATAGATCGGCCATGAATGAACGGCGGAGTAGACTTGATGGGCTGAATGGCTTACCTCTGCTCCTATGGCTTTTGAACCTATGGGAGGCCCATTTAGTCTGGGATCCTTTTGTCTGGCCTCCCTGAGAAACTAAACAGTCCCCTTCGCTTGGCTTGTGTACATATAGTTTTATAAATATATTATATAGAAATGTAATTGTCCATTACACAAACAGCTCGTGCAACTCTCAGCTTTATCGTCCTTCTCAGCGGAAGTGGTCTCCTGTGAGTATCTCTGGGTTTCTGCTCAGTTTCATTGTCATTTCCCATTCCTTTCCGCATTCAGGCAGCAAAATGATGCTTTGCAACTAAAGCTCACTGCCAGACACTATTAGCATCTCAGCGAACACATCTTCTAGCTGCTGAGGCTATTTATCTCACCTTCACACAGTGCGGTTATCATGTAACCACATTGTCGTTCTGCCCCTGTCATTTTCTTTTGCAGATCCCCCACAGCAACAGAACTGGGCTCAGTAACACGTCCAGATAGTTATCTCCATTTCTTGCTGCATTCGGCCAGCCGAACTCTCTTTGTCTTGCTATGAAGATGTTTTCTTTTATTCCTTTGCCCCCTCCCTCAACCAGCCGTCCCCAACTCAGCTCAACCACCTTGAATGCCAGCCAGGCACAGTTGCCAGCCTGAGTCTGAATCTCTGATCTTTCTGTCTCAGAAGGCCCTGCATTTATTTAGTGCCTTTTACATCCTCAGGACAGTCCCTGATACTTGACTTCCATGAACCGAAGCCATGATGAAAGCTTGACAGCACGTGCCATTGTGTTCAGGAACAGCTTCTCCCCGGCTGTTAGGAGACTACTGAACGGGTCTCTCAGAAGCTAAGTGTGTGGTTCCAATCTCCCAACCTACTGACACGGTGGAGCAGTGGTAGCGTTGCGACCTTACAGCGCCCGAGGCCCGGGTTCGATCCTGACTGCGGGCGCTGTCTGAACAGAGTTTGTATGTTCTCCCCGTGACCCCGTGGGTTTTTCCTGGGAGCTCCGGTTTCCCCACACAATCTTCCTCCCACAGGTTTGTAAATGAATTGGCTTTGGTAAAGATTGTAAATTGTCCCTCGTGTGTAGGATTATGTACAGGAATCGCAGTGGGCCGATGGGTCTGTTTCCACGCTGTATCTCTAAACCAAACTAAACTAAACTAAACTTCCCCCTTGCCCTTTACCTTATCTACACTTTCTCTGTTGCAGTAACACTATATTCTACACTGATTATTTTTTGCTATGCACTGCCCCGTACTGCTTGCTTGCACTCATGTATTGCATGATTTGACTGGATTTGCTGTTGATTGCAGTTCACAGAAAGGAAAGGTTGGAGGAACCAGTGTGACCTCTTTCTTTTCTTTTCTTTCCTTCCTGCCACCGCCTCTTCTTGTCTCCTCTTAAGGAATTGGAGTAGAATTAGGCCATTCAGCCCATCAAGCCTACTCTGCCATTCAATCATGCCTGATCTATCTCTCCCTCCTAACCCCATTCTCCTGCCTTCTCCCCATAACCTCTGACACCGTACTAATCAGGAATCTATCTATCTTTGCCTTAAATATATCCACTGACTTGGCCCCCACAGCCTTCTGACAGAGCCGGTGATCTATTCCGACTGACTTCAGTAGATATTTATCTGCGTGAAGCAATGTCGCCACATGGTCGCCACATGTTCGCAGGTGGTTGCCAGGAAATCACCTTTATGGTCGTGAGGGGTTCCTGCATTCTGGGAACTAGTCGCGGCCCCATTATGGATGTTGAAAAATTAGCGGCGACCAGAATGAAGCCGCCATGGAGAGTATCGATAATTCTCGTACTGTAGGTGCGTCGCCAGGAGGTCGAAGGTTCTCGTAGGTTCTCGTAGGTTGTAGCCAGTGCTGACCGGTGAATTTCATTGGCTCATTGGGAAGAAAAATCAGAACCAAGGATAACCGACCGGTAATGTTAAATGTCTGCCGAGCTTCACAGCCGTGTATCTCTGTCTTATTAAAAGTTGTCTCCACTCCTTCTCCCTCCTCCACCCCCCTTCTCCCCCCTCTCCTCCCCCCCACCCTACCCCTCTTTTAAAGGACTTATCGTACACTGTGCTTTAGCCGTCTTAATTACAGCGCCAACCTTCCTGTTCATCGCGGTGTGCGTCTGTATCACCTTGGCTTTGCACCGTGTGAATTTCACTCAGACAGCACTCCCCTCGCTTGCCCTGTCCCCCGCCTGCATAACGGGCTGGTGAAGGAAGTGATGTGTGTGTGTGTGTGTGTGTGTTCCACTCTGACAGTCGCCGTTCCAGTTGCCGTTTTTTCAGGCGACTGCCGGCAACTTGAAGTGGGACAGGCCCATAAGACCTAGACTCTCCCACCACCTATCTTCCCTATCTTGCCTGTCCTTGCCTCTTGCCCCACCACTCTTCACCGCTCAGATGTTGGTGTTGATGTAAACTGTGCCACTGACACGGAGTACAAGCCTGGCGCCCACCTCTTTGCCCAATCACTCCAGATAATGTAACGTTTTGCCCTACATGACTGGCACATTTTCATTGAATTTCACTTTAATGGCTTCAATAACAGCAACCATTTAAAGCGTCAACACCCTGGTATATACCTCAAAGAAACCGTCTAAACTACTCTGAGTGACTGAAATGCCCGCTATCTGCGTGCGATTGGACGGCATAGTTGGGTTATATTTATAATATTAATATTGGTCCCATTAGTATCTATGATATATTAATCTTGCAATTTCACGCTGTATACTTCAGAAGGAATAATTACAATTTTGCCATGCTCTTTTCAATGGTAATGTCACACATCACACCAACTGAAGTGTTCTGCAGCAGTAAAGATTAGAAGCCTGATCCGTACTATTTTTGTCAGGGGGCGTGGTGGAGGAAGAAGTGGGGGGAAACTACGCCGTAAACCATCAACTTATCAATGGGCTCCATACGCTGAGTGCCGGATGTAATGAAGGATCAGAACGTGTGGACGCTGTTCGCCTGAAACATGACGAAGTAGGTGCCTGGCAGACACCATCCCTCATCCCACCATGTGGCAGAGTTCCCGCTTCACGCAGATAAATATCTAGTGAGGTCAGTCGGAATAGATCACTGGCAGTATCAGAAGATATTTCAGGCTCATCACAGTGATCAAGAGAGAAAGAGACGTGGGTGAGGGAGTGTGTGTATGTTTCATGTGCGTCACCAGGTCTATGACCTCTATGTATATGTGTGTGTGTGTGTTGCCGTGGGTCTGTATTTCCGTTCTAAATATGTGCCTATTTTGCGTCTGTACACACGTTTGTGTTCGGCATTGTTGTGAGAGCCTTGACAGTGTGTGTCAGGGCTGTTCTTATATCAAGTCCAGGTAATTCCATTAGTTTTCCGATGAATCAACTTCTGATTGCAATAGATTAATGTTCACTGTATCACTGGTGAACGATGATAAGTCCAACGAGACCACTTCCATTCCACTCTGCCACCCGACCTATGATTTTAGAATGGAAGCTGCTGTTAAAGTCTGATCTGACAACACCATTCTGAGGAAGGGTCCCGACCTGAAACGTCACCTATCCGTGTTCTCCAGGGATATTGCCTGACCCGCTGAATTAAATCTTTTTTTTGTGAATGAGAGTTTTCAGTTGTGCCGGAGGGATCTGCAGATGCTGCTTTACAATGAAGATAGACACAAAATGCTGGAGTCTGAGGAAGGTTCTCGACCTGAGACATCACCTGTTACTTTTCTTCAGAGATGCTGCCTGACCCGCTGAGTTACTCCAGCACTTTGTGTCTATCTAGCATCTGCAGTTTCTGCTAATACCATTCCTATGTACAAAAAGTAATCTGTTTTCAACTTTCTGTAAACATATCAGAAAATGATAGAATTTTTAAAACAAGTTACAGCAATTCAAGTGTGAGCTTGAGGCTTGGTCTACACACTATGTGGCCAGGATTAGTGTGTCTCGGCTGCTGTACATTGGAACTTTTAAATGTGTGGTTGATATTGTCCCTTCACCATCCTGTAGCAAGTACAGAGCTGCTGTTAATGGATGAGATATCTGTAACACACCGCATCTCAGTCCCTTTACCATTGTAAACCTTCAACTGTTTTGAAGCCATTGGATTAATCTAAGGGAACATCAAAGCTGAAGATCACAAGCTATATTGAAATTTTCATTCCATCTTTCATATTCCAAAACAAGGTGGCATAATCGGGCGGCACGGTGGTGTAGCGGTAGAGCTACTGCCTTGCAGCGCCAGAGACATGGGTTCGATCCTGACTACGGGTGCTTGTTTTGTACGGAGTTTGTACGTTCTCCCCGTGACCTGCGTGGGTTCTCTCCGAGATCTCCAGTTTGCTCCATAGATGCACAGGTGTGTTGGTTAATTGGCTTGGTATAAATGGAAAAATTGTCCCTAGTGTGTGTAGGGTAGTATAATGTGCGGGGATCGCTGTTCGGTGCGGATTCAGTGGGCCGAAGGGCCTGTTTCCATGCTGTATCTGTAAACTACACCAAACTAAACATCTCAGGGGGAAACATGACCCATTGAGTCTATGCCAGCTCTTGGAGCCTCGCTGGAAGTCTCATTCCCAATTTGCTTCCTTGCAACTCATTCTTCCATCAACTCCCAATTCTCCTCCGCCCAACAACATGAGTGGGAATTGTTAGCAGCCTGTTCTCCTGTAATATGGGAGAAAGCTGGTGTGAACAGGGTGAATCATCAAGCAAGCATGTATGGGGCGGTATGGTGGTGCAGCGGTAGAGTTGCTGCCTTACAGCGCCAAAGACCCGGGTTCGATCCTGACTACGGATGCTGTCTGTACAAAGTTTGTATGTTTTCCCCGTGACCATGTGGATTTTCTCCGGGCGCTCCGGTTTCCTCCCACACTCCAAAGGCATACAGGTTTGTAGGTTAATTGGCTTTGGTTAAATTGTAAATTGGCCCTAGTGTGTGGGATAGTGTTAGTGTATGGGGTGGACTTGGTGGGCCGAAGGGCCTGTTTCAGCATTGTATCTCCAAAAGTCTACGGTCTAACATCTAAAATCACACAGGCAGCTCCTATGGTCATGAAGAGAGCATGAGAGGGGAAATATAGGAACCCCAGGAGCAACTTTCCCACTTGGAAGGTGGTGAGTGTATGGAGTGAGTTGCCAAAAGAGGTAGATGAGACAGGTACTACAACAACATTTGGACAGATTCATGAACAGGAAAGTTCACAGGGATATTGAAACGCAATCAAATGTGATCAACTGAGAAGGAGCATCTTGGTCAGCAGGGACGAGTTGGGCCGAAGGGCCTGTTTCAGTGCTGTATGTGACTCTATGTTTAAACCCAGGTCACTGGAGCTGTGGGACTGCAGCACCAACAGTTATTCTGCGGGAAAACCATTTGTAATTGAGTATTTCCAGAAATAGACCTTTGGGTCAAATCGGTCCGTGCCAGTGTCTGTCTCATCTACTTGAGCCCACGTCTAATCCTAAACTGAGTCAGAAGCAAATGATTAGAATCGAATGGTTATCAGCTGAGTTAGAGAGCTCTCCTAGAACTACACAGGAGTTTGCAAGAATCTTCTTTGCATTGCCTCTCATACGTATACCTCCTCTCCAACAAGTATCAAAACCATCTACAGCAGTCCATGTAGAAGCGAGGAGCTGCGGATGCTGGTTTACACAAAAGGACACAAAGTGCTGGAGTAACTCAGCGAGTCAGACAGCAGCTGTGGAGAACATGGATAGGTAACGTTTCAGGTCCTCTCCAGAGATGCTGTCTGACCCGCTGAGTTAATCCAGCACTTTGTGTCATTTAATGTGAGTGTGTGAGTGTGAGTGTGTGTTGTGTGTGTGAGTGTGAGTGGGCATGTGTGTCAGAGTGAATGTGTGTGTGAGTGTGTGTGAGCGGGCATGTGTGTGTGAGTGTGTGAGTGTTTGTTGTGTGTGTGAGTGTGAGTGGGCATGTGTGTCGGAGTGAATGTGTGTGTGAGTGTGTTTGTGAGTGTGAGTGGGCATGTGTGTTGGAGTGAATGTGTGTGTGAGTGTGTGTGTGAGTGGGCGTGTATGTGTGTGTGAGTGGGCGTGTGTGTGTGTGAAGAATGTGTGTGTGAGTGTGACCACCTTGTGCTGACGCACCCTCTACCCAGCCAGTGAGCATCCAAGAGCTTCGAGCATTCCACAGCTGCTCCCTGATGAGCGTACAGCCAACCCAGCCAAGACTAGGCTCTAAGCATTTAAATTCCCACTCGTTCATCAGCAGTGCGCAGGCTGATCGTGGAGGTGGAAGGTGCGTTTCAGGACCATGTGCTGTCGGTAGCATCAGTGGACATTGCCAGTGATGGGGCCGCTGCTGATGGTTGGTGCACAGAGCTGGCAACGATGCGAGATCGGGGAAAGATTGGCATGTATAGTGAGCAGCCTGTGGAGACTGGTGTAAGAGTGCGCTGGTTAGCAGAGATCAGCGAGGCTCTGGGGGTTGTAGGCCATGTCAGCCCGTCGCCAGCCAGCTAACGGAAATGATAAATGACGACAAGCCCGGGCGGGAGGGAGGGAGCGGGGCCAGAGGTCGCTATGCAAATGCACTGCTGTCACTGCAGGGGTGCCTCTGCTTAATGAGATGGACTCCATGTAATGAGCTTTTTGTGGGCATTCTCCAGGCCTGGCAGATGGAACCAATGACGGGGAGTCATCAGGTTGGGACAGAGGACCAGATATAAACCAAACCTCGAATCCCTTTCCAGAAATACTAAAGGATAAGCTTCCTGTCTGCATGTAGAGACAGCAAAAGATGTCAGATTGTAAACGTCTACAGATGCACTGTGGAAAGCATACTGTCAGGGTGTAACTAGGGTTGCCAACTATCCCGTATTAGCCGGGACATCCCGTATATTGGGCTAAATTGGTTTGTCCCATACGGGACCGCTCTTGTCCCGTATTTGACTGCTACTACTCGGGTTGAGGGGACTGTCGGGTCGGAGCTCCGCGTCCGGCCCCACCTCACCCGTCCCGATGTAGTGCAGTCCATGGAGTGCAGCAGCAGCTCCTCGCCTGTGGCCCTGTCGCTCGGCAGCCCGGCCAGCAGTCCGACCTTCGGACCTTCGCTTACTGCCAACATCACCACCCCCCCTTCTCACGGCAGATCATCGGTTCATGAGTTGGATGGGGTGCTGGACTTTGTGTGCAACATCGCTTGGCCCGGGCCAAAATTCCTCAGCTGGCCCGCCGGCTGGGCTTTGTGTGCAGTCCAGCACCCGGGCCAACTCATCATTCACTCAGCCACGGCTGAGTCGGTCAACAAATTGCCATCGGGAATTTGTCCCTTATTTTGACCACTCCATTATTTGGGAAAGTTGGCAACCCTAGGTGTAACTAGGCCTGGTTTGGGAACGGCACAACCCAAGACCAACAGAAGCAAACCTCCAGATCCAGCTGTTATCAGGCAACTGAACCACTCTACCACAACTAGAGAGCAGTCCTGAACTACCATCTACCTCATTGGAGACCCTTGGACTATCTTTGATCGGACTTTACTGGCTTTATCTTGCACGGAATGTTATACTATTGTGCATTTGTACACTGTGAATGGTTCGATTGTAATCATGTATTGTCTTTCTGCCGACTGGTTAGCACGCAACATAGGCTTTTCCCTGTACCTTGGTAGACGTGACAATAAACTAAACTAAACTAAACTGTTGCAGAGAGTTGTAGATGTAGCCCAGTCCATCGCATCCACCAGACGCCCCACCATTGACTCCATCTACACATCACGCTGCATCGGAAACACTGCCATCATAACAAAGGCTTGTCCCACACCTATCCAGACCCTTTTCTCCGCTCCAGTCCAGCAGAACGCTTGAAAGCTTCTTCCCCTCTGTTATCAGGCTTCTGCATGGTCCTACCGTAAGCTAGAGTACTGTACGATTCACCTCTACCCCATTGTGGACATTGGACTTTGTCCATGGAACTGACACGCTACAATGCTGAGGACCATATTCTTATATATTCTTATATATCTTCCCCCTTGCTCTATCTATTGTACTTAAGTTTGACTTGAATGTATTTATGTATGGCATTACTGATCTGTGTAGGAAGAACTGCAAATGTGAAGATGGATTTTGTCATAATTCCTGGGCATTGATTGACTCTCAATCCCATTAATTTCTTCCACGCTATGTTTTTGAACTAATGCTAGTTTCTTTCAGCACCACACTCCTTCCATACCTATTACTTGCCCCTATTTCCAGGAGATTTAGCAATGTTTCCTATACTTGCCACCACTTAAATCTTTAATTTGCTGTAATCCTTTCTCACATGGTCTATGTGTCAGATTGGATGACTAAATGAATGAATGAACATTTACCAGAGACATTGAGCTTATGGCACTACACTCGTCATCCTCTATTGAAGAGCTAGCATTTGGAGCTGAACGGCCTGTAACTTCTATGCTTTTGTGAGCAATGAGTGGAATGCTTAAATGTTCCTTTCCTACAACACATTCGGAAAAATTATAAATGAAACATTCAGAAAATTGAAACAAAAACATAAAAAGTTGGAAATATTCAGCTGGTCAGGCAGCATCTGCGGAGGCATGAAAATATGAACCCGCTGGTGGTCTCTTGCGGTGTAGGAGCTTCAGCTGGGTCAGAGTTCCCTCCACCTGTCGGCCATGTGAACCGCTGTTTAGGGCCACTGGGCAAATACAAAACATGAGAGGAATGATTCGGGTAGATGCACAGTGTCTCTTGCCCAGTGTAGGGATATCGAGGATCAGGGGTCATAGGTTCAAATTGAAGCGGAAAAGATTTAGTAGGAATCCGAAGGGTAACATTTTCACATAGAGGCTGGGACTATCCCATTGTTTAAGAAGCAGTTGGACAGGGTACATGGATAGGACAGGTTTGGAGGGATATGGACCAGGTGCAGGCAGGTGGGACTAGTGTAGCTGGCACACGTTGGCTGGTGCGGGCAAGTTGGGCCTGTTTCCACACTGACTCTAATCAGTGTCAGCAAGTGAGGCGCAAAGCATGAAGTAAGATGCGTTTGGGACAAAAGCAGAAAATGGTGGAAAAACTCAACCAGTGCTGGCCATAACTGCGGAAAGAGAAACCGTCATCATTTCGGGTCTGCAGCCCTTCGTCGGAGCTGAAGAGTTTGTAGGTTTGGCGGGATTGGAAGAAGGGGGGACGTGCAATTCATCCTTTGTAAGCTGTCACCAGTTGGCAACGTTAAGAATAAAAGCCCAAATGAAGATCAGACAAGACATGGTACACCGTGGTTTCAGCTGGTGGAGTGCAATGATTAATTGATGTGTGGGTACAAACAGACTGTCTCCTATTTATGCAGTA
The DNA here is from genome assembly GCF_010909765.2 of Amblyraja radiata. Classification (NCBI taxonomy): domain Eukaryota; kingdom Metazoa; phylum Chordata; class Chondrichthyes; order Rajiformes; family Rajidae; genus Amblyraja; species Amblyraja radiata. The sequence goes on along the minus strand of NC_045972.1, from coordinate 19,446,039 downwards.
TTGTGTATAATTAATCAAAATATGAACGACAGTGACTTGTGACTAAGCAGTTGGAGCCATCAGGTAAATTGACTCACCAAAGAAATAAAAGCAAAGCCCATTGACAACCAGGTTCAATTCCTTTGACATTTCCTTGTAGTTTGTCTTCTCTAACTGTACGATGAATCTGTTTTTAAAGTACTTCCTTTTGATTGAAAGCTCTCGAGTGACTAGTGCGGATGCACAATGTGACTATTGTTCCGAGCTCTCTCCTTATCTCAGCCTGTTATTCCCAGCCTGATATTCCCAAACTCCCAGAAGCTGGGACAGGCTGCAGATTAACCTTGCTCCTTTGTGTGCGGGGAGCCGGGATTGGTGGGGAGAGGTTTAGTTTCGCTGAGAGATACAGCATGGGAACAGGCCCTGGTGTTTTTTTTTCTCTCTGGAGCGTCGGGGTGTTGAGGGGAGACCTGGTAATAAGTATATATAATGGTGAGAGAAACAGATAGGGTAGACAGTCAGAACCTTTATGTCCAGTGTGAAAATGTCCAACACTCGAGGACGTACTGTAGCTGTGAGGTGAGGGGGGGTGGGGGAGTTTAATGGTGAGGTGCAGAGCAATTATTTACACAGATAGTAATGGGTGCCTGGAACTCATTGCCAGGGGTGGGTGGTGGAGGCAGATATGATAGTGGCGTTTAAGAGACGGTTAGATAGGCACATGGAAGTGCACAGAATAGAGGGATATGGATCATCAAATCAGTTTGATTGAAATCAAATGGCATTATGTTCGGCACAAACATTGTGGGCCGAAGGGTCCTTTCCTGTGCTGTACTGTTCTATGTTCTGTGTTCGACTCGCCAAATCCACACCGACCATCGATCATCCAGTCACACTAGATCTGCTCTATCCCCTTTCCTCATCCACTCCCTAAGGGGCCTACAAACCTGCACGTCTTTGGGATTTTTTAAAACTAGTTTTGTAAGGAATGTGGGATTTTATGCTATTAAGCTTCACGGCAGGATTTATCATGGGAAGTGTCAAACTCTCCCTGCCTGGTCACAGTCCTGCGAAGCTGGTCCGTCAGCCACTCACATCCACTGCACCGAGTGTTAGAGTAGACGAGAAGCCTTATTATAGTCAACGTACACTTGTCTAAGAGTATCGCCAAGAGTAGACACAAGGAACTGCAGATGCTGGTGCACAAAAAAGGCACCATGAAGTGCTGGAGTAACTCAGTAGGTCTGGCAGCAAGTCTGGCAGATATGGATAAGTGACGTTTCAGGTTGCGACCCTTCTTCAGACAATATTGACTACACTTCAAGTCTTTTAAGTGCCAAAGTGCCTCAAATTGAAGTTCAGTTAATATAGTAAGGTGAGGGAGTAGAGGAGCTCCATTTATATGCACCAAGCTCCACGACAGTATTGAGGTATTACCTTTGACTAGGATGATGGGAGAACGTTCTTTGCTCATCTTCAGAGTTCTGATGTGGAAATGTTGACATTGGAAGTGAAGATGGGACCTCACAACATCCCCTCAGCGCCATTCTGTTCTCTAGTCTTCAGTGTGGAGCTTGAACTCACAAACATCTAACACAAAGTAGTGACAGCAACACAGTGACTGACTCTGTAATTGTAATTCCTGAATAACTGAACATAACATAAATGCATAAAATGGATAGGTGACGTTTCGGGTCTTGACCCTGTGTCCGTTGACCCACTAAGTTACTCTAGCACTCTGTGTCTATCTTTGGTACAAACCAGCATCTGCAGTTCCTTTTTATTGCATTATAAAATAATTACAAGTATTAGTTATCTGAAGCAAAAAAATTTAAAAACCCATTGAAACTCGCAGATTTAAAGTTTCAGCTGTGGACGATATATTTTACTCTTGCCACACGTGTTGCCTGATCTGCTGAGTGCTTCTAGCATTTCTCTATTGGTTCCATTTCAGTTCCTGATCCCTCTTCCCCCTCACGTATATCCAACCCACTTCCCATTTTATTCTCTCCTGCAGCTGTTAACCTATGCTAGGATATGGTTCCCAAATTAATGGCATGCATCCAAATGATTGTGGAGTGGGAGTTCCAGTGTTATCCCACACAGATGAGATGCATCTAGTACTGAGCTACAGATTGGTCAAAATTGGTTGAACGTTTGGGTGGTAGATATTGCGGTGTTGGGAGATATGAGGAGCTGCAGCTGCTGGTTTACAAAAAAAGACACAAAGTGCTGGAGTAACTCAGCAGGCCAGGCAACATCTCTGGAGAGCATTAATAGGTGATGTTTCGGGTCAAGACCCTACCTCAGACGGGTGAAAATTGCAGTGTTTGTTGGGTTTTTGGACCTAATCCCGTCCAATTCCCTTTAGTAGACATTTTCAGAGAACAGAGAACATTAGGGGCGAGCAGTTGGGCAATGGTAGAGTTGCTGCCTGACAGCTTCAGAGACCCGGGTTCAATCCTGACCACAGGCGCTGTCTGTACGAAGTTTGTACGTTCTCCCTGTGACCATGTGGGGTGCTCCGGTTTCCTCCCACACTCAAGAGACCTACAGTTTAGTGGGCTTTGGTAAAATTGCAAATTGTCCCTGGTGCAGGATAGTGTTAGTGTGTACTGGTCAGCTGGCGGGCGCGGACTCGGTGGTGGACCAAAGTTAGTTTGGTATCTTTAAACTAAACTAACTCAGGATCAAAGCTGGATCAATTCGTCCCCTAATCTCCATTCCATCAAATGCCTATGGTTTACGGAATCAAGGGTAGGGGAAAAGTAGCCACTTAAGGCTGATAATGACAATGACTTTGAGAGCATAAGCCAACATTTTCAGGAGACGGTTATGAATTTATTGAATTTTAAAACAAATTATTATATATTTATCTGTGTGTATTACATTTATAGGCCAGTAATGCTGCTGCAAGTACCAATTTAATTGTTCTATTGTCTGTATATCTGACAATTAAATATTCTTGGCTCTCTTGAAACTAAGAAACTGGGAGGAAGTTTGAGTAGCTACATCCACCAACCCAGTTAGACCAGAGCCATGAGCTTCAGTGTGTATGTTGCTCATCGTTATGTAACCTGAGACCTTTAAATTAAAAAAACAGTATTCCTCCAATGGTTTTTTTAAGAGACATCAGAAATGATGTCGAGTGATTATGGGCACAAATTTAAACTTCTGGATTGATATGGGAATGAAAACATTTAACTCAGAACATTATGGTTTGCACTGCTTCAAGGCATGGTAGATGCAGGTTTGATTGTGGCTTTCAAAAGGGGAATTGGACAAATGTTCAAAAGAAAAATAGTAGCGATGCTTTGGTGAAAGGGTGAGCACCAGGGACTGTGAGAGAGATGTACAGACTCAATGGGCTGAATGGCCACGGTCCGTACTGTACTGTACCAGTTCTAGAGTTCTATGAACTTGAAGCATTCTCTGTATTCTGTCTTCATCCACAAGAAGCAGCTTCCTTGCAGTCTGGGATCACTAATGTTTGCACTGTTGTGATGAGGCTGATTTGCTTGACATCAATGTATTACGAAGGCTGGATGGGAAGTTCCCAGAGGCATCTTTACCTGTAGAGTGTTTAACATCTTTTCCAACTGTCAGCATATGTTTGCCATCAAAAATTGCCGTCTCTACATGAGAGAGAGAGAAATGTCCTGGAAATCTCTGAGATGAAGTAAAGATGTTTCATAGAGGTGGTGAAGACTTTTCTGTTCAGACCCCATAATCTGCAATGATGTAAAAAAGAGGCAAGTTTACAATGTTTGCCTGCTTAGTGCAAAAAAAATGTTATCCCTCAGGTTCCTATTAAATCTCACCCCCCCCCCCTCCCCCCACCTTAAACCTACGTCCTCTAGATCGTAATTCTCCTACTCTGTGTGAGAAACAAGAGACTCTGTGCATCAACCCGATCTATTCCTCTCATGATTTTGTACACCCCTCATCCTCCTGTGCTGCAAGGAATAAACCTGTTTCAATAGGGCTTTCAGGGTTTTCCTCAAGGGATTTATTACAGCCAAAAGCAGACGGTACATCAGTCAATTTGTGCACAGCAAACTCCCACAGACAACACCAGGGTCAGAAACAGATAACCTAGTACCACCCTTCAGAGTATGCGATGAATATTGCCCAAGTCATCCTGGACTCTCCGACTCTTCTTCATGTTGTTATGTGATCCATCTACATCCAGTGAAGAACCATGCAGCACTCTGGTTGTGATCCTCCACCTACGAGATGCCCCCACCAGCAACGCAGATCTGCCGCAGCCCTGCGCACGGATGTCAGTCAGTGTCGACCCAACCTAGAGATCACACTGAGCTGAGATGCTAGCAGCTCCCAAAGGAGGTCTTCAACAGAGAAAGATTACAGCACTCCCATTAATCTGTAGCACGTCAAAACTAACAAGGGACTGGCATCTCCACTTTAAACAGAAATGGAGAATCTTCTTCCTCCCTTTCTTCTGTTCTTTCTCAGCCCTGACAGCAACAAGGGGAATGACGCATGCAAAACATCACCTTCATCTCTCAAATATAAATTTCATTAACAATTAGACCCTTTGAGCCAGATGTAAGCAAATGCTTCTAATAAGCTTTCCTGAGGGAATGGTGCTCAAAGATAATTCACGATAAAGTGTAAAATGATTAGGTTTGGTTTTGAGAGCAGGATTTCTAAAGCGTTACTGTGCAATAATTAGGTAGCTGTTTTTCCACTATGCCAGACAATTTTATACTGGCAAATCATCAGCAATGTGAACACTTTGTCTTGGGGGGTTGCGTTGGTCTTGGATGAAGCCATGCGGTCTTTAACAGCTTAATACATTTACACAGCACACAAGAAGCAGCTGACATACCGAGCTAGAAGTGTCGGCGAATCAGTGTGCTGAGCGAGCTTTTTAAATTAAAAGTCACCAGTACAAAAGCACTAACATCTTTGCAGGGAAATAGGGCTGGAAAGGTACTGTCTGGTAGCTCATTACAACTTGCGTGGTATGACTTGTGCCCCAGACTGTAAAGGGCTGCTTAATCTCTTGGAATCAATGGCAGGAATGGATCCATTGGCTTCAGTTACCAAGCGACAGAAGAGGAAAGAGTTGCGGACAGCTTTATCCATTCCTGATCGCCACCGTGCATCCCGATTATGAGCAGAATGGTGTGCAAACTGCATGTGCGGCATGATGGCGCAACGGTAGAGTTGCTGCCTTACAGTACCAGAGCCCCGGGTTTCAACCTGACCATGGGCACTGTCTGTATGGAGTTTGTCTGTTCTCCCCATGACCGTGTGGGGTTTCTCTGGGTGCTGCCCAGCTTACAACCCAGCGGTATGAATATTTATTTCTCTAACTTCAAGCCACCCTTACATTCCATATCTCTCCGTCCCTCCCCCACCCTAGTCATCCTACTAATTTCACTGCCTGACCAATTGAGTTACTCCAGCTTTTTTGTGTCTATCTTCGGTTTAAACCAGCATCTGCAGTTCCTTCCTACACACTATTAATTTCACTGACGTCCTGCTTAGTTTTGCTGTTTCATTCATTAGGTTTCACTCGTTATCACCCTCTCCACAGCCAACAATGGATCATTGTGGGCTCCACCTTTCCTTGATCATCGTTATTGGCTTTGATTTGTCCTTTTGCATACCTTTCATTCATATGTTCTTTGCACTTCTTCACATATCTAGTTTCCCTCTCACCTGACTCTCAGTCGGAAGAAGAGTCTCGACCCGAAACGTCACCTATGCCTTCTCTCCAGAGATGCTGCCTGACTCACTGAGTTCTACATAAGATTCCGGCATTTGCACTTCCTTTGCGTCTCTCACTTGCACCTGATTGTTACTTCATTCACTAATCCTCATTCACTAATGAAGCCATCTAGGCTCATCCAGCCACAAGTTGTTTCAAACCCCAACAACAGACCATGATACTCAACAGCACTGTGGAAGGTGGAAGCATTGTCACTACAAAGACAGCAGTGGTTGAAGAAGATGGCGACCATTAAGGACGATTAAATTCAGGCCTTGCCAGTGATGGTGGATGAATAATAATGACATTAAATTTGAATCTTTGTGGTTCTATGGGGAGATACCAAGCGCTGTATTTGGCAAGCCCTTGTGGCTGTCACTGCAGATTGCCACCACTAGATGGAAGTGTCGAGGCAGCAGATCCCATCACTGCTTCTCCCCACATTCTGTTCCCAACCTAATAGAACCCAAAGAGTGGAGTGGGGTTAAGGGGGGAGATACCCGAGGATGAGACTGAGCCAAGAGTAGTCATCTCTCCCCTCAGCCTGTGATGGGACATATTTTCTATGCCCAACCACAGTTTGCACATCAACACCATGTATTTGCAGCAAATCCCTCACACGTTGATTTTTATTTCTTGTTTTAAAGCAGCTACTAATCCACTCATTCCACCCAGCTGGCGTCTGCTGAAATTAAAGACGGTGAGCCTGTTTGGCGGGAATCAGACCTGCGATGCCTCACACGGCCGAATAGCCCACTGATGATTAAAGTCCCAAGCTCCCTTCTTCCATTTCCACCGCACTGAACAGGCTGAGGATTGAGAGTGTTGAATGAAAACACTTCACCCCCCCCGACCGAGAGTGTTCGGGCCGGCACAGTGTCACAGGTGGTAGAGCTGCTGCCTCACTGCACCAATAACCTGTTTCACTCCTGACCTCCAATGTGTCTGTGTGGAGTTTGCACGATCTCCGTGTGAACGCGTGGATTTCCTCTGGGGGCTTCAGTTTCTCCCCTCATCCCAGGCGTGGGCATGTTAGCAGTTTAATTTGCCACCGTAAATTGTTCCTCATGTGAAGGTGAATTAAAGAATCTGGAGAGATTGATGGAAATGTGGGGAGAATAAACTAAGATTAAGTCCAGGTCAAGGGTCGGCAACCTTGTTCTGCATAGGGGCCAGGACCCATGTCTGTGAGAGGATGGCGGGCCACATCTATCGCCACAGTTAATAAATGGAGGTAATAATAATACATACTAACTATATTTAAATACTTGCAGAGAAATACTATCTGGGATTTCTTTTAAAGCGGTAGGAGGTGAGGAGGATGAGTCACATCTGTGTTACTAAACAGATGAACAGAACGCCCAAAAGAAGCTTAAATACATTTTACCGTTCTGCGATTAGCCGTTGAGCGGAAGGGAGGGAGGGTTTTGAGAGGGAATGGGGTTTTTTTCTGTGAGGATGGAAGTCCTCAGAAAAAAACAATACGCCTGCGGGCGGGATGATTTTGGGTTACGGGCCGCATTCGGCCCGTGGGCCGTAGGTTGCCGACCCCTGGTCTAGGTCTAGTATAAATGGGAGCTTGATGGTTGGTGTGTGATCTTGATGGGCTGAAGGGCCTGTTTACCCTGAATGATTATTAAGGACACCATGATCACATTAAGCTCACTTTTAATCGCGACTATGTTCTGTCTGTACAGATTCAATCTCCCCATAGACCCAATGAAACTACCAGCTTTCAGAGTGAATGAAAGGCCCGCATTTATGTAGTGCCTTTCACAGCCTTGGAACTGCCCCAAGGCACTTTACAATCAATAAAGCCCTTTTGAGATGTTGTGCTACAGAAAATCCTGTGACCACTTAGTGGATGGAACTCTGCCAAGGACAGCAAAGATGATATGGTTTGAGGGAGGGATGGCTGGTAATAAAAGACCCACGAGTGGAGCATTTGGGGGGAGCATTGAGAACCTCAAGGCCATGCAGGGAGCACAGTGAGGCCCTGGAAGGAGTGCTCCAACTCACAAATTAACCCTTCCCAGCCCTGCCAGATACCTACCTCTCTGCCCCATTGGTGAAGAGTCTGTTACATCCATGCAAACCTTGTGAGCCCATCTCAGAGTGGAAACAAGTAATTTCCATGGAAGGTGAGATCTCTGAGAGTGTGGCCCTCCCTCTGTACTACACTGGAGACTCAGCTTCGATCTTACTACTTTGGTCTATGGAATGGGACCTCAACACGGGACCTTCTGACCTAAGACATGAGATTGATTCCCGCTGGAGCTCTGGAGGCTTTCCCACCATCAGTCAGACCGGTCCGTTGCAGAAACAAGGGACTGCGGATGCTGGTTTACCAAGGAACGACACAAAATGCTGGAGTAACTCAGCGGGTCAGGCAGCATCTGTGGAGGTGACGTTTTGGGTCCAGACTCTTCTTTTGGCTGGTTCCAGGCCGGGCTGCCGACACCGCCCCCTCCAACCAGTACCTGCACTGCGACCGCCTGCGGGCCACGACCAATCACTCCACCAATCCTTGCCTCAACTCACCTGGATTCCAGGCCCAGTTTCAGTCCGAGGATCTGAAACATAAAAACATAGAAAATAGGTGCAGGAGTAGGCCATTCGGCCCTTCGAGCCTGCACCGCCATTTGATATGATCATGGCTGATCATCCAACTCAGTATCCCATCCCTGCCTTCTCTCCATACCCCCTGATCCCTTTAGCCACAAGGGCCACATCTAACTCCCTCTTAAATATAGCCAATGAACTGGCCTCAACTACCTTCTGTGGCAGAGAATTCCACAGATTCACCACTCTTTGTGTAAAAAATGATTTCCTCATCTCGGTCCTAAAAGTCTTCCCTCTTATCCTTAAACTGTGACCCCTAGTTCTTGACTTCCCCAACATCGGGAATAATCTTCCTGCATCTAGCCTGTCCAACCCCTTAAGAATTTTGTAAGTTTCTATAAGATCCCCCCTCAGTCTTCTGAATTCCAACGTGTACAAGCCGAGTCTATCCAGTCTTTCCTCATATGAAAGTCCTGCCATCCCAGGAATCAGTCTGGTGAACCTTCTCTGTACTCCCTCTATGGCAAGAATGTCTTTCCTCAGATTAGGAGACCAAAACTGAACGCAATACTCCAGGTGTGGTCTCACCAAGACCCTGTACAACTGCAGTAGAACCTCCCTGCTCTTATACTCAAATCCTGAAGAAGGGTCCCGACCCGAAACGTCACCTATCCATGTTCTCCCAAGATGCTCCCCGACCTGCTGAGTTACTCCAGCACGTGGTCCTTTTGTGAATTAACCAGCCTCTGCAGTTCTTTGTTTCTACCACATATAATCCCTTACTCGGTTATAGCAGACACTCAGCAATAACAGACACCATCCCCCCCCCCCCCCCCGCCCCCCTCTGTGGTCCGTTATAATGAGGGTCTACTCCTCTTGAAGGGGGTTCATATTATCGCAACCTTATGAAATTGAATGGACAATCGTAAGCCCCGGAATGCTATCAGAGTACTTTAGGGGATTCACTTGAGATCGTAATGACTTAGAACAAGTTCATTTTTACCGGTCTGTTAAATTGCACATTGCAACGTTTTAAGCAGGGATCAAAAATAGATGTCTGCATAGAACTATAGGAAGCCAGGCGCCCCATCAAAGAAGGTATCTCTGAAAGCCTGGCCTCTGATGCTTTGGGAGCTCAGCCACAACAGACCAAGAAGAAAGGAAGGGGGTGCAGTGTCTTTAAGTGGAAAGCCGCTGCACATATTTCAGATGGAGAAAGTTAATTGAGCCTCCTGTAAATTTGCCAATTGAGGGATTTCGAAGCACTGTTGTTGTCACAGTGACTTTGCCATCATTTGCTTGGTTAGTTATCCATCTGCTCTCCCCACCTCCCTCCGTGGTCCCATTGGACTCAGTATTGCACTTGTCTGGATCGCTTTCTGCAGTCAGGTGTGATTGAGCCCAGCAACCATCCAATAGCACAGATGGCCCGACGTTGGGCTTTTGATGTCGTTTTTCACTTCCTGAATTATTAATCAGCTTGCTGGAGCTCCCTAGAGGTGCTCAGCCTCACCTTCTCCGAGTTTGCCTGGTGTTCAACGTCTGTTTGCCTCGAGCATGCAGCCGCGTAACCAGGGAAGCATTGGAATCCGAAAGATAGATACACAAAGTGTCGGAGTAACTCAGCGGGTCAGGCAGCATCCCTGGAGAAAAAGGATGGGGTGGCGTTTCGCAGTCGGGACCCTTATCCCTTCAGCCTCTGCCGTTCTTTCTTATCTCAAGCATAGGAATATTGTTGGTCATGAAACACTCGGCTAGATAGGTTGAGGTTGGAGATGCAGCATTGAAAGAGGCCCCTCAGCCCTCTGAGTCCACGTTGGTCATCGATCACCCGTTCACACTAGTTCCATGTTATCCCACTTTCATATCCTCTCCCTACACACTGGGGGCAAGTTTACAGAGGCCAACTAACCTTTACATTGTGGCAGGAAGCCAGAGCACTTGGAGGAAACCAACACAGTCAAAGGGAGAACGTGCACACTCCACTCAGACAGCACCCGAGGTCAAGGCCAAACCCGGGTCTCTGGCCCAGCGAGGCAACGGCTCTACCAGCTGCACCAATGTGCTGCCCAGATAACTAGGATGGCCCTTTATGGGTCTTCACAACTATGACATTCGTACTTAAACAGCAACAAATGTTCACATGATCCAGGCCTTGGTTGATAAATGGTTCACATATAAGGCGAGGTTCTTTTTGATAAATTTAAAGGACAATTACATGTTAGAAAGATGGCTGAAAGTCAAATATTTGAGTAATTGATTATTTCATTACACTAAAACCTCTGCCGATAAAACTTTCTTCACCCAGGAAGGATTTGCATTTCTGTAGTGCCTTTCACACCCATTTAAAGAACATCGCAAATCTCTTTACCGCTTTGAAGTGTGCTCACTATTTGCAAAGAAGGAACTTTTGGCAACCATTTAATGAATGATATGCTCATCTGCACAAATGCAGCATTGAGCGGATAGTGTGTTAGGGCCTATTTATTGTGGGCGGCACAGTGGGCAGAACAGTTGCGCAGTTATAGAGTTGCTGCTTTACAGCGCCACAGACCAGGGTTCGATCCTGACTATGGGTGCTGTCTGTAAGCAGTTTGTATGCTCTCCCTATGACCACGTGGGTTTTCTCCAGGTGCTTCCAATTTCCTCCCACACTCCAAAGATGTGCAGGTTTGTCCCTTGTGTGCAGGACATTGCTAGTGCATGGGGTGATGGCTGGTTGGAGCGGACTCGGTGGGCCGAAGGGCTTGTTTACACGCTGTATCTCTAAAGTCTAAAGTCTGTTGAGTCATAAGTGTTAGACTTAATGATAGGGAGAACCTCCCTCCTCAAAAGGGACATGGAACACGTGCAGCCGGAGGAGATTGGTTTAACTTGGCATCAGGTTCTGCATGGACATAGTGGGCTGAAGGGCCTGTTTCTGTGCTGTACTATTCTATAACTCTAAAATAATGTCATGACATTTTTTAGTGGACAGAGCGTAACTTGGTTCAATGCCTCACATGAAAGAGTGCTTGCCCCCTAACATTGGAGATCTGGCTTCCTTCATCACTTGGGGCATTGAGTATAAGGGCAGGGAGTCATGTTATAGCTTGAAAGAACTTTGGTTAGGCTGCAGCTGGAGTACATCGTGCAGAAAAATAGGGTATCTGGAAAATATAGACAGGCAACGTTTCGGGACTGGACCCTTCTACCAGAATGCTACCTAGATTAAATGATATAAGCTATAAGGAGATGTGGACACATTTGCATTTTTCTCTCTGGTGTACTGGAGGTTGAGAGCAGACCTGAAAGAAGTGTAGAAATTTATGAGAGTCATATGTAGGGTAGAGAGTCAGAACCCTTCTCCCTGGGTGGAAATGTCAAAGCTTTTAGAGGGGCCAGCTTTAAGATGACTAAAGGGGATATTCAGGACATGTTTCTTCCACAGAGAGTGATGGGTGCCTTAAAAACTGTCAGAAAGTGTATGAAGAAGGGTCTTGACCCAAAACCTCACCCATTCCTTCTCTCCAGAGATGCTTCCTGTCCCGCCCGCTGAGTTACTCCAGCATTTTGTGTCTATCTTCTATATGGTGGATATGATCGTGGCGTTTGAGAGGCTTTTGGAAAGGCATATGGATATGGAGGGATACAGATCATGTGCAGGCGCAGGCGATTAGTTTAACTTGGTGTCATATTTGGCGCGGACATTGTAAGCCAAGTGGCCTGTTCCTGTGTTGTACTGTTCTATATTCTAAACTTATAATAACTGGGTACATCTATTTTTGGCGAGGAATTTTTAAGTTTCTGTATGACAGAGAATAGTAAGCGTAAACAGACACATCTGGCACTACTTGGTTCATTTGAACTCTGTGCTTCCTTGAGTCTGTAAATGCCTCCAGCCAGTCCATTGTATAAATAACATCAACTTGCACTTTCAAAGCACATTGGTTGTAGAAAAATGCCCCAAGTGTCAAGATGGTGACATACAAGGACAAAATGGGCATTGATCCAAGGAAAGTCACATTGCAGGCATGCATATGAGGCTTGGTCAAGATCGTAGGTGTAGATGGATTGGCTGAAGTGATAGAAAGGTTGAGACATTGGAAGAGCTGAGAATATCCATAATATGATTTTCATTTGACGGGGAAAGGGGAACGAGGGTGGCTCAGTGGCGCAGCTGGCAGTGCCGCCGCCTCACAGCGCCAAAGACCCAGGTTCGATCTTGACTTCGGGATGCAGTCTGTGTGGAGTTTGCACGCACTTCCTGTGGTCATGACGGTTTTCTCTGGGTTCTCCAGTTTCCTCCCACATCCCAAAGACGTGCGGGTTATTAGGTCAATTGGCCCTCTATAGACTTTAGGTTAATTGGCCTTCTTGGGCTTCCACAGTAAATTGCCCCTTGTGGCTCATGAGAGGATGCGAAAGCGGGATAACATAGAACTATTGTGAATGGATGATCAATGGTTAGCGTGGACTCGATGGGACAAAGGGCCTGTTTCCATGCTGTATCTTTCAATCAATCAATCAATCAATCAATCAATCAATTCTTCTTCAACGATCCCCTTATTTAATAAGGTCTTATATCTTTTACAATATTGCTTATCCTCTGAATTTATTCAATAAGGATTGATTTTCATTTTAAAGCACATTCTATTTTCTTAGACTTCCGCAGACCAATAATGAACATGGTAAATCACAGCATAAACCCGCTTGCTCAGGATTGCATTAAAGCATAAACAAGACGGGTTTGTGACTTACATATTTTGAAGGAGAAGATCCACATAAATTCAACACACAGTTGTATCAAATTAACAGGTGGCACAGTGGCGCTGTGGTAAAGTAGTGGTGCAGCCGTAGACTTGCTGCCTTACAGCGCTGGACACCCGGGTTCGATCCTGACCATGGGTGCTGTCTGTACGGAGTTTGTACATTCTTCCTGTAACCGCATGGGTTTTCTCTGGGTATTCCGGTTCCCTCCCACGCTCCAAAGATGTACAGGTTTGTAGGTTAATTGGCTTCTGTAAATAGACCTTTGTGTGTTGGATAGAACTGGTGAACGGGTGATTGTTGGTTGGCTCAGACTCGGTGGGCCGAAGGGCCTGTTTCCACAATGTATCTCTTAGGAAAAAGTGCTGGAGTAACTCAGCGGGTCAAGCAGAATCTCTGGAGAACGTGGATAGGTGATGTTTCGGGTCAGGACCTTCCTTCAGCGATGCTCCCTGACTCGCCGAGTTACTCCAGCACTTTGTGTCTTTTTTAAAATTAATCCAAGTCCTTCTCCGGGTGTGGAGAGGCTGTGTCAGGACCTGGCCTTCATCTGTCCACACTTGGTTGGAAATTAGAGGTGCAAGAAGGAGGAGCATGGGACAAGAGTCGAGCATTAGGCCTGAGTTATTGTCATATGTCCCAGACAGACCAATGAAGTTCTTACGCAGAGCACAACAGAATATGTAAACCTAGTACGCTGTGAACAGTATAATAAATGAGAAAAAAGAGCTGTGTGTGTGTGTATATTTATGTACATATATATATATAATATTTATACGTACATATATGCACACATACATACATACACATAAAAACAACAAACATTAATAGCGCAAAAAGACAAAACCAATGCCCCCAATTCGATCTAGTTCAGAGCGTATTTGGAGGTTGCAGTGTTTAATATCCTGATGGCAGTAGGGAGGAAGCTGTTCCTGAACCTGGACGTTACAGTTTTCGGGCTCCTATATTTTCTTCCCAATGGCAGGAGTGAAATGAGTGTGTGGCCAGGATGGTGTGGGTCTTTGATGATGCTGACTGCCTTTTTTGATGCAGCATCTCCAGTAAATCCCTTTGATGGTGGGGAGGTCAGAACCTGTGATGGACCGGGCAGTGTTCACCGATTTCTGCCGTATTTTTCGCTCCTGGGCGTCCAAGTTGCCGGACCAGGTCGTGAGGCACAGTGTAATGACTATGTAACCGAAAGACCTTGTGGCCACTTGTTGACCTAGCCAGGTTGTGCAGTCACACAGCGGGCAGGATATGGGCTGCTTGCTCTCATGGTGTTGTGCATTGTGACCAGCTACTACGGGATGGGGTAAGGCAAGGGGGTGATAACAAACACAAAACAGCTTGCCATAGGAGAGGTGAAAAGATCACGGGGTGAATCAATGCTGAATTATCACTGCAGCAATCCTAAAGCACATTCGTACTCATGTGCATGCCCCCTAATGGCATCTTTTGACGCAAACTCAGTGTTTCAAGCAGCGTTGTGGACAGAGTTTCCATTGCCTAACCTAGTCTTGCAACTGGGAAAATGCCACAATGATCAAAGGTTGCAGGGGTCTCTGTTCTACCATTTACATCAATGGTATAATGGCATTATTGGCCAACTTACAGTATACAAGGAGGCTGGAAACAAATCCACTTGGCCAAGGAACAAAGAGTACACAGAAAAGACAGGTGAGAGGCGAGCATACTCTTTATATTGTATTTCCCAAGCAGGGTGTACTTTAAAGATTTTTATTGACTTGCTAAATCATGCTATGTGTAATGTTCGTCCAGCTTTCAATTGTTTACCATCGGTAACAGTAGCTGATAATCTTTTTATACAGCCACCATTTCAGTCTCAATCCTGGGATATGGGAGGCCGGCCCTGATCCTGTCAAACTTACATTTTTGTTTAGAGTTACAGCGTGGAAACTGGCCCTTCGGCCCACTGAGTCCGTGCCGACCTGCGATCCCCGCACCACAACACTACCCTACACACAATAGGGACAATTTTACAACTTTAGCAAACCAGTTTGGCTACAAACCTGCACGTCTTTGGAGTGTGGGAGGAAACCGGAGCACCTGGAGACAACCCATGCAGGTCACGGGGAAAACGTGCAAACAGTCAGCACCCGTAGTCAGGATCGAACCAGTGTCTTCGGCGCTGTAAGGCAGCAACTCTACCGCTGCGCCACCATACATCTCCATCCACAGGGGCCAGTTTCACGAATCAAGTAATACTGGGTCCATGTGGGTGCAACCCTGTGCTGAGGAAGCAGCCTTTAGCTAGGGGAAGCCTCATGACCAGCTAAAAGGCTCATAACTTAAAACAACTCTCCACACGTCCCTTCCGCACAACTGCCAGAGAGAGGGGGCAATGCTGAGGTGGAGACGCACCTTGCATTGCTGCCTCCTCTCCAAAATATTGACATCCACGAACGTGCTGCCTGAATTAGCCTCATGACCAGCCCGCCCGTAATTTCCAATCTGAAAGGTGTTTGCTGTAATCAGGGCCGATTTATTGCGCTGCTTGATCGAAGCCATTTTTAGCGTGGTGACAGAAGGGGACGTTTAGTTTCCAACGGCAGGTTAATGAAATAAACGGGAGGATCTACCAAATGGTAAACGTTGACAATAACGTAAATTGCTTGCTGTAGCAGAGAAATTGAATATGGTCACAATTCCCACATACCACACAAGGAGTGGAGGTAATTGACTTTCATGTAATCAGGCTTTAAAATCTGCTCAGTAGTATTTCTAAGAATCCCTTTGTGTTGATGTTTTTTTCTGTATTCAGATGGAGACACAGAAACCAACGTTAGATTTTGGACTAGAGATATTTGAGTAGGAAAAGAATCCAGGTTGCGTAATGGAAGGAAAATTTAAAAAAAACACAGAATATTTAATACGAATCTGAGGGGTAACTTTTACACTCAGAGTGTGGTAGACAACTGGAACGAGCTGTCAGAGGAGGTAGTTGTGGCAGGTACTAAGGCAGCATTTAAAAGACACTTGGATAGGTACTTGGATAGGAATGATTTTGAGGGATTTGGGCCAAACGTGGCCAAATGGGGCTCGCTTAGATGGAGCATCTTGGTCAGCATGGATGAGTTGGGCCGAATTCCTAATTCCAACATTCCAAAGACGTGCAGGTTTGTAGGTTGTAAAGTTTCCCTAGTGCGTATGATAGAAGTAGTCTACGGGTGGTCGTTGGTCGGCGTGGACTCAGTGGGCCGAAGAGCCATTTTCCATGATGTATCTCGAAACTAAACTAAACTCAGCAGGTCAGGCTGCATCTGTGGGAAGATTTGCGGTTCTCAGATGAAGAGTCTCAACCTCAAAACATCGTCTCGATTTCTCTTCCCACTGATGCCGTGCTGGGTATTTCCAGTATTTTCTGTTCTTGGTCAATGGAAGGATTTGCCCTAGTCCATAGCTCAGTGGGTAAATGTGCCGCTCTGGAACAGCCAATTTACTCCCAATTGTGATGATGGCATAAAAGGTTTGAACCAGGAAGTATGACCCTTACGTGTTACGAGTGTTTTATTGTCACACGTCCCAGACATATATATATATACACACACACACATTGTGCTATTTTCATACATATATATATATATGTGTATAAAAGAAAAAACGACCAACAATAGTGCAAAAATACAAAAGCACTTCTCCTACGTCTATGTAGTTCAGAGCTTATTTGGAGGTTGCAGTGTTTAACAGATTGATGGCTGTTGGGAAGAAACTGTTCCTGAACCTGGCTAAGTGTTCGGCTGGCAACCGGAAGGTAGCCGGTTCGAATCCCGCTTGGAGTGCATACTGTTGTTGTGTCCTTGGGCAAGACACTTCACCCACCTTTGCCTGTGTGTGAATGTGTGTGAGTGGTCGTAGGGGCCGTAGGCGCAGAATGGCAGCCACGCTTCCGTCAGTCTGCCCCAGGGCAGTTGTGGCTATAGAAGTAGCTTACCACCACCGAGTGTGACTGAGGAGTGAATGAATAATGCGATGTAAAGCGCCTTGAGTATTAGAAAGGCGCTATATAAATCCCATCCATTATTATTATTATTATTATTATTATTATTATTATTATTATAGTTTTCAGGATCCTCTATCTTCTTCCTGAAGGCAGGAGTGAAATGTGGCCAGTGAGTTGTGGGACTCTAATGATGCTGGGTACCTTTTTGACCATTGGAGATGT
This sequence comes from Amblyraja radiata, assembly GCF_010909765.2. NCBI lineage: Eukaryota > Metazoa > Chordata > Chondrichthyes > Rajiformes > Rajidae > Amblyraja > Amblyraja radiata. Next base: position 19,428,823 of record NC_045972.1, on the reverse strand, counting down.
TGGCATTACTATCTCAAACTCTGGTTCAAGTTTTCACTCTCATCTTTACTGTATGTATACTCTTTGTGGGGCTTTGCTCTGCTTGAATTAGTTGACTTGTTTTATGTATTCATATCACTGACTCTAAGGTTGTGAATAGTGCAAAATATAAAGTTATGTCTCTCTAGTTTCTTTGGTCTCTAAAGTCCAGTCTCTGAAACTGTAAAGACTGATCCAGTTTCCAACAAGCTTCCTACATGCAATGCCCAAGAGGCATATATGTTTGCTATTTCAACATTATAATATGAGGAAGATTGACACAAAAAACTAGAGTAACTCCGTAGGTCAGGCAGCATCTCTGGAGAAAAGGGTGACGTTTCGGGTTGAGACCCTTCTTCAGACTATGAGTCAGAGGAGAGGGAAACGAGAGATATAGAAGGTAACTAGTCTGAAGAAGGGTCTCGACCCAAAACGTCACCCATTCCTTCTCTCCAGAGATGCTGCCTGTCCTGCTGAGTTACTCCAGCATTTTGTGTCCATCTTGGGTAAATAGAACAAATTAATGAAAGTTATGCAAGAGACAACAATGATCATGGGATGGTGGAGCCCACAATGGTCTATTGTTGGCTGTGGGGGTAGGTGATAACGAGTTACACAGACAGTGGAACTCAACAGGATGTCAGTGAAACTAGTACGATATCTAGGGTGGGGGAGGTACGGAGAGAGAGGGGATGCAAGGCTTACTTGAGGTTAGAGAAATCAATATTCATACCGTTGGAGATAGATACAAAATGCTGGAGTAACTCAGCAGGACGGCCAGATGCTCTGGAGAGAAGAAATGGGCGACGTCACTCATTCCTTCTCTCCAAAGATGCTGCCTGTCCTGCTGAGTTACTCCAGCATGTTGTGTCTTATCTTCGGTATAAACCAGCATCTCCGGTACCTTCTTACACATTTCATACCGCTGGGTCGTAAGATTCCCCAGTGATATGAGGAATATGGGGAAGTGTTATGTTATTTTATCCGTTTAGAAATAATCCCAACGCTAGAAAGAACCACAGGAGAGTTTAAAAAAAACCCACTCAAAAGCACATAGGCCTCTCGAAACAACAAATCTGCCATGAGACTAATTGCAGGAATTGTGACGCGTTGGTTAATCTCACCGAGGTGCCAGCACACCACATCGCGCAAACAACACCGTGGAAACATGAAAGGCATCGCACGCCACAGATGCTAAGACTGTGGGCATTGCCCCCGCTGCCCCCGAGAAATAGCAGGCCTCTCGCAGGCCTTTTCTTAAATAGTTGCACTTGTTAAAGTCGCTCACTGCCTTCCTGCGTTCATAATGGCTTTTAATACATTATCTGGAGGTATTGAGTGATGTGCAGGATAAAGCGAAGCGATGGAGGCAGTGTAATACAATCCGGACAGAATTGGATCTCAGTCCCTTCCCTTTATTCTCCATGGCATGTGTTAAACCGAGTTGACTAATTGCAGCAACCCCCCTCCCCCCCTCCTTTGTTGCAACACCTTGATTCAAAAGCCGCTTGTGAGTGCCTGTTCTTTTTGGGCGGATGTGGTGTTAGCCCGGTGCAACACACAGCGGGGACCTCTGATTGTGTGTGTGTGTGTGTGCGTTTGCTCACTCGCTCGCTGACGGCCTGATGACATTCTCCGAGGAGATACACTCAGCCTTAACTCACGCAGACAATGAACCGCCGCGAAGTGCAGCAGCTGATAATAGGCTCAGTTCGACCTCGGAGGTTACAGTCAAATAAACGGGACAGATGCTTAGCACTTGTGTTTTCACGCCCCTGGAGCGGATAATTCCGCTCCAATCCGCCACCCTCCTCCCATCCAGCACAACGCACCCTACATATAATATTGCAAACAACAACAAAAATCCTTCACCAGCTCGTAGCACCGAGACGAGTGTGTTGGGGAGAGATTAAGCGATTGCTTATCTCTTTTCTTCTTTCGCTATTTTCGACTCCCAAGTCTTGCACAGTCAGTGAACCGTTAGGAGCTGGCTGGCGGAGGAGCACAGCTATTCTGCAGAAAGCTAGGGGCTCTTGTTGTTGTTTATTTACGTAGTTTTAGTTTTCAATTTAAGGAGCTTAGCTGGGAGAAAAACATATGGAGAAACAAGGACCTACAGATGCTGGAATCTTGTGTAAAACCACAAAGTGCTGGAGTAACTCAGCAGGTCAAGCACCATCTCTGGAGGACTTGGAATAGTCTGTTGAAATGTCCCGATCCGGAACGTTGGCTATTCATGTTCTCCAGAGACGTTGCCTGACCCGCTGAGTTACTCCAGTATTGTGTCTATCCTCCTGAGATGCTGCCTGACCCGCTGAGTTACTCCAGCAATGTGTTTTGCTTCATGGGATGGGATTTGGGGGGGGGGGGGGGGGGGGGGGGGGGGGGGGGGGGGGATGATGATATATTAGGTATCAAAGTGCAAAGAAATACTTTGTGTATTAACCGATGCAACGGATGTGGGTTCATTTTTGCACTGCATTATTCATTGAACTTTTGATTATTTTTTTAATCGTTTTGTGAGCAATGTTATTTTGTTGTGGTGGTTTTCTGCGCCTACATTTAACCCAAGTCGCTGTCAAACAGACTTCCTCCTCGTGTTTGGTTAACTGGCTGTTAGCGGGACCCCTCTGCCTTGTGTGTCTGTATTTAGTCAGCTCGTTGCCCGGGAACATGAAGACGTTTGAAACTCTCTCCCAACGCATGTCCGTGGGGTGTGGGGTTGGGTTGGAGGGGGCTTTATCTATCTATCTGTCTGTAACTGGCGGGGGGGAATTGATCTTTAAAAACAGTGCTCTGGGGTCGAAGGAGTTAAACTCTGCGGCTTTGCAACTGAAATGGATGGTGTGTGTGTTTGCAGGAAGTTTGGGGGGGGGGGGGGGTTGAGAATGGTTGTGAGAGGCGGGAGAGTCGACAAAGTGTGATCAGATAACAATGTGTGTGTTGGGCGGCCGGATGAGATGCGAGACGTCAGCACCTGATTGCTACACCCAACAGGTCTTTCAGTCAGCTCGGCCGCGTTAACCTCTTCCTGGGTGTCACTACGAGACATGTAGACAGGTCGGAGATGTCGCTTCCCCCACCTCCCCTCTGTATGTCTCTCTGTGTGCTCTGAAAGTCCCGAGGCGTCTCGCCCGCCCGCCCGCCTTGCCCAACCTCGGCCCGTGTCACCGTCTTTGAAAGCGGCAGCTGGTTCCTCGCTGCAACCTGGGCGGATGAGTTGAATACACCTCTCCCTCCTCCCCTCCCCTCCCTTCCCTCCTCTCTCGCTGCATAGCTGTAGCTGCACGGGAAACCTCTCTGTGAGTGGAAGAGAGAGAGAGAGAGACCGGTACACTGAGGGGCAGAGATTGTGTGTGTGTGTGAGAGAGAGAGGGGGGATCTTTAGTGAAAAGCACGAGAGGAGAGAGGGTCTCGGCAGAACAGATGCCTGGCGGTTTATATCCTCGCTCTTGCATTAACAGTGACAAATCTGGTGTCACTCTGCCAGACGTCCAATTTACAGATAATGATCCTTGCATGAAGATTGATCGACGCCTGCGGATCCTTTAGAAGGGAGGGGGGAGGGGCGATTTCCTTTCTCTGTCTCTCTGTTTCCCCCCCTCCCCTCTTCTTTCCCTCTCCCACCCCCTTCTTTTTCTCTCTCTCTCTCTCTCTGCAGACGTGGAGCCGGGAAAGGGCTCCTCCTCTCGCCCCGTCCACACAGGAGATCCTGACAGGGTTTACAAAACCAGCTCCCCCTCCCTCCCTCCGCGCCAGCTCCCCCTCTCCCCCTCTCTCGCCTTCTCTCTGAAGCTCAGTTAGAAACAAAATGCGTTGACCTCCGCCCTTGACATTCAGAGTGCCGAGTGCGAGGAAAGGGAGGTTGCATCTTGCACCCTGTTGGAATTTTCTTTATTTTTTGAAAACAAAAGATGAATGCCTATTCCTGATCCCAACCCCGTGCATTTGGCCGCGTTTGATCCCACCCCCCCCCCCCCCCCTCCCCTCTCGTTTCACAGCGTTGACAACCGAAGCCAGAAGTCGGTCGGGTATGGCAGCGCTGCAGCGGCTCCAAGGTGTTGCTCGTAGTCACTTAAGCACAGTGTGGGTTTGGGAATGACAATCTGCTTGCGAGACTGAATCACAGGAGCGAGCACCTTGTTCCCCGGACCCTCTGTAATTCACCCATGCCTGCAGATCTATTTTGCAAAGGAACAAAATTAAAATCATGTTTGGACTAAAGCCACCGCTGTACTACCTCCCAGGTAAGAAACATCAATGCTCTCACTCTCCACACCCTCCCTCCCTCTCAGTTAGTTGCTCGTGGTTTCTGCCTGGGTTTTGTTTTTGTGTGTGGTAATGTGAGCGCGTTACTTTTTTTACCAGATAGCTGAGTTTTCTCCGTCTCTGTATCACTCGCTTACCCCCTTCCTCTCTCCCACCCACCGGAAAGCGTTTGGATGTGTTCGAGTCTGCGTTGTTTAATAGCCACTCTCCAAACTCTGGAGTAAGTAGTTTGTTTGGACTGTGCGTTATCTTCGGTGGGATGCTTGCAAATGTCTGGTGGCTCAGTGAATTCCGAATATGCATTCACCGCCAAACCGAAGCAGATACAAACCCCAGCATTAATGAAAGAAAGCCCACGGGATTTTAGTTTTGTTGTGGTGCTTTGGGTCGACGGGGGAGGGAGTATAAATCTGTAATGATGCGGGGGTTCAGGAATGGCTTCCCATTCCTTCAGCTCGCCACAGTGCGTTGCATGCTGACTATCATCCACTCCCTCCTTCACCACCTCCTTGTCTCCGAGGGTTGAAAGCTTTGCCAACCCTTATGGAATTGGCTCGCCTCCAGCAGCAGTTCTTCCCATCGTTACCATCGTGGCATTTAAGAGGCTTTTCGATGGACAAATGGATATGTAGGGAAAAGACGGATATGGATCACGTGCAGGCAGAGGCGATAAGTTGAACTTGGCATGTTTGACACGGACACTGTGGGCCGAAGGGCCTGTTCCTGTGCTGTACTGTTCTATCATCTATGTTTCGCTACCGTCTGATTTTTTCCAATCATAGTCACCTCGTTTGCCTCCCAGGGCCAAATTATTGGTAGATTGTACCAGAGAGATACAGCATGGAAAACAGGCCCTTCAGCCCATCGAGTATATACCAACCATCAACCACCTATTTACATTTATCCAATGTTTTCCTTCTTCCCAGATTCTCCTCAACTTTCCCCAGGTTCTACCTCTTGCTTACACACCAGAGGCAATTTACAGCACTCCATTAACCTACTGAACTCCATTTCTTTGGGATGTGGGAGGATATTGGAGCACTGGGGGAGGGAACATACGGTCACAGGGAGAACATACAAGCCACACAGGCAGCACACGAGGTCAGGATTGAACCTGGGTCTCAGGCGTCATGTGGCAGCGGCTCTACCAGCTAATTGGGGTTCATGCCTGTTTGCCCCACTGCACATCGCAAGGGGCCTCTCCTATCTAACAGCAGGATGAGCTTGAGTCCAGGTTAACGCAAACAACAGATTCCGGCTTCTCCAGCCCTCGGAACCAGTTGGCGTACACCCTTGGGGTGAGCTGGCGCAGGGCTATCCTATCCCCCATCCTACGCCCATCACCGTCTACTTGCACAATCACGTCCACCTCCGTTTCATCCACATCAAAACCCTAAAGTGTTACTTTTGTCAACTCTATCTGAGATCACGTTGTACAAAGTTCTGCTCGGAGGTTGCTGTCAACACACGAGGGAAAGACTTTGGTGCAGTTCTGCCATGAGGGTGTTGTGGAAAGAGTATCATGGATGTACGCATTGCCATTTTACTATCCACCTGGGTCTGACAGCGTGCAGAGTAGACACCAGGTCTCGTGGGGCTGATGGTGAGCTGGGCACGGGCCTTTGGCCCAGGAGTGGGACTGAGTGGGAGCTTCTCTCGGGTCTGGGAGAAGGGGTGACGGTGATTTGGGTGTCTGGTCTGGCAATGGGGCTGACTCTGGTCTGGCCATGGGTCTGATGGTGACCTGGGTGTCAGGCCTGGGGCCATGGGTCTGATAGTAACCTGGGTCTCTGGTCTGGCAGTGGGTCTGATGTTAACTGTGCCCCATGATTGAAGCTGTTGGTGATTCTTCTTGATAAAAGCCCTGCGCCCTTTTTTCATTCAGCCAGGCTGCCCAATTCCAATCCTTGATCTCCACACTGGAAAAATAATGACTGATATATCGTTTAACGCCCTGGGTTTTGAGATGCTCTGCTTTTTACAAATACATTGTTAATTCTTTACGTCGACAGTTGATTTCTCTGCTGGTCTTGCTTTCTCTCCACATCACCTCCTCCTTGACGTCAGTGCATTCCAATCTCCCATTATATCAAACCCATCCTCCAGTCCGTGCCTGGTTCAAACTAACCTCTTCACTTTCACATCCTCGTGCATCCTTTGGTCTTCTGCTTCTGCACTTAAGTGTGTCTTTCCTCCCACTACTTTTCTGCCATAGACCATTAGACGGAGCAGAATTTGGCCATTCAGTCCGTCGCGTCTACTCCACCATTCAATCATGGTTAATCTATTTTTCCCTCCCAACCCCATTCTCCTGCCTTCTCCCTGTAAATTTTGACACCATTCCTAATCAAGAGTCTCTGCCTTTTAAAAAAAAAAACCCAAATGTCTTGGCCTCCTCAGCTGTCTGTGGCAATGAATTCCGCAGATTCACCACTCTCTGGCTAAGAAAAATCCTCGTCTCCATTTTGAAGGCGTCCTTTGGTTCTGAGGCCGTTCTCTCTGGTTCTAAACTCTGTTTAAAACTGCTTTCAATATTCCAAATTTGGCCTCACCAGTGCCTGATAAAGCCTCAACATTACACCCTTGCTTTTATATTCAAGTCCCCTGGAAATGAATGCTAACATTGCATTGGCCATTCTAGTAACAGACCGTGGTGTTGCCAGCTTGAATTTATTTAATGAGGAACTCTCGATAGAATTTTGTCTTTCCAAGGCCTCCCTGAGACTGACTATATGTATCCCAGGCCTGGGTGGATCCAGTTTCTCCATGGCCCCTGATTTATTTTTCTGTCAAAGCCAGCAAAGAGAAAAAAGCAAGTGAAAACTTATTAAAAGATTCAGCCAAGTGTATCCAACGAAGATAGATTTCTACAAACTACCCTTGTAGCAAAAGTGGAATTGTTACATTACCGTTACGATTAGTCATAGCATAAAGCAGCTGAGCTTTAAGGTGAGAGTAACATAGAACAGTACAGACACAAAGTGCAGGAGTATCTCAGCAGATCAGGCAGCATCCCTGGAGAACATAGATGGGTAGCATTTCGAATCGGGCCCCTGATTCAGTCTGAAGAGGAATGCTGACATTTTGGGTCAGGATCCTTTTTATGGCTGATTCGCTCTGAAGAAGGGTTCCGACCTGAAATGTCACCTATCCATGTTCTGCAGGGATGCTGTCTGACCCGGTGAGTTACTCCAGTACTTTGTGTCTTTTTTTTTTTGGTAAGCCAGCATTTGCGGTTCCTTTTTTCTACATAGTACAGTACAGTACAGGGACATGCCCTTCAGCCCACAATGTCCGTGCCGAACACGAGGTCAAATTAAACTAATCTCCACTGTCTGCATGTGATCCTTATCCCTCCATTCCCAGCATATGCGTGTGCCTCTTAAATGCCACTATCGTATCTGCCTCCACCACCACCCCTGGCAGTGCATTCCAGGCATCCACCACTCTGGATGGGAAAAAAACGCGTACATCTCTTCTTAATCTTCATTAGAATTAAGTAGACAACAATCTTTGTTTATTAAGTAGATGAGAAAAATGTGGATGTAAAGCTGCACCTTGCAATTCCTTGCCACTTTAATTTCCCTCCCGTTAAGTTTGTTTCTTTTTATTTTGAAGTTTTTGGTTGATGTTAACTACACTCGGAGATGTGGGGTGCGCCATGTAGTTTCATCCAGCATTGACTGCAGCTTGTTCTGTGATCTTCACGTGCTGCTGTCATAGTAACCACAATAGCCACTTCTTAGTTTCCAAATGATTATCTGACAGGAGCAGAATTGGAAAAAGACACAGGGCTGACAGGGATGGGGTTAGCTATTGGTAAGGAGGGGGAAATGTCGAATAACTTCTCGCTTGGCTCCAACGAACTCATTATTGCCCGGCAGGCTCCCTATCTCTGCCCTGTTTGATTCTCATCCTTTGAGCTGGTAGAGGATGGAATGTGTAGCAAGGAATTACAGATGCTAGTTTAAACCGAAGATAGACACAAAAATCAGCGGGTCAGATAGCATCTCTGGAAAAAAGGAATAGGTGACGTTTTGGGTCGAGACCCTTCTTCAGATCATGGTCGGAATGTGACAGCCAGATAATGCATTGAAATACCAAGAAAGCAAAGGCTTAAGAACGATTGCTTCCTTAAAAAATCTTTTAGCCTTTGAGTCTAAATATCTTCCAATGTTCAATGGGATGAACAGTGGTCAGTGTGGACAGGGGCCAGAAGGGTTCTGTATCCCGACAGTCTCAAAATCTAAAACAAGAGTGTTTGGAGCTTCCTTCCTCAAAGGGCGGTGACAGCAGTGAATACTGCTCCAGCAGAGGCACATAGACATTATGTAAACAAGGACTACTGCAGATGGACTGGTTGCAGTCACATCAGCCATAATCTTATTCATTTATTGAATTTTTGTTTAATATATATCTATGCACATTGTATTTACAATATCTTGATGCTGCAAGAATTTAATTGTTTCCCACAATTGTTTGCGTCAAGACGTGCGTACGGCGTCGAGACGCTGCGCACGCCCGTCGAGGAGGTGCGTACGGCGTCGAGGCGGCTGCGGGCCGTCAGGCCGTTGCCGCGCGGAATTTTTGAACACGGTCAGTTTTTCGGAGCCCTGCGCGATGTCGGGACCAGCTCCGCACAACTCCATACAGCTCCGGCGATCGAAGTGGGACCGGCCCCGCGAGGCCGTATGGCTCAAGCGACCACGTTAGGTAGTGCTTGCCGCATGGAGTCGCATGCTCGTGGGACAGGCCCTTTAGTTTGAATTATATGACGTATCTGGAGCCACAATTCCAATTCAAGGCACAGTTTGGACTTTTGAGCCTTGATCCCACCGACTGTCTCCTGCCACGTTCTCCTCCCCCCTCATCCCAAAACTGTCTATCTCTTTATGATTTCTCAAAGCACACAATGCTTTCAATAGACATGAGGTTCCACTCAACTCACTCCTCTCTTTCTCCTGTTCCCCACTTATCTGCTCCTTGCTCGACATCGTAATTACTTCAGCATTGGGGAATAGTTTCAAAGATCGAGAGCTGGTGAAGTCAATCAGATGTGTCGTAAGCTTTGGGGTATTGGATGAGTTAGTGATATTAACCAAAGTGTGTAAAACACAGAGTGCTGGAGTAACTCAGCGGGTCAGGCGGCATCTCTGGAGAACATGGATGGGCAACGTTTCGGGATAGAATCCTTTTTCAGGCAAAGTGCTCTATCCACAGTCACTCTGTTTACTTTGTATCTTTGGAGCGAAGGAAATATGCAACGTTTCAGCCCGAAACGTTGCATATTTCCTTCGCTCCATAGATGCTGCTTCACCCGCTGAGTTTCTCCAGCATTTTTGTTTACAGTCAATGCATCAGCCTGGTGACTGAGAAAATGTAGAAGTCAAACAGATAGTGAGAAGGGGGCAGGGTGGAGAGAACAGATGGATATGTTAGGTAAGATGGGGACTGGGAAAGGCAGAATGGCCCCTCTGGCCTGTTATCCCTCTTCTCTTTGATTATTGCTAATGGCCAACATGACGTTGACATTTTCTGAAGCTACCTCTGGCACTCTGCAGACCAAGGACTATCCCCAATAATGTCATCAAACTTGTAAGTATGGTGCTGGTTCTGTGTTCTTATGAACTCCTATCTTACCGTGCAGAGGTCAGCTTTCAACACCTCTTTCACTTTAGACCTTTGACTTGAGAGATACTCTGCAGAAACAGGCCCTTCGGCCCACCGAGTCTGTGCCGACCAGCAGTCACCTCCTACACTAACACTGCCCTACACACCAGGGACAATTTACAATTTTACCAAAGCCAATTAACCTACATACCTGTACGTCTTTGGAGGAAGCCGGAACATTCGGAGGAAACCCATGTGGTCACGGGAAGAACGTACAAAATCTGTACAGACAGCACCCATAGTCAGGATTGAACCCGGATCACTGGCTCTGTAAGGCAGCAACTTTACCACTGCGCCACCCCCTAAAATAGGTTATCACACTAGGTTATCACATGGTATATTTACTGTTACTGTCCATGCAAGCCACATCAAGCAGGTAAATCCAATAAGTTCATCCAATGGACAGTGATGACACCATTGTGGCCTTATCAGGGCATGGTCTCTCTGATGGACATAGACTAAAGTTCCTCTGTTAATCTTCCTTCCGTGGACTTCATTATAGATCCGAAACCTCATACCTTCTCTCCAAGATTCATCCAGACAGGATTGCTAGGGTTAACATCATTTTAACCTATTTTACTACAGAACATATTTCTTCCCACCTTAGCTCTATCACTTCTTCCCCCTGTCCACTCCCTTCCTGCTTCTCTCCTCGATAATTCTGACACTCTCCACCCCTTTCTCCCTCCACCATCGAGTCCCAAATAGCTGACGATCACCTGAGACATCCATACCGTCCCATATCGAATGGCGACGGGCCTGTGACTTTTTATTTGAACGGAAGCTCGCTCGATACAATGTTACTTTGCCGGGCTGAGCTGGTTCTCATTTAGAACAACTTTTCCTTTTAGCTCCATTCACTTCCGCTAAATCAAAGGCCTAGCTGTGGGAGCCCCCATGGGTTCAGGATCTGTGGAACAACCCTTGTTTCAGTCCTGAGCAGGGGGCCTCCTTCACCGTTCTCCAGGAGATTGATGACTGTTCTGGGGCTGTTTCCTGCTCTTCTACCACATTCTTCAGTTTCATTGCATTTGTTAACCATTTTCCAGCCTGATCTCGCTTGGTCCATCCCTCGTCCTTGCCTTCCCTTTCTTAACTCCTCTATCGTGTTCCTGCAGACGGGTTTGTGGCCAATGCTGACAACAAACCCACAGCTGTTTTGAATACATGGACTTTGACATTCCTAGACCTTCCCCACACCTATCTTCGTACTTCCTCTCCAGTAATTCACTCTGAAGCGCAAACATCAGTCAGAACAGGATCTGCCATTGCTTTGTGTACACTCTGCCACCTCACCCCTAGTTCAATAACATTGCTGCTTTTATTTTGTTGAGTTTAGAGATACAGCATGGAAACAGGCCCTTCAGCCCACCGAGTCCATGCTAACCACCCATACATTCATTCTATGTTATCGCAGTTTCGCAACGAAAGGAAGTATATATAGGTAGAGTTAATGGCAGGGTTCCCTGATAGTTTAGCAAATAGTGACATTCTGTGGGGTGTCTATAGTGACACATCATCCTCGGGTTCTGATGTTGATCCCTCCTAGTGGTGTCGGGAATGGAGGATAACTATACCTAGCAACCTATGTGTCAGGGGACGATTCATTCAGATGTTCCTGGGGAATCCAGTATTGTGAGCCAAGGCTCCCTGCTTGCAGCTGAACTGGGCTGCACCTCAGGAGTTCTGGAACATCTCACTTAGAGATGACTTTCATCTCCCACTGGAATAACCGGACACTGAAATGATGACATGCCACCTTCTCTTAACTTTCAGTTTTGTTTATTTTCTTCTTTTTTTTTAAATAACACGTTCACTTGACTTTCCCTTCTGGCATTTCTTGCCGAGTGGGTGCTGGCCAAATGCTGCTGCAGAGGATGATTGAGGCTGAATGAAGTCATTCGGCTGCAGGGACTTTGACCAGTGAGTTTCTGGCTGGTTACTGCTTAACAAGGCAAGCCCAAATTGCCAGGTAACCTGGCAGTTCTGGAATCCTGTGACTTTTCTATCAGCATTTAACAGGTAAACCCGGAATGAATCGTGGAAAACCCCACTGGATATCTCGGCCATCTTTTCGCCCTGTCACCTTCGGCAATGGCAAACCTACCAGAATGTTATAAAGTGGAGCAAGTGATGGTGTGTCATTCTAACATCCCACAGAATGCCACTATTTACCAATCCATAAGGGAACCCTGTCATTAAATATATGCCTCCGTAAACTTTCTTTCACCTGTCTCTTAGTCTCAAGACATTGACACCTGATTTAGAGTGCAGGAAGGAACTGCAGATGCTAGTTTACACCGAAGGTTGACACAAAGTGCTGGAGTAACTCAGCGGGTCAGGCACCATCTCAGGAGAGAAGAAGTAGGTGGTGTTTGGGCCGAGACCCTTCTTCATACCTTCTTCATAAGAAGGGTCTTGACCTGTAAGTCACTTAATTTAACGCGTGTTTAAATATCAAAGAAAATAGGAAGGAGAATGTGGGAAGAATAAAAATGGGCTTGATATTTCAGTCTTGTTTAGAGATGCAGTGTGGAAACACATCCTTTGGCCCACCATGTCCGCAGCGACCAATGACCACCAGTATAGTAGTTCTATCCTACACACTAGGGACAATTTAGAGAACTTGGTTGGGTGAAGGTCCTGTTTCACATGGAAAAAGACTCTTCACCCCACCAAATGCATGCTCCATTTACATTAATCCCATTTTTATTTTCCCCATGTTCTCATCTACTCCATTGCTCTAGACCCCCTCCCCACATTCCATATTCTACCACTGGCCTGCATGCTAGATGCAATTTACAGTGGCCAGTTAACCTGCCAACCCCGTGTCATTGGGATGTGGGAGGAAAGGATAAGACCTGGATAGAGTGGATGTGGAGAGGTTGTTTCCGCTAGTGGGAGAGTCTAGGACTAGAGGGCATAGCCTCCGAATAAAAAGATGTACCTTAAGTAAGGAGATGAGGAGGAATTTCCTTAGCCAGGGTGTGGCGAATCTGTGGAATTCATTGCCACACGTGGCTGTGCAGGTCAAGTCATTGGGTACTGATTAGTACGGGTGTCACAGGTCATGGGAGGAGGCAGGAAAATGGTGTTGAGAGGGAGAGATAGATCAGCCACGATTGAATGGCGGAGTAGGCTTGATGGGCTGAATGACCTAATTCTACTCCTATTCCTTATGACCTTTTGACTCCCTGCTGAGTCGTATACACGGGCAAATGTTGAAGAAATCTAATCTAAGGAGGTGTGTGATCTTCCCCTTGGCCAAGTGGCTGGCTGCCACACTTCGTTATCATTCCAGAGTGATAAAGAGGTGAATAGGCACGCACGTAGCTGCCCATACCTGGGGTCACATCTTCCCTTTTGTCATGTGCTACGTTGAGGAGAGCCAGTGACTGTGTTTAAAAACCACTTTCCACCTTCCGTGTGTTTCCAGTCTCGATCCCGACCACAGACCGACCCACAGAGTCTCTAGCCCAGAGTTGGGGAACCGCGAGCCGGAGGACATCGGTTTAAGGTGAAGGGGGGGCAAATTTAATAGGAACCCGAGGGGTGACTTTGTCACACAGAGGGTGGTGGGTGTATGGAACGAGCTGCCAGCGGAGGTAGTTGAGGCAGGTACTATCGCAACGTTTAAGAAATGTTTAGACATGTACATGGTTAGGACGGATTTAGTGAGATGTAGGCCATAAGCAGGCAGGGGGGACTAGTGTAGATGGGACATATTAGCTGGTGTGGGCAAGTTGGGCTGATGGGCATGTTTCCACACTGAGTGACTCTATCATTCTATGACCCTCCTTGTGCTGTGTGCTTTGTGACAACAGGCTTCTGCTAGTTGCAAGTCTCACACGTGCAAATTGCATCTGGGAAAGCTGGCAGCACCAGCATACACGCCACTGCATCTCACTCAACTCTTGCCGGGCTGGCTTGCCCAAAATAGCCCTTTGACTGATGCTGCTGCTTGCAGCTTCCAGCTGGGGTCACATTGCATCCTCTCTGTAGCTCAGACTGCTCCAGGCTGTGTCCGTTTTCAACCGTTTTGGACATGTAACAATTCATGATTTTCTAACAAGTGCGAAACAAGGACAGCAGTCTAGTTTAATACTCACCGCAGTCTGTGAATGTTTGCACAAAGGGCGAGTATTTGGCCTGCCTTCTGTCGCGGTGTCACAGCGATATTTGAGAATGAGTGATAGAACTTTACTTTAGATTATAGAGATACAGCATGGAAACAAGCCCTTCGGCCCACCGGGTCCGCGCCGACCAGCGAACACACCGTACACAGGCTACACACCTGTATGTCTTTGGAGTGTGGAAGGAAATTGGAGCATCTTTAGTAAACCCACCTAGTCACAGAGAGAGCACCCAAATTCCGTACAGACAGCACCCTTTGTCAGGATCGAACCTGGGTCTCTGGCGCTGTAAGGCTGCAACTCTATCGCTGTGTCACTGTGCCACCCTGTGAAACTGGGTTGACGGAAGGGGCAGGACTGGCAGTTTAATATTCCAGAGTGTAGGTTTGAGGCATGCCAAAAGGAATGTAAAGGAGCAGTGGGGTGGTGGTGGTTGGGGGGGGTCACACTACTGAAAAGGGAGAACACAACAAAGATGTGGAGAGTTTATTTTGGAGAGATCTTCCGATGAGATGATATGGGTAGAATATAGGAATAAGATCCGGGGTGCATCATTTTAAAGGACACTTGAACAGGTAGGTAAACGGGAAAGGTTTAGAGGTCCAAACTCGGGCAAATGGGGCTAGCATAGTTGTGGCATGAAGAGTTGGGCTGAAGGCCCTGTTTCTGTGCTCTATGTATCTATGCCTCTATGATCACTTTGTTAGGATTATCGAGCCGTTCTCCAAGTTGTCAAAGGGAATTAGAGGAACAGATATGTAACTTAATCCACAAAGGTGTGAGAGCATTGGGTACACAGTAGTGGGAGTTTTTAACATTCCCCAGTATTGACTGGGATTGTTTTGTGCAATGGGGATTAGACCGAATAGCAGAGTAACTCAACAGGTCGGGCAGCAACTCTGGAGAAAAGGAATAGGTGACGTTTCGGGTCGAGAAGATGTGGGCGAATTTGTGTGGTTGAGTTGTAAGAAATTATTTTGCGACAATATCTTGAGTCTTACCACAGGCGGGGACAGTACTCATCCTTATCTAAGGCGGTGAATCTGTGCCTGTGGTGGATGTGTTATTGGGGGAGCACAGTGGGAATATTGAACATAAGTTTTAAAAGCAGTTATGGAGAAGGATAGGGTTGGTCCTAGAGGTTAGGTCTTGAATTGGGGGAAGGCAGATTTCATGTAGAAAATATCAATAGGAGGAAGGCTGATTTTTTTAAATTTCAACTTTATAACCTTTGGTATACCACAGAAATTGGAGCTAGGATCTATGGTTTGTGATATACCTTCACGACTTGGGTATAAATGTAGGACAAATGATCAGTTGGTTTATGAATGACATGAAAGTTGGTGTTGTGGAAACGGCTACATCAGTATATAAGTGGTTGACCCGAAACGTCAACATTTCCACCACCGCCCACAGATGCTGCATGACCCATTGACTTCCTCCAGCAGATGGTTTGTCTGTTGCTGCCTGTGTGGTGACTAAATGCGCTTCCCTTCTCACCTGTCTCCTTCCGCTGAACCTTGTAGACTGCCACTCGACAGTTGCTAAGCTATCACTGTAGTATTTAGTGCGGTGACATTTCAGACCCATTGGAACCTCTCCTGTTAGATTTGGTGGAAAACGACTTCTGTAACAGAGATCGGCTCGGTGGCACAGCGGTTAGGTTGCTGCCTTACAGCGCTTGCAGTGCCGGAGACCCGGGTTCAATCCCGACCACGGGTGCTGTCTGTACGGAGTTTGTACGTTCTCCCCTCGACCGTGTGGATTTTCTTCGAGATCTTCGGTTTCCTCCCACACTCCAAAGACGTGCAGGTATGCAGGTAAATCGGCTTGGTAAATGTAAAAATTGCCCCTAGTGTGTGTAGGATAGTGTTAATATGAGGGGATCGCTGGTCGGTGCGGACCTGGTGGGCTGAAAGGCCATTTTCTCCGTTGATTCTCTAAACTAAACTAATACGAATGGGCTTCAACCTGCCCCTCGAAGCTCAATGACTGCTTTATCTGTGCTGATCAGTGGAATGGTCTCTGCTATGCTTTGACTTTGAATCCATTAACTTTACAGAGAGTAGAAAATCAACCTGGTAATCTTCCTGATGTGAGCTGGGGAAGTGACATGGTCAAAGTTGTTTTTATATAAAAACCTGCTTAGTTTTATTTGTTGATTTTGTTCTGCAAACATCAAGGTTTATAAGGTTGTGTTTCCAGCACAGTTGATTCATTTGATGACCTCTGAACAACTTGACACGCAAACAGCTAGACAGGCGTATGGACTTAAATATGTGTTTTGGTGGCTTCTTGTTGTCCATAATATGCTGTGGTGCAGTCCATACCCCAAAGCTTGCAGAGGTCTGGCGTGGAGTCGTCATGTAGTCTAGCCCCCACAGTTCCAGAGACAGAGGTTCAACGGCTGGGTGAAGTCAAATTCAAGTAATTAAATAAATCTGGAATTAAAGCTAATCCCAATAACCATGAAACTGTGGAATGTTCATGGGCGGCACGGTGGCGCAGCGGTGGAGTTGCTGCCTTACAGCGCTTGTCGTGCCCGAGACGCGGGTTCGATCCCGACCACTGGTGCTGTCTGTGCGGAGTTTATTCATTCTCCCTGTGACCGCGTGGGTTTTCTCCGAGGCCTTCGTTTTCCTCCCACACTGCAAAGACATACACATTTGTAGGTTAATTGGCTTGGGCTTGTATATTTGGTATACGTGTAAATTGCCCCTAGTATGTGTCGGATGGTATTAATGTGTGGGAATCGCTGGTTGACATGGACTTTGTGGGCCGAAGGGCCTGTTTTCGCACTGTACCACATGAGGCCACTCAGCCCATCAAGTCTACTCCACCGTTCAATCATGGCTGATCTATCTTTCCCTCTCAACCACATTCTCTTGCCTTCTCCCCATAAACCCTGACACTCATATTATTCAAGAATCCGTAGATCTCCGCCTTAAAAATACCCAATGACTTGGCATACACAGCCTTCTGTGGCAATTCTACAGATTCAACCCCCCCCCCCCCCCCCCCCCCCCCCCGATGACAGAAATTCCTCCTCACCTCCTTTCATTCTGAGGTTATGGCCGGTGTCCTGGACTCTCCCACTAGTAGAAACATCATCTCCGCATCCATTCTTTCCAGGCCGTTCACTATACAGTAAGTTTCAATCAAGTGCCCCCCCATCCTTCCAAACTCCAGTGAGAACAGGCCCAGTTATGTCAAACGCTCATCGTATGTTAACCCAATCATTCCTGGGATCATTCGGTTAAACCTCCTCTGGGCATTCCCCAGGCAATTTACAGAGGTTAATTGGCCTACAATCCTGCACCTCTTTGGGATGTGGGAGCAAACCAGATCCCCAATACCATCACAGGGAGAACATGCAACTCCACACACAT
Source organism: Amblyraja radiata (assembly GCF_010909765.2). Lineage (NCBI taxonomy): Eukaryota > Metazoa > Chordata > Chondrichthyes > Rajiformes > Rajidae > Amblyraja > Amblyraja radiata. The sequence goes on along the minus strand of NC_045972.1, from coordinate 19,411,344 downwards.
GCACAACACCAGAGATCAGGATCGAATCGGAGTCTCTGGTGGTGTGGGGTAGCAACCTCTACCTGCTGCACCACTGTGCCGAGCATCTTGGTCTGCATGGATGATTTGGGCTGGAGGACCTACTCCCACCTACTCCCTGACTCTAGGCCCATGACAGTTTGTGGTTTATATCACGATTTGGCTGAGAAGGTACACGGCATGATGATAGTATGTTTGCAGATGAGACTGAAGTTAGTGGTATCGTAGATAACAAAGATGGTGATCAAAAGACAGCAGGATCTTGATCCGCTGGGCAAGTGGGCTGAGGAATGGTTGATGGAGTTTAATGCAGATTGGTGCGAGATGCTGCACTTTGGGAAGTCAAACCAGGGCGGGACCTTCACAGTGAATGTCAGGGCCCTGGGGAGAGTTGTGGAGCACCTCGATGACTGTATTGCAGCATTTTGCCTGGTCTCGTCAAGAAAAGTGCCTGCAGGTCGGAGGAATCAAACAATCGGTTTCATGCAAATTCAAACCCACGCATCATCTGCTTACCTGGATCAGCAATACTTTCTCTTAATGACCCCTCTCACCTTGATTATTTTCATATATATGTTCAAAACCTTCCCACCGCACAAAGACGTGCCTGTGTATTCAGTTCTAAATCTGCCACATTAGCTAGAATGCACATTGCTCATCCCCAGCAGTTGCACTGTGATTAATACGATAAACACTTGCTAAATTTATTCTTTTCCGCGCTACATAATGGCACTCTCACCGCAGCCAAGGCTAATCCATGGCCCAATTAAAATGTGTGTTTCTGCCTTGAGGCTGATGGCTGCAGGATGCAAATGTGCACCTGTTTATTCAAAGCAAAAAAATCCTTTCTAGCTGACGTTTTGCAGTGTGTCTTCTTGGTCAGGATCCGAGCGACCGACCCCCTGAGCCGGGAAAACCCTTTGCAGAAGAGGTTTGGAGCTGACAAATACCTCTAGGCAACAGCACCAGTGAAACATAGAACCGTAGACAATTTGGAGTACTGGTGGTAGACATTCGGCCCGTTGAGTCTATGTCACCCCCGAGTGGAGCAGTCTCTCAGTTCCCGCCCGGAACCCTGCATATTATTCTATCTCTAGTTAGGCACGGTGGCACAGCTGGTAGATCTGCCATCTCATGGCGCCAGAGGCGCAGGTTCGTTCCTGATTTTGGGTGCTGTCTGTGTGGAGTATGCACGTTCTCCCTGTGACTGCTTGGATTTCCTCTGAGTGCTCCGGTTTCCTTCCACATCCCAAAGATGTGCTGGTTTGTAGGTTGCTCCTTGGATGTGGGGAGTGGGTGAGTGGGATAGCATAGAACCAATGGGAATGCTGATCGATGGTCAGCATGGATCCGGTGTGCCAAAGGACCCGTTTCCATGCTGTATCTCAAAACTAAACTAGTGCCATTCCAAACGCACAGAGTCTCTTGCCCATGGTAGGGGAATCAAGAATCGGAGGACATAGGGTTAAACTGAGGGGAGACAGAGTTAATAGGAACCTGAGGGGTAATGTTTTCACACAAAGGGTCGTGGGCCTATAGAATGACCGGCCTGAGGAGGTAGTTGAAGTAGATACAATTGCAATGTTTAAGAAACATTTAGACAGGTACATGGATAGGACAGATATAGAAGGATATGAACTAAATGCAGGTAGGTGGGACTAGTGTAGATGGGACATGTTGGTCGGTGTGCGCATGTTGTATCGATGGGGCAGTTTCCACGCTGTATTACTGTGCTTTATCAATTATCTTCCAAGGTCAAATGTGAGGGTCTTTATTGAGTGGGTGCATGGGACCATCACCAACTTCAGGGTAGTACTAGTGTATGGGGATCGCTGAGTAACGCGGACTCGGTGGGCCGAAGGGCCTGTGTCTGCATTGTATCTTTGAAGCTTGGTAAATTTTGCCCAAAGGTGTACATCTCTACCTCCTGTTCTTTGAACCATTCATAATGGGCATAACATTCCCCTTTTCTACTCTGCCAGATCTTCCCAACAAACTCTGATCCAATCTCCAGTCTAATCTTCCAATTGAAAACTTTTGATCTCTGGAACGCAAGGGACAGATTGAAAGTTGAAGTTAGTGCACCACATGTTTCATGAGAGGGGAAATACATTGCGGTAGAATTCACATATCACTTTTGAACCCATTCAGGAATTCTCTTGTAAATGATACAGCATGGAAACTCCCTTCGGCCCACTGAGTCCATGCCGAACACTGGTGCTATGGTATCTCACTTTTGCGTCCACTCCTTACACACTAGGGACAATTTATAGAGTCTAATTTCACTGACAAACCCTCACAATCATTGGGATTTGGGAGCAACTGGAAAACAAAACATGCGGTCAGAGGGAGAGCGTGCAAACTCCATATAGACAGCACCCTGGGTGAGGATCAAACCAGGACCTCTGGCACTGTGAGCTGCGCCACTGTGCCACCCTAATTGTTTTGCAGGATGAGTTTTATCTATGATAGTCGTATGTAAGTGTGTTTGAGCCATCCGTTGAGTTCAGGTGTAGAAACAAGGAACTGGAGATGCTGGTTTACATGAAAGACCACAAAGTGCTGGAGTAACTCTGTGGGCCAGGTAAACATGGATAGGTGACATTCAGGTTGGGACCCTTGATCAGTCTGAAGAAGGGTCCCGACCCAAAACGTCACCTAACCATGTTCTCCAGAGATGCTGCCTGACTTACTGAGTTACTCCTGCACTTTCCGTCACATTGAGTTCGGGTCTTGTTTCTTCTGCATAAAGCAGTCTTGTTATAAATTACTGTGGCACCTTTTAGTTTAGAGAAACAGGCCCTTTGGCTCACCAACCAGCGCTCCCCGCACACTAGCACTATCCTACACGCGCAAGGGACAAATTACAATTAACCGACAAACCTATATGTCTTTGGACTGCGAGCGGAAACCGGATCACCAGGAGAAAACCCACGCTGGTCATGGGGAGAACGTATGAACTGCGTACAGACAGCGCCTGTAGTCAGGATCGAACCTGGGTCTCTGGCGCTGTAAGGTAACAACTCTACCGCTGCGCCGCCTGTTACTTCTTATTGGTGCGAAGCATGAAACCTGCCTGATGCAAGAAGAAATGGGAGTGCACTGTTGTTTGGGCTTGTAATGCTTCAGAAACAAGGCAGGGTGTTACTGTTAAAAGAGTTAATCTGTTGAAGTAACCTGGCAGGGCAAGAGAAAGGGTAGGACTCTTGTTTGATCAACACCTGTGTAGAAGGCAGGCTGACCAGATGTTCTTGCTTTCTTCCCTGGGTTTCATAGCATCTGTCAGTGGACAGGGATAAATGCCATTGTAATCATTTTTTACACTTTACTGCTGTGTACTGACACCGATAACAGCAGCAACATATGTCCCTAAAACTGATGAGTATAGTCAGCCCGAAGTGTTTGTTAGCCTTGCACACTGCACGCTGCCTAGAAAGCTTTGATGGTGGGTGATTACAGGGCTTTAAACATTTATGGTACAATGCTGCTTTGGTAGCCTGATGCTTTTTATGAACTAGCCTGTTTAAACTTTAATTAGCAGATCAGCACAGAGTGCACGCAAAGGCCTGCTGCCTCCTTTGTTTATAAAAAAAATCAAAATAAACTTTATTCAGGATAAACGCAAAATTCCTCCGATATTCTCCACGGCTATACGTACATTCATTGGTGTTGTGTTTCGTAGTGTTCCTAAAAGGCATAATTATGCCCGGTACCCTTGCTACCCACGTGGCCTCCAAGGGTGATATTCCTTCCCTCATTTGAGGGGCATCTCCACCACACTCTGCCCACGAATGTCCAGCAGTGGAAGGACCCTAGACTGTGGTTCCCCCCCCCCTCCACAGAGCCTTGGCGTTGGCTGCACCGAGCTTCAGTGCATCCCTCAGCACGTGCTCCTGCAGTGTGGAGCGGGCCAGTTGGCAACATTCCCTGGCGGACATCTCACTCTGCCGGGAGGTCAACAAGGTTCGGGCCGACCAAAGCGCGTCTTTCACCGAGTTGTTGACCTTCCAGCAGCACTTGACGTCCTCCTTTGTCCCTGCCTCCTGCGGAGTGTGCGTCACTTTGAGCAGAGTGAGAGGGTAAACGGGAGGTGTGCACCAATTCACCGTCCACCCGAGCGGTGAGGAGAGGCATGTCGGAGAGTGCGGCCAGAACGTGGGCCTTGCAGATCCACTTTGAGATGAACACAAAACAAAATAACGAGGAGAGTGAAAAAGAAACCAGAGTTGACAGCTTGTTAGTTCTAATTGATCCGATGGATTAATTAGCTATTTTTAAAATGTCACTGCAGTCCCTTGCAAGGCAATTTAGTGAAGCAGATTAAATTCCCTATTCAGGTGGCTGTATCTATTATTGGAACCACTTTCGAAGCTGGAAGAGTAGATCCATTTTGTTGTAAAATGTGGTAGAACTCAATGGTTAAAGCATTTGGAGCTTCAGCTTTTCTGTTTGTGGAGATTCATTTTGAAGGTTTCTCTTTTTGCCTTTCCCGAGCCTTTTATACCAGGGGCATGTGTAGGGTGTATGTTGGAATGGGGATGAGGAGGAATTTCTTTAGCCAATGAATTTAGGGAATTCATTGCCACAGGCGGCTGTGGAGGCCAAGTCATTGGGTATTTTTATAGGGGAGATTGATAGGTTCTTGATTAGAATGGGCATCAAAGATTACAGGGAGAAGGCAGGAGAATGGGTTTGAGAGGAAAAAATAGATCAGCCATGATCGAACGGTGGAGTGGATTCAATGGAATTCAAATTCAATAAGACATGGCCTAATGCTGCTCCCATGTCTTATGATAAAATTGACCTGAGGACCTGCTGATCCATGTGGCTTAATGCCACTTTTACCCATAACTTAGTAGCTGCTAGAGATAATAGAGATAAGTAGATAGACACAAAGTGCTGGAGTAACTCAGCCGGTCAGGCGGCATCTCTGGAGAAAAAGGAATGGGTGACATTTTGGGTCAGGACCTTTCTTCTGACTGGGCGTAGAAACTAAAAAGGCAGATGCTGGTTCACACCAAACATTGTCGTAAATTGCTGGAGTAGCTCGGCTGGTCAGGCAGCAGTCTGAGGACGGGTCCCGACCCGAAATGTCACCCATCCCTTTTCTCCAGAGACGCTGCCTGGCCCGCTGAGTTACTCCAGGATTTTATGTCTTATCTTTGGTATAAACCAGCATCTACAGTTCTTTGCTTCTACCTATCCATGTTCTCCAGAGATACTACCTGACCCGTTGAGTTACTCCAGCACTTTGTGTCTTATCTATCCTGTGGCCCACAGGCTGTGGGGCATCATGTGCAAGATGTCTCAGCAAATGACTCTTCAACAATACTTCCCGATTTATGATTTGTTTCATCGTGAAGGACAAGGGCCACCAGGATATAAAAACCATCAATCACTTGTTTCTTTTCCAGTCATCTCCACTGGAACTCTCTCCCCAACCTACACGAGCAAGAAGGACTCCAGTCACTCATGATGGAGACTCTGTATCACCTTGTCAAGGCCAATTAAGGATGGGCAGTAAATATTTGGCCTGCAACCCACAAAACTCCGGGGGGTGGGGAGGGGGGAATGATGGAGAGAGTCAGTTGAGATTATACCTGAATTTTATTATAAGGCACGACAAGTACTTGTCTGTCTGTCTGCCTGTCTGTCATCCTTTAAAGAACCAATGTGAGTGATGAATAACCGAAATTAGTTTTTTTTTCTTCCATTAATAGAGTTCTTTACCTTGCCTACAGTGATGTAAAAATGTTGTCCAAGGTCCGTAATTGATTCTGCTTACGATGGCACTGTGGTTGGCCCTCTGTTGTGTCATTAACTTGTTGCGGGCTCGTGATTGGAGTGGTGCAAATGTAGACAATTACCGAGTTTAAAAAAAAAAAATCAATTAATTCGGACAAGCAGATTAAATATACAGTGAATTTTACTAATCTGCGCTGACAGAAGACGATTACCATGGGCAACGATGTAACTAGATCACGACACGTTTGCGCAGGAGATGGGAGACTCTCATCTGATTGTGGTTTATGTCCTGGAATGAAGCCTTTGTTCTCTGTTGGGTGGGAGGTAAATCTGGATTATTTTTGTTGCCTCACCAATCTGGCAGTGATGTAGCACGCCACAGCTCATCACTAGCGGAGTTCAGCTTAGCTTATTCAGTTTAGTTTATTGTCACGTGTACCGAGGTACAGTGAAAAGCTTTTTGTCACGTGCTAACAACGAACGCCGATGCCAATGCCAGCGATGCCATTGCCTAAGGACTGGATGGCACGGTGGCGCAGTGGTAGAGTTGCTGCCTTACGGCACCAGAGACACGGTTTCGGTCCTGTCTAGGGGTGCTGTCTGTATGGAGCTTGTACGTTCTCCCTGTGACCCGTGTGGGTTTTCTCAGGGTGCTCCAGTTTCCTCTCACACTCCAAAGACATGCAGGTTTGTAGGTTAATTTGGCTTCGGTAAAGATTGTAAATTGTCCCGAGTGTGCGTAGGATAGTGTTAGTGTGCTGGTCAGTGCAGACCCAAAGAGCCTGCATCTGTCCGCTCTATATCTCTAACTAAAAACTAAAAAAAAGACTGGGCATTAGCTTTGCAGTGAATGATTGAACATGAGTAATCTGAGACCCACACACTGACTGCCCCTGCACAGTTTTGACTGCATAACATGTTCTAAACCCATTCCCCCGACCAATAGATGGAGTTTTGGAATTGAGGAACAGATTGGTAGACTCCAGCACTTTGCTCCAGAGTTACTCCAGAACTTTATGTACATTAGTGAATGGGTACTTGGCAGATAGTGGATCTCAGTGGGCCGAAAGGCCTTGTTCCATGCAGTTTGTCCCAGTCTTCGGAGGAGACAGTCAGACACAGCATTGGTGATCAGCCGTGATTCTCCGCCATCAGGTGAGGGGCTCGTCTCTGCCCAGCTTCCATCTCATCATCTTCCCAACCTTTGAACGCCTGCTCTGAAAACCCTCCCTTACAGAGATGATTAATGACTGAGCATGAATGCCTCGACTCCAGTTAATGGTGAAGCCTGCCACATCTGTGCCAGCCGTTTTTGTCTTTGTGTGCATTGTGCAAAATCTACCTGACTTCAGCTCTGTGTCGCAGCAACCCTCACCCCCCCCCCCCTCTCCCTCTCCCTCCCCCACCTCTTTCTTTCCCCCCTTCTCCTCCCCCTTCTCCTCCCCCTCTCCTCCCCCTCTCCTGCCCCTCTCTCCCGCCCCTCTCACCCCCCCCTCTCCTACGCCTCTTCCCTCCCCTCTCCTGCCCCTCTCACCCCCCCTCTCCTGCCCTTCTCCCCCTCTTCTCTCCCCCATCTTCTCTCCCCCCTCTTCTCTCCCCCTCTCCTCTCCCCTCCTCCCTCCTCCCTCCCATCTTCTCTCCCCCTCTTCTCTCCCCCCTCTTCTCTCCCCCGCTTCTCTCCCCCTCTTCTCTCCCCCTCTTCTCTCCCTCCCATCTTCTCTCCCCCTCTTCTCCCACCCCTCTTCTCTCCCCCCTCTTCTCTCCCCCCTCTTCTCTCTCTCCCCTCTCTATCTCTCCTCTCCCTCTCTCTCCCCCTCTTCCCCTCTTCTCTCCCTCTCCCTCTCTCTCTCCCTCACCCCTCTTCTCTCCCTCCCCCTCTTCTCTCCCTCCCCTCTTCTCTCCCTCCCCCTCTTCTCTCCCTCCCCCTCTTCTCTCCTTCCCCCTCTTCTCTCCCTCCCCCTCTTCTCTCCCTCCCCCTCTTCTCTCCCTCCCCCTCTTCTCTCCTCCCCCTCTTCTCTCCCTCCCCCTCTTCTCTCCCTCCCCCTCTTCTCTCCCTCCCCCTCTTCTCTCCCTCCCCCTCTTCTCTCCCCTCTCTTCTCCCTCCCCCTCTTCTCTCCTTTCCCTCTCTCTCTCCCCCACTTCCTTCCTTAGTCCTCGTCCTCCCCTCGTCCTAAAGTGGCAGCAGGGATTGAGGCTGGAGCGCAGTGGGATGGGAGGGGAGTTGAAGGAGGGGAGCTGGGCAATTGCTGGCTCTGGGGAGAGCTGTGTGCCTGGCAGCAGGGGCTGGGAGTGCAGACTGCGATCCAGGCGACGTCTTGCCGGATGGCTGATGACAAGTGCGGAGCGGGCCATCGATTGCTAGCAGATGGCCTGATTATTAGCAAAATCAAAATGCACGCCGAAAATCTGCAGCGTTGCCAATGTTCATCCCTTACCCAGAGATAAACCCAGCCGGCCTACTGGTACCATCTGCAGCTTCGTGCAGAGCATTAAGCCCACATTGATTGAGTCAGTGCTAGTGGGCTTATCATTTTAAAACGAAAAAGGATTTGGCTGGTTGAAAGAGCACAATAAACACATACCTTCCTGATAATGAGAAGCATAAGTCACCAGAACAATCAATAACATGAAAACTTCATTATCTCCATTGTCCAAGCTTATTATTTGGTCATTTGTATTTGCTTAGTGAAGGGTGTTTTTTTCATTTCTTTGCCCCCCCCCCCTCCCTTTACTCCTGTGCTCACTCAGGTATTTTAGTTAAAGAAGAAGGGTCTCGACCCGAAACGTCACCTAATCCTTTTCTCCAGAGATGCTGCCTGACCCGCTGAGTTACTCCAGCTTTTTGTGTCTATCTTCGATTTAAACCAGCACCTGCAGTTCCTTCTTACATATTTTAATTGTGTGTTTGGCCTTGTTTCCCAAAGCAAATGTACAATTCTGATTCAGGGAGGAAGTGTTATCCATTGCCCTAATCCGTGGCTTTCACAGTCTTTCTCTCCCCCCCCCCCCCCCCCCCCCCCCCCCCCCCCCCCCCCCCCCCCCCCGCCAGTCATGATCTTCCCATATTTGCTCCCCTTCCAATATAGACGCAAGGAGGCCCCTTAGTTCAGTCAGAGTAGCTAAATAGGGTGTGACCATCGACCACTGGGCAAGTTGGGCCAAAGGGCCTGTTTCCACGCTCTATGACTCTATGACAATGGAATTGAATCCCGTCTGCAGCAGGGAGACAAGGGGTGGAAAACGGCAATGATGTCTCCTGCAGTTCAGGAACTACAGAGTCCAGAGAAGGGTTCTGACCCGAGATGCCACCTATCCATGTTCTTCATGAAACACAGCATTGAGCGTCTGGCTGCGTGGACACTTTAACGTACCACTGAAGGATTGTTCCTCCAACAGTGCTGAGCCTCTTTAGTTGGCGTCTTCTGCTTGTCGCTGGAGTGGGGCTTCGACCTCGAACAACTTAACCTGGATGAATTAAGAAGAAAAGGAGGCACAAAGCACTGGAGAAACTCAGCAGGTCAGGCAACATCTTTGGAGAATATGGATCTTTGTGGTTCATTTAGTTGTCATATGGCACGGACACAGCTCCTTTGGCGCGCTGACCAGCGATCCCCGCACACTTACACTATCCTACGCACTCGAGAGACAATTTACAATTATACTCAGCCATGTAGCCAACAAACCTGTACGTCTTTGGAGCATGGGAGGAAACGGGAATTACTGGAGAAAACCAGTGTGTGTGTGTGTGTGTGTGTGTGTGTGTGTGTGTGTGTCTATCTGCGTTTGTGTGCATGAAGATAGACACAAAAATGCTGGAGCAACTCGGCATTCTGGAGTCAGGCAGCAACTCTGGAGAAAAAGAATTGGGGATGTTTTGGGTCAAGACCCTTCTTCAGATTGAGAGTCAGGGAGGGGGAAACTAGGGATGAATGTGCTTTGTGTGTGTGTGTGGATATATTTGTGTGCATGCGTATGCTGTGTGTGTGTGTGTGTCTATCTGCGTGTGTGTACAAGCATAAACGTGTGTATTTCTGTGTGTGTTTCCGTGTGTGCGTGTGCATGCAGGCAGCTCCTGTCCCCTGCTCCTCTCCCTCCCTGCTCCTTCTCATTCTGGATGCCCTCCCCTGCGGCCTCAGTGAAAGGCTTGACAGGCGAGTGGGGATCGGGGTGAAGGGATGATAATTGATGTCCTTGCTAGTGGCGCACTACAGCAGGTCAGCCGTCCCAGTGCCAGCACAGGGGCCCTTGGGTTCCCTGACCCACTCCCTGACAGCTCGCATGTGTGTGCTCTAAAATTTAATTGCTCTGCTCTGCCCAATTTGCATAATCCACATAATCACACTGATTTTAATTGCCCACAACTCTGCAAAGATCATGTGGTTAAGTGGTAAATCATAATTAGATAAATAATTGCTTTGGCCATTGCAAGCTGCTTTGTTATACCTGCCATCTGCTGGGCAGTGTCCCTCTCTCGAAACAATGCACCCCGGCAGGCTGCTCATGCAGCTTGCATCTTATCTGTACAGAGACGTATTTTGGAATCTTGCCTGGGCTGCCGGGGGCTCTGGAATGGTTTCCGATTTGGCACATTAGGTATTCATCGATGAGATCATCAACAAGGCCCCATTTCACACAAGAGAAATATATCGGACGTTATTTTCTTTTCTCCCACCTTTCCCCCCACCCCCCCCTCCCCTTGCCAAGCTTTCAAAATGTATTAAACCAAGTGCCTGGAACCATCCACCACCATACTTCTCGATTCTCGATCGTGTATAGTCTTTCCTGTATAGTGGTTGGCACGCAACAAAAGCTTTTTTCCTGCACCTCGGGACACGTGACAATAAACCCAAACTCTGCATCAAAGATTACAAGTTTTGCCGACAAAGCACAGGAAAATGGTCTGTAGGTATAAGGTTTGTAGGTTGATTGGCTTCGGTAAAAATTGTTCATTGACCCTTGCACGCAGATGAGTGCTCGTGTGCGGGGATCGCTGGTCGACATGGACTCGATGGGCCGGAAGGCCTGTTGCCGCGCTGTATCTCTAAACTAAATCTGGAACATTGCGGACCCCCTTGTTAGATGTCTCCATCCTGCTGTCTTGAAATGAGAGCAAAAAAGACACAAAGTGCTGGAGTGACTCAAGGAGTTAAGCAGCATCTCTGGTGAACATGGATTGATGACGTCACCGATCCATGTTCCCCAGAGATGCTGCCTGACCTGCTGAGTTACTCCAGAACGTTGTGTCTTTTTTGGTAAACCAGCATCTGCAGACCCTTGCATCTGTGTTAGTCAGTTTAGTTTATAGTCACGTGCACCAAGGTACACTGTTACGTACTAACCAGTCAGTGGGAAGACTGTTTACAAACGAGCCATCCACAGTGTTCAGATACATGAGAATGGAAATAACGTTTAGTGCAGCTCTCTAGTTGGTGAGATGATGGGTTAATTGCCTGGTTACAGCTGGAAAGGGTCCCTGAATCGGGAGCTGTGTGTTTTCACACTTCTGTACCTCTTGCCTGATGGGAAAGCGGAGAAGAGGGAGTGACCGGGGTGAGACTGGCCCCTTATTATGCTGGTGGCCATGCCAAGGCAGCGTGAGGTGTAAATGCAGTCAATGTAAAGGATTGTGTAGAAAGAGAACTGCAGATGCTGGTTTATACCAAACATTGTCCGAATCTGAAATGTCACCCATTCTTTTCCTCCAGAGATGCTGCCTGGCCCATTGAGTTATTTCAACACTTTGTGTCTATCAATGGAAGTGTGATTTGTGTGATGGTCTGGGTGTTGGTTTGTGTGATGGTCTGGGCTGCGTTCGCATTTCTCTAAAGTTAGACATAAAATGCTGGAGTAACACAGTGGGTCAGGCAGCATCTCTGGAAAAAATGAATACATGATGTTTTGGGTCGAGACCCTTCTTCAGACTAAAGATGGGTCCCGACGTGACACGTCACCTACTCCTTCTCTCCAGAAATGCCGCCTGTCTCGCTGCGTTACTCCAGCATTTTGTGTTATCTTCGGTGTAAACCAGCATCTGCAGTTCCTTCCTCCATAATTCTCTATTTGCCCTGAAGTCAGCTGGCACTGGGACACTCTGATGCTTGGTTGAGGGGAAAGATTTGACCAGTCTGCCCACCATCCCTGAACGTCACGTAGCAACCACCTGTTTGTGTGTGGCCCTTGGATTGCTTTTCCCTCAGCTTGCTCCTTCCACCTCCCACCCACCAGTTCCAACCACATTGCCCCACTTTGAGTCCAAGGCTACAAATACATTAAGCCAGTCTACAAACATTGAAAGTAAATCTCCCATATTTGTCCTGAGTACATTTTGCCTTGTTGGTTTAATAAGAATAAGGAAAGCCCGGCTGGCCCAGCCTTTGGTCTCCCTCCTCCCGACCACGTCCACCTCCCTCTGGATCTCTGCTTGGAGTCCAGAACCAGGGGCCACAGTCTAAGAATAAGGGGTAAGCCATTTAGAACAGAGACGAGGAAACACTTTTTCTCACAGAGAGTTGTGAGTCTGTGGAATTCTCTGCCTCAGAGGGCGGTGGTGGCGGAGGCAGGTTCTCTGGATACTTTCAAGAGAGAGCTAGATAGAGCTCTTAAAGATAGCGGAGTCAGGGGATATGGGGTGATGGCAGGAACAGGGTACTGATGATCAGCCATGATCACATTGAATGACGGTGCTGGCTCGAAGGGCCGAATGGCCTACTCCTGCACCTATTGTCCATTGACTTCTGCTGACTCTCCCGGCACTGGGAGTCTGCAGCTCATCCTGTGGCTGGTACTGAGTGATCGACGTGACCCAGAGACGGAATTTGCATTTGACCTCCTTGCGCACTGAGTGGAGTTGTTTATTGTACCTGTTTGTACATTTGATATATTTATCAGGCTGTCAAGGTGCTTTCAATTGACTCTGTTTGGCTGATAACAGTTTGAATATGGGGTGGCTGGAAGCCAGGTTATGAGAACTACCCATGTCTGCCTGTGCAAACCATGCCTTGAATTCTGCAAGTACGTTGGTCTTAAAGTTATGCCTTGTTTAGTGGAACATGGAGATAAAGCTTCATCTCCCTGTATTCTTGCTCATCCGACTTCTCCTTCCCTCTCTCCCTCTGGCCTTTCAATCCTTCCCTTCGTTTCTGCCTCTCTGCTGACACTGAAACAGGTCCAGTAACTCCAGTAAGCGTGCAAACTATAGATACTGGAAGGCTGGCGTTAGCCCGCGAGTCACGGACGGAGACCCTTGCCGCTTTGTTGGGATGGAGTACACACTTATCCCACATATGAAGGAATTCAAAGCAAATACAGACACTCCTGGCATCTGCTCTCAGGATAGACTTCATTACCAGGACTGCATCAAAAGCTCAATTGGCTTTTCATCCCTGTCCATGGATGGCAATTAAATGCAATCATACAACTCCTTAAATGGACATTTGAGAATTGAGGTTCATTAAACACGCAGCCTTTTCCTCGCCTCCCTTCTCATTTTGAGGTCAATATGAATATTCCTTCAGAATGTCTGTTGTATTTTGATTTTTACAGTAATATTTTTCTCCGGCCCAAATTTAGCCTTTGTTTTCACCTCACCTCCCCCTCTCATCGCACCCCTTTGTGTGTCGGATATCATTTTACTGGAGATGGGTATTTAAATGAATTGCCCTTTCTGGCACCAGCTATTCTCGCCCATCAGTGCTGGGTACAAATATTTAACGGAGGTTCTAGAAATAGAAGGGAATGAACCAGTATTCTTGGTGGCCGATGAATAACCTGTGAGATCTGGTCGCTATCCTAATGCAGGAGCGGTGGCAGCCACAATCTGCACAGCAGGCTCCCACACACAGGGATGTGATGGTGAACATTTTCTCTGTTCCTGCCATGTTGAGGATAAATCTCATTGCCATTATAAGGATACATTTCATTGACCTATCTGGGATACATGACAATAAATTCTCTTGAATCTTGAAATCTTAGCCAGGAGACATTGGGGGACCTCGCCCTACTCTTCCCAGAAATGGCCCCTTGTGATCCTTTACATCTACCTGAGGGAGAAGGCAGTCCTTGGGTTTAACATCTCATCTAAGACATGGTACCTTGGAGTGTCCAGCACTCCCCCAACACTGCGCTTGAATGGATTTTTATACTTGAGTGTCTGTAACGCTGCATGGGCAGAGGGACCTGGACTTATTGTGCAATGTGTATTGCACTGGGGTTTAGTTCAGTATTGTCTAGTGTGGAGATGCAGCGTGGAAACAGGCCCTTCAGCCCAACGAGTCCATGCTGAGCAAAGTTCACCCCAACCACTAGTTCTGCTGTACACAATTTATAGAAGCCTATTCACCTACAAACCTGCACGTCTATGGAGTGCGGGAGAAAACCGGAACACCCGGAGTAAACCCACGTGGTCACAGAGAAAGTACAAACTTCGTACAGGCAGCATCCGTTGTCAGGATCGCTGGTGGTTGAAGGCAGCAACTTTACCACTGTGCCGCCCTAATGGGCTCTAGGATTAGCCTTGGCATTTCTTTGCTGGGAAAGCAATTTGCAGCCAAACCTCGTACGGTATCACCACAGCTTGGTTGAAGTGCACGTGGCCGGAAATGATGCATCTTGTGTAAGGTGATGGACGTGAATCAGTTTAATTGCACCATGTAAAGTGCTATATGAGTGTCTGCCGGCATCCTTGCTACATCGCTGCTGGTTTAAATACGTCACACACAGGTTTCCGCTTGGTGATGCAGCCACGAGCAGCCATTGCCAGGCCAATGAATTGACGGCCACAGTGTACGGTTGTGAACAAGCTCTCAGTCCATTGTGCCTCTCCTGCCATCCAGTTGGATCATGTTCGCTTCAGGCTTCACAAGTTACAGGAGTAGAATTAGGCCCATCGGGTCCGCTCCACCATTCAATCATGGCAGATCTCTGCCTCCTAATCCCATTTTCCTACCTTCTCCCCATAACCCTGGACACCCGTTCTAATCAAGAAATTATTTAACTCTGCCTTAAAAAATATCCACTGACTTGGCCTTCACAGCCCTCTGTGGCAATGAGTTCCATAGATTAATTACCCTCTAACTAAAGATGTTCTTCCTCATCTCTTTTCTAAAAGAGCGCCCTTTAATTCTAAGGCTATGACCTCTGGTCCTAGACTCTCCCACCAGTGGAAACTTCCTTTCCACATCCACTCTATCTATGCCTTTCATTATTCTGTAAGTTTCAACCTTCTATACTCCAGTGAGTGGAGGCCCAGTGCTGTCAAACGCTCATCATACGCTAACCCACTGATTCCTGGAATCATTCTTGTAAATCTCCTCTGGACCCTCTCCAGCAGCAGCACATCCTTCCTCGGATATCCTTCAGTTCCCACTGACATTCTCTCCCCATGTCTCTAGATATCCATACCCCATTTGGAAAATGTAGATTGGTCTCAGAGTCAAACAGCATAGAAATAGTCCCTTTGGCCCATCAAGTCCATGCCCAAAATGCAGCACAGTGGCGCAACGGTAGAGTTGCAGCCTTACAACGGCAGAAACCCAGGTTCGATCCTGACTACGGATGCTGTCTATATGGCCTAATTCTACTCCTGGAACCTATGAACTTGCCAAAGGAGAGGGCAAATGTTTGAGCGTAGAAACAGGCCCTTCAGCCCACCGAGTCCACACCGACCTATTCACCCATACACCAGTTGTGCCCAACACACTAAGGACAATTTACAGAAGCCAGTTAACCTACAAACCTTTTCTGGAACTAATAAAATTTTAATGGTTAAATCTAGCAAAAAATACAAAGTGCTTGTACTTTCCCCCCAACACCTTGCATTCTCAGTCTACTCTCTGCATTACTCTGGGAATACAGTGAAGATGCTGCTCTAATGGCTTTGGTTCTGAACATGGGTTGCATTTGAGCAGGATGACATATTTTATTGACTACTCAAGGCCAGCTTTGTGGTATCCAGGGATGAGTGCACTCTTGTTGTTTCCTAATAGCTCGGATGAAGAAACCTTGCAAATTGCTTGCCCTTCAGGGGATGGGTTGTGCTGCATTTTTCATGTTTCCATTTGCTGACATAGAAAGAATAAAAATGTTCTTCACCGAATAGAACTTTCTAGAGAAGACATTACAAGAGAAAGGTGTCTCTGTGGAATTTTTTGCATAGTGGCCATTATTGGTATTGGTACTTTTATTGATGGCCACATGTACAGAGATTCAGTGGAAAACATTGTGTGCTAAATTATGGGTATACATGGCACAATCAAGTCCGTACACAAATACTGTAGAACAGGTAGTGCAAAGAGAAAAGCACTAGAGTGTAAAATACAATGTTAAGCAGAATAGGGATGCATCCCAGCTGATGGGAGAAGCGTCTTGTAGACTGATAACAATGGCGAAGAAGCTGTTCCTGAATCTTCTGGTACACACTTCTAAACGTTTGTATATTCTGCCCAACTGGAGGGGAGAGAAAGAGGAATACTGGGCAGTATGACCAACCATTCCTCCCTCATGTTTACTCTGATTCTTTCTCTCTCATTCTTATTCCCATGTTCTCTCCCTTGCGTACTTACTTTCGTGTTCTCTGTCTTGTTTTTCCTCTAGTTCTCTCTCTCTCTTGTTCTCACACTCTCTCCATCCATCCCTCTCCCTCGCTCACCCTCTCCATCGCTTCCCTTCTCCCCCTCTCCCCTCTTCCACCCCTCCCCCCCCTCCTCCTCCCCCTGTGTTGGTTCCCCATATTATATTTAGTCTTTTGACTAAGGTGGACCAGATGACAGATTCATTGAATATCGAGACACAATGACAAATGTGAATTATTTTGAAGGCCTTAAAATTCAAAATATCCTTTTTTGAATTTTGACAACGAGCGCTGGGTTTAATCTGCTTCTCTTAAACCCACTGTGTTGATTAATTTGCTCCCAGGCAGATGAAGTGGAATTTCTTTAGTCAGAGGGTGGTGAAACTGTGGAGTTCATTGCCACAGACGGCTGTAGAGGGCACCATTGGGTATTTTTAAGGCGGAGATAGGCAGGTTTTTGATTAGTAAGGGGGTCAAGGGTTACGGAGAGAAGGTAGCGGAATGCGGTTGAGAGGGAAAGATGGATCAGCTACCATTGAATGGCAGAGTTGACTCGATGGGCTGAATGGTCCAATGACATGAACTTATGTGGATTCATTGAACAATCGATTTCTGTGTTCCTTAAAAAATTATCCTGAGGTACATGTCTACAAAACAATCATCGCCACTTCCGCTAATGGTTCTCACACGTGCATAAAGCAAAGTGCATGTCTAACTGTAAGGATACAGGGAATTGGTCCTGGCTGTCCTGGTGAGTCGGGGAGTGAAGTGGCACGATGTCGCAGCGATGAGTTGCTTACCTAACAGCGCCAGAGACCCAGGGTCGATCCTGACTACGGATGCTGTCTGTATGGAATTCGTATGTTCTCCCTTTAACAGCGTGGGTTTTGCCCGGGTCCTCTTGTTTCCTCCCATATTCCAAACACGTACAGGTTTGTAGGTTAATTGGCTTTGGTAAAATTGTAAATTGTTCCTAATGTGTGGGATAGTGTTAGTGTACGGAGTGATCGCTGGTCGGCGTGGGCCGAAGGACCTGTTTGCGCACTGTATCTCTA
Source organism: Amblyraja radiata (assembly GCF_010909765.2). Lineage (NCBI taxonomy): Eukaryota > Metazoa > Chordata > Chondrichthyes > Rajiformes > Rajidae > Amblyraja > Amblyraja radiata. Next base: position 19,393,959 of record NC_045972.1, on the reverse strand, counting down.
AACTTAACTAAACTAAACTAAAGTGCAGGGGGACAAGAGGAGGCTTATTCTCGTTGGTAAAACTGGCTCACAGTGCCAGGAAATTATGGGTTGTGGAAATAAACATTAAAAAGCTGGCAAATTCTCTAGGACTCTCAGTTTGGTGGTCTTTGTTACATCATGGCTCCAAGTTTGGGATGTACAAACCACTGCGGTAAATGGCACTTAGCATCCTGTTCCTGTGAAATGATTTTTATTTTAAAGACTGGAACTAACTAATAAAGCCAGAGACTTTATTCTAAATGGGGAGAGAATCCAGAAATCGGGGGTGCAAAGGGACTTGGGAGTGCTGGTGCAGGATTCCCAAAAAGTTAATCTGCAAGTCGAATCAATAGTGAAGAAAGCAAACTCAATGCTAGCATTTATTTCAAGAAGGTTTGTATACAAAAACAGGGATGTAATGCTGAGGCTCTATGAGGCGCTGGTATGGCCTTATTTGGAATATTGTGAGCAATTGTGGGCACTATATCTGAGGAAGGATGTGTTGCCTCTGGAGAGGGTCCAGAGGAGGTTTACAAGAATTATCCCAGGAATTAGTAGGTTAACCTATGATGAGCATTTGTTGGCATTGGGCCTGTACTCGCTGGAGTTTACAAGAATAAGGGGAAGATTGAAACGTACAGAATAGTGAAATACTCGGATAGGGTGGGTGTGGAGAGGATATTTCCACTAGTGGGAGAGTCTAGGACTAGAGGTCATAGCCTCAGAATTAAAGGATATTCTTTTTGGAAGGATATGAGGAGAAATGTCTTTACTTAGAGAGTGGTAAATCTGTGGAATTATTTGCCACAGAAGGTTGTGGAGGCCAAGTCAGGGAAAAGAGGTCAGAGGTTATGGGGAGTAGGCAGGAGAATGGGGTTCGGAGGGAGAGATGGATCAGCCATGATTGAATGGCGGAGAGGACTTGATGGGCCACATGGCCTAATTCTACTCCTATCACTTATGACCGTATAACTGAAAAGCCAATAAAAGCGATGGCCAATTCAGTCCCATTATTAAAGCTGGTGAAGTTGTACTTGTGATCAAAAGCTCACCGTGTTTGCTTGGGTAGCTTACAACCCAGTAGTATGAACACTGAATTCTATAATTTGAATTAAGTTTTCCTTACACTCTCTCTCCCCCGCCCCCCCCCCCGCCCTCTTCCTCCACCCTAGTCATTTTACCAGTTCCACAGTTCTCCACGTTGTTTCCCTTGAGATCACACCTTCCCGAGCCAACAATGGACCTACCAGGCACCGCCCTGCTTGGGGTAATTTGTGGCTGGCTCTGATTAGTCCTGGTCTTTTCACGGCTCCAGATCTTCACCTTCCCCTCCCCCGCCCCTTTCTCTCAGCCTGAAGAAGGGTCCCGTCCCGAAACGTCACCCATCCTTTTTCACCAGAGATGCTGCCTGACCCGCTGAGTTACTCCAGCACGTTGTGTATCTGTCGTATGAACTGCAGTATAAACTATGTTTTTTATCACAAAATCTGCATTTCTGCAACTGTAATGCCACAATGCTGCCAAACTGTAATCTGCACTGTGGTATTTTTCTCTTTGGCAACCTGTTGCACTTGTGTGTGGCTTGATTGATCTCATGCAGAGCATGATTTAGTGTAGAGATTCGGACCCTTCAGCCTGCGATCAACTCTCGTTCTATCCTACACTCTAGAGAAGCCAATTAAACTACAGAATTATTTACAGAAGCCAATTAAACTACAAATGACAGATTTATCACAGATTCTGCATTTCTGGATTTTCTTTCCCAGTAGAAGACATGGTTTGGTTTTATAATATGGCAAGGAAGTCTAGCATTTACTCGCGATGTCTCAATGTATGTTACGGCCATTGAGCTGCTGTGTGATATGGGGAATGCAGTAGCCAGGTTGTATGTAGCAAGCTCCGAGACCAAGTGAACTGAAGAGACAAGAGACTGCAGATGTTGGAATCTTGAACATAAAATGTTGAAGGAACGCAGTGGGACTGGCAGCGTCTGTGGAGGGAATAGATAGACATTGGGTCTGAAGAAGGGTCCCAGCTCGCGACATCATCAGTCCATTCCCTCCACAGATGCTGCCCGTCCGTCCTGTTGAATTCCTCCAGCACTTTGTTTTTTGCATGATTTGTTTTGGTGATGTTATTCGAGGGATAACTATAATAGAGACATCCTGCTCATCTTTCTGGGCATCTAGTAGTCAGGATCGAAACCGGGTCTCTGGTGCTGTAAGGTGCCATCGAAAACTGTGTCCTTCTCAAGCGAGATACAAGGTGTGCAAAAGACGGGAACTTCATAACGGAGTTCCAGTCAACAGGGCAATCGGTAGATCTTCCTCCCCCACCACAATTTCCCAGTTCATTTATCACACTACTGAAACTGCAACAAACCATTTTGTCACAAGCAGCCATTTGCTTAATCGATGATCTGTGCTCAGCTGATCTATGAAGGAGGCCTGTGAAATGTGACTGCATGATCATCGTGATCCTCCTGCATTGTTAATGTTAAGCAGCTCAGGGCTAGGCCAGCTTCAGAGGCTGCTGTGTGCACAGTTTCATTAGATTTGCCACAAGCCAGAAGTTAAGCCGCCTCTAGTTAATAACTTCTTCTATTAACCTTCAGCGACCTCTTCACTCAAGGCTGAGGGAATTCACTCTTACAAACACTGAAATTACTTTTCCACAAAGTGAATGGATTTTCATTCCTTCCCTGCCCAAAAGAACGAGTGCCTCCTCTTAGCCTGAATACTTAGTTATGTTTTTCTCAGCAGAAGCAATTTCTGGGCATATATCTGGTACGTTTATGTCGTAGTGTGCGTGAACATTAATGAGGCCACTCTAGTCTTTTGCATGTTTTGTTCCATGGTCTTTAAGTTCGCAAGTTATAGGAGTAGAATTAGGCCATTCGGCCCATCGAGTCTACTCTGCCATTCAATCGTGGCTGACCTCTGCCTCCTAATCCCATTTTCATGCCTTCTCCCCATAACACCAGTTCTAATCAAGAATTTGTCTACCTCTGCCATAAAAATATCCACTGACTTGGCCTCCACAGCCATCGGTGGCAATGATTTCCACAGATTAACTACCCTTTGATTAAAGAGGTTCCTCCTCACGTCCTTTCTAAAAGAGCGCCCTTTAATTCTGCGGCTATGACCTCTGGTCCTAGAATCTCCCACCAGCGGAAATATCCTTTCCGCATCCACTCTATCTATGCCTTTCATTATTCTGTAACTTTCAATGAGGTCCCCCCTCAACCTTCTAAACTCCAGCTTGTAGAGGCCCACTGCTGTCAAACACTCGTCATATGCTAACACACTAATTCCTGGAATCATTCTTGTAAACCTCCTCTGGACCCTCTCCAGACCCAGTACATCCTTCCTCAGATATGGGGCCCTGTCTTGCTCACAGTAAATCCAAATGCAGCCGGATTAGTGCCTCATGGAGCCTCAGCTTGCTATATGGGGGAATTCGAGGGCAATACTGGCTGGCTGGAGACCAGTTGCAAGGGTAACATGTAATGATGAGAAGAAAGCAGAGAATTTATATACAAGAACATGTAAGAAAACTGTGGAAAATTCTGGGCTGTGTAAAACACTAACCCCTCAGATTCCCGTTAAAATTCCATCCTCCCATCTGAAGTCTTTGCCTTTTTGTTTGTGCTCCCATTCCCAGGGGAAAATGAACATTTAGTAGGTTTCTAAAGTGTTTTAGCAACGTCCATTTGAAACGGATGTTTCACTATTGTGCCAAATTCTAGAACTTCCAAAATATTAGATATAGACACAAAGTGCTGGAGTAACTCAAGGTGCAGGCAGCATCTATGGAGAAAATGGATAGGTGACATTTCAGGTCGGGGCCCCTCTTTATTCTGAAGAAGTGTCCCTTCCCAAAACGTCACTCATCCATTTTCTCCAGAGATGCTTCCAGACTCAGTGAGTTACTCCAGCATTTTGTGTCTATCTTTGGTATGAACCAGCATCTGTAGTTCCTTTTAATTATATCTCAAAAATACCAGGTTGCCCATTTAAAAGGTGATCTTTTGTATTCGGGCATTGTAGACATCGGACACTTTTTTCTGCAACTGTAATGGCTCAATGCTGCCAAACTGTAATCTGCACTCTGGTATTTGTCTCTTTGGCTGCCTGTTGCAATTGTGCATGGCTTGATTATTCTCATGCAGAGCATGATTTAGTGTAGATACAGACCCTTCAGCCCACCGATTCTGCCATCAACCCTCGTTCTATCCTACACACTAGGGACACAATTGACAGAAGCCAACTAAACTCCAATCCCACACGTCTTTGGAATGTGGGACGAAACCGGAGCACCTGGAGAAAAGTCACTTGGACACAGAGAGAACATACAAACTCTGTACAGACAGCACCCGTAGTCAGGATTGAATCTGGGCCTCTGGCGGTGTTAAGCAGCAACTCTACTGCTGCACTACTCTGCCAGTCTACTATATTTGACTGGATAGTAAACAAAAGCTCTTCACTGAATCTCTGTACACATGACAGGGTGGCATGGTGGTGCAGTGGTAGAGTTGATGCCAGGGATCCAGGTTCAATCCTGACTACGGGTGCAGTCTTTACAGAGTTTGTACATTCACCCCATGGCCTGCGTGGGTTTTCTACGGGAGTTACGGTTTTGTCCCACCATCCAAAGACTTGCATGTTCGTAGGCTAATTGGCTTGGTAAAATTTTAAAGTGTCCCTAGCGTGTGTAGGATTGTGTTTGTGTACGGGGATCGCTGGTCGGCGAGGCCTCGGTTGGCCGAAGGGCTTGTTTCCCCGCTGTATCTTTAAACTAAGAGAAACGTTAACAAACCAATACAATTTTTATGTGCAAACCTCTCAGTGATACAATTATCAGTGTTAACCTTGTGGACCTGGGTTGTAGATGAAGAGAAATTACAATTATAGGCACAGCTCTGGAGAAGAGCCAGTGGTTATGGGTTACTGATGGGAGCAATGGCACTGATGAGTTGGGTCAGGTTGGTAGGGTGTTTTCCAGCTAGGTCCTAGTACTCGGTAAACTCTATATAAAGAGATGCAGTGGACAACAGCTCGTAGAAGACCTGTACTTAAATGACACCTGGAAGTCACTCATGATGTTGTGAAGGAATGTACAATCAGTGAAATACTTGGAAAGCGTGAACATTGTTTTAATAATGGAAAGACTATAGTTAATTTGCACACTGTAGGTTCCCTCAAAGTACTATGTGATATATGGCAAGACCACCTGTTCTACAGTGCTATTAACTCGGTGGCACATGGCACAGCGATAGAGTTGCTGCCTTACAGTTCGAAAAACCCGGGTTCGATCCTGACTGCAGCAGCTGTCTGTATAGAGTTTGTATGTTCTTCCTGTGACTGCGTGGGTTTTTTTCCGGGTGCTGCGGCTTCCTCCCAAATTCCAAAGATGTATAGATAGGTTTGTAGGTTAATTGGCTTCAGTAAATCGTCCCTATCGTGTGGGATGCAAATGTAGGATAGCATAGAACTAGTGTATGTGTGATCGATGGTCGGCATGGACGGGGTGGGCCGTGGCATGTTTCCACCCTGTATCTGTAGACTAAACTAGACGTGACAATTATTGATCAGGACACTTGAGCTTAAAACCATGGCCTTCTGATTCAGAGGTGAGAGAGTCAAAATAGAGCCATGATCTTTATCTCATTGCAAGTATTGCAAAGTCCCATCAAAATAGTGTGCACTGATTTACTAAAAGCAATCCCAATGCTGGTACACTGACTAAACTTAATTTTCCCAGTCAATGCCGTTTATTGAACAAGACTATAACTGACAATTTGAATTGATCTTGTATTCAATGCAAAGGACTTTTGGATAAATAATGTGATATTTTAATTGTTCAGTCAGAGTTGAATGATGGGTCATGAGGGTAATTATTCTCACTAGTTGAAACCTCACCTGTTCATTTAGAGAACATGTAATGATGGGTGTGATTTGAAGTTTCCTGTCATATTAGAGATCTCTACACGCCTCTAATATTGATCTCCTCCATTGGTGGCCTACCAGCAATTAACATTTTGGTGTAGGGGACGACACAGTGGCATAGACCTGGGTTTGACCCTGACCTCCGGTGCTGTCTGTTTGCTGCCTGCAAACTGCACACAAACTTTACCCGGGGTTAAGGGCCTGTCCCACTGTACGAGGTAATTCAAGAGCTCTCCCGAATTTAAAAAAAATCAAACTCGTGGTAAGTACGTAGAATGTACGTAGCGGCTACGTCGGAGCTCGTGGATGTCTCGTAGCGGCTCGTAACGCTAACGGCAGGTACTCGGGAAACGCGGTAACTCGTGAAGTTTTTTCAGCACTGTGAAAAATGTCCACGAGAGCCCCGAGTACCTACAAACGGCTATTACCGTAATTCTCCGAGTTCGAATCGGGGGAAACTCGGGAGAACTCTTGAATTAGCTCGTACAGTGGGACAGGCCCTTTAGGGTGGAATCTGGGACTCTGGCGATGTGAGGCAGCAGCTCAGCCCCATAATTCTATTTGTTCGCCGAGAGAGATTTCAATCACATATTCCAGCATTCAATACCATGTACAAAATCCTGAGGGGAATAGATCGGATAAACGCGGTCTCTTGGCGGAACTGAGAACCCGAGGACTTAGGTTTAAGGCGTTGCTTGTTTTGTATCAGCAGCTCATCTCTCCGGTCCTGGGTGGTCAGACTGAACACATGCGGGAAATCCAGCTTCTGAAAGCACAAAGGCTCCGTCCGAGCCACACTCAGGAACGGGTGGACATAGGTTTAAAGTGAGGGGAGGGTGGGGGGAGGGGGGGAAAGATTTAATAGGAAGCTGAGGAGTAACTTTTTTACACGAAGGGTGGTAGGTGTCTAGAACGAGCTGTCGGAGGAGGTGGTAGCTGAGGTAGGTATTATCGCATCGTTTAAGAAACATTTAGACAGGTATGTGGATAGGACAGGTTCAGATGGATATGGGCCAAACGCAGGCAAGTGTAGATGGCACAGCTTGGGCCAAGGGGCCTGTTTTCACACTGGGTGACGATCGCACTGACTGTCCCTCCAGCACACAGGCCACAGACCCCCCTCACTAACTGATCCTCCAACACCCCACCCCCACCAACTCCCACTCACTGACTTTCCCACACACAGCCCACAGACACACCTGCTCAGTGATGCTCACAGATACCCCCTGCACCATTTACCCTCCTATTCAACTTGTCTCCAGCCGTACAGAGCAAAACCCAAACCTGAAGAGGAATGGAAGGACTCCAGGTAGCATTAATAAAGGACATAAACGATTCAAAATGAAGCTTCCTGCTGCTACGAGTCCACTTTTAATTAGCGAGAGCAATGAATGACAATTTCTGTATTGAGAAATAATAATATTCATGATGAGCAAATAACAGGAGGATTATTGGCCAGTGGGGGCCTTTTCAATGCCTTCCTTGGTAAATTGCACTTGATCCTCATTCGATGGTCTGTCTCAGTAATCTGCTGCATCTGAAGCGTTTACAGTGTTTGGACAAACAGCAGTGGCAATAAATGTTTAATGTATATTCGAGAGCTAACTACTGTTGGCACTTCTAATATTCCTCAATGTAATCCTACCTAATTACAATAGACTTCCGATTATCCGAGACTCATTGGATAACTGAGAGCTTCAAGACCAGGAGGTGGGTCCTGCATAGATGGTACCAGACAATAGTCTGTGTGCCTAAAAGCACCAGATATTACACAGTTCATGTGGGGTATTAGCAGGGCCATTTATTGTAACTTGTGCAGACTTGATGGAGAAGCACTGAATAAAATGCACCACCTCTCTTGTCAGGTTTTCATTTAACCAAGTGAGAGTATTTCACTGCGATATCGTGACGGTGCAACTGACAATGGATGGCTCAGCGGTAGAGTTGCTTCCTTACCGCACCATATCTGAGGAAGGATGTACAGGCTCTGGAGAGGGTCGAGAGGAGGTTTATAAGAATGGTCGCAGGAATAAGTTGTTTAATATATGCTGAGCGTTTGACAGCATGGTGCCTATATTCGCTGTAGTTTAGAAGAATGAGGGCGACCTCATTGAAATGTAAAGAATAGCGAAAGGCTTGGGTAGAGTGGATGAGGAGAGGATGTTTCCACTAGTGGGAGAGTCTTAGACTAGAGGTCATAGCCTCAGAATTAAAGGACGTTCTTTTAGGAAGGAGATGAGGAGAAATTTCTTTAGTCAGAGGGTGGTGAATCTGCAGAATTCTTTGCCACAGAAGGCTGTGGAGGGAAAGTCCGTGGATACATTTAAGGCAGAGATAGATCGATTCTTGATTAGCACGAGTGTCAGGTGTTATGGGGAGAAGGGAGGGTTAGGAGGGAGAGATAGATCAGTCATGAATGAATGGCGGAGTAGACTTGATGGGCCGAATGGCCTAATTCTACTCGTATCACATATGACCTTATGACCTCACGCAGAGCAATATTCAAAACTCATGCAGACCAGCAGCTAAATAGTTGTGGGTAGAGCAGTCCCATTGAGCAGAGAGCACAGTGCTCCTTGGCAGGGAAGGTGGGGCAGCCTGGGTTAGATGGCAAAGTGCTGTGATGAAGTCAGACAGAGTTTTGCAAGCATCTTCATTATCATTCTGGGCACAGCCTTCGCAAATAATCAATCTGTCGCCTCACCTCTAAATCCTGCCCCTAATTGATTTGTTCCCACTTACCGGTTACTTCAGTGCATCACTCTCTCAAAGGCTGGGCTAAATCATTCCTTTTTCATGGATGAGTCTAACATGAATTCTTGAGCAGGCATATTGTACAATAAAAGGCAGTAAGTCAGCGCGATAATTTTCCCGGAAGGAATGACATACCTGAATAAGAGCTTTGCAAAAGCCTTGGGTTTAATTTAAGGATATGTGCAGTGGAAAATCAGTGAAATAAGAGGTTGATTGCAGCTCCCTTACTAAAGGGGTTTCATCGACAGTCACGTTTTAGTTTATGGCTTTCTAGTTTCCTTCTAATTCCCCATGAGGCGTTGACTTGCATCGGTCTCGATTAGTTCCTCTCCACCCACACTCCTGGTTGCGAGACGCCTCAAGATGTGAAGGCTTCTCTGCTGGAAGACCCCATCTTTGTTCATCTTGGGGCTGGTGCAAACGTGGCGCTGAGGGATGAGTGGGTTGCTGAGAACCATGGAGCATGGTCCCAGGCAGAGAGGTATGCGGGAGAACGGCGTTCTTTCAATTAGTCAGATAGAGGTGAAGTATGGATTGGCTTTCTAAGAGTCCGAGGGAGTCACAGCGTGGAGAAAGGGCCCACCAAGTCCACCAACTACCCATTTTAATCAATCCTACATTTTATTCTCACCACACTCTCATCAACTCTCCCCAAATTCTACCCCTCATCGACAGATAGAAGCCAATGAACCCACTGACGAGCATGCCTCCTCTACTGGAGAGTGAGGCCAAATGCAAATTGGAGGGTTAGCTCCTCCTATTTCTCTTGGGCAGCTTCCAACCCAGTGGTATGATTATTGATTTTTCTAATTTCAAGTAACCCTTGCTTTCCCTCACTCTCTGACCCTCCCCCACACTAGTTGTCCCACTGTTTTCATGCTCTTCCGGCATGGTTTCACTGTTTGTTTCCTCAGCCAACAATGGACCATTGTGGGCTCCACCATTCCTTGAACATCAGTGCTGCTTTCTTTTCATACCTTTCATTCATTTGTTCTTTGTACCTTTCCATACCTCTAGTTTCCCGCTCCCCAACTCTCAGTCTGAAGAAGGGTCTCTACCCGAAACGTCACCCGTTCCTTTTCTCCAGATATGCTGCCTGGCCCGCTGAGTTACTCCAGCGTTTTGTGCCTATCTTCGATGTCAAACGGTATCTGCAGTTCCTTCCCACACACACCGTGTCTTGGGATGTGTGCGGAGACTAGAGCACCCAGGTAGTGACAGGGAGAGCATGCATCCTCCACATAGACAGCACCTGAGGCCAGGATTGAACCCGGGCATCTGGCACTCTTTGGCAGCAGTTCTACCAGCTGCACCACTGTGCCTTCAACTTCCGCTGATATCAATTGTCTTGGTGAACAATCGTGGGTCACCTTGAGCAAGTGACTGGCTTTTTTGACCAGAGCCGTTTCCATTTGAGCCTCAGGCTGAAAAAGGGAGAGGATCCACACATCTGCTTCACTGTCAAGTCCATACAATAGACTGGCTTACACACAAACCCAGTGTCAGGAGATTCAAACTCTCCGCTGGTAACTCGGGCAAAGGTTCAAAGCCCAACAGATGCACCATGTGATTGTCAGTGACAGCCAGGATATGGTGTTGAACACTACCAACACCATATGAACTACAAACCATCAGCTGTCTTATTGGTCCTGGTCTTTTCTCGCTTCCAGCTCTTCAAACACCCCACCCCGCACCCCTTTACGCTCAGTCCGAAGAAGGGTCTCAATCCAAAATGTCTTCCATTCGTTGTCTCCAGACCAGCAAGGCCAGCACTTTGTGTCTCCCTCTGGTATAAAGCAGCATCTGTAGTTCTTTGTTTTTCCATATGAACTGTCTTGGTTGGACTATGTATGTTGGGCTGTGTTTAAGAAGGAACTGCAGATGCTGGAAAATCGAAGGTACACAAAAATGCTGGAGAAACTCAGCGGGTGCAGCAGCATCTATGGAGCGAAGAAAATAGGCAACGTTTCGGGCCTTTGGGTTTCGGCCCGAAATGTTGCCTATTTCCTTCACTCCATAGATGCTGCTGCACCCGCTGAGTTTCTCCAGCATTTTTGTGTACCTATGTATGTTGGGCTTTTGATTTACATTAATATATATTTTTAATTTATTGAACATTTTTGTGTTTATTATGTTACATATGAGAACGATGTTTCGAGTCCTGTTGTTGCTGCAAGTAAGACTTACATTGTTCCATTTCCGGTACTTATGACAATTAAACACGCTTGACCATGGACTTGACCCACTTGACAACATTAGCCCACCTGGCATTCACTAAATATTTAGCTCTTGGCTGTACAGGCCTCATTTTTTGCAATGTTGGCCCATGACTAGCACGGCAGTTGTCCATTCTTATGTGTTCCTTCATGAAGTTCTAGGAGCAGAATTAGGCCATTCGGCCCATCAGGTCTACTCCACGATTCAATCATGGGTGACTATCTTTCCCTCTCAACCCGATTCTCCTGCCTTCTCCCCCAAAACCCCTGACACCCGTACTAATCAAGAATCTGTCAGTCTCCACCATAAAAATATCCATTGGCCTCCACAGGCAATGAATTCCACATTCACCACCCTTTGACTGAAGAATTTCTTCCTCAACTCCTTTCTAAAGGTGCGTCATTTAGGCTCGAAGGGCCGAATGGCTACTCCTGCACCTATTTTTTATGTTTCTTTGTTTCTGTGTCCTATAGTTCTGAGGCTCTGCCCTCTGAACCTTGACTCTCTCACTAGTGGAAACATCCTCTCTATCCAGGCCTGTAACTCTGTATTAAATACTGAACAGAAATACTCTGGTAGCAATGGCGTTGTCATTAAATGTGCTGAGCTAGTCATCTGCCTAAAGAGTCCTTCTAGTGGTGTTGCAAGGAAGTGGTTGGACCATGATCTGTGTTTGCACTTGTGTGTATGTGTGTGGCTTTAACTATGTGCGTGGTCTGTGCCTGTATTTTATGTGTGTGTGTATGAAAAGCTATAAATAACACGTTTGACCTGGTCTCACCCCTACCACCTACCTCTCAATGAACTATTTATCCACTCTATTTATTTTAATGAAAATAATATTTTTAATGTTTATTTGACAGTTCAAAAAACTACATGTAAGCATTTTTTTTGTTATTTTACCAAACTACGTAGAATTTTATCTTATAAACAATGTGCTTGCTTTTACTGGAGAGGGGTGCAGTGAGTGGTTCGATGGAGCCAGCTCAGATTGATTCACTGCACTTACATTTTAAGCTGAGCTGATATGTCCCTTTCATCTTGGACCCTTTGTTTTAATGGGGATGTTTTCATCTGAACAGTGCTGAGGCTTGTAGTCGGCCTTGGGGACATGTTTAATGGGTTGCCGAGCAAGAGAAACCCTGCTTTAAGGCAAGACTCTGTTGCCGTGCTCAAAAACGTTTCATTTCGCTTGACAATTTTACTGCCTGACCTCTGACCTCTGAGAGGAGTAAGTGGATTATAACGAGTAGCGACTTCGCCTCAACCTCCATGAGGGGATTGTTGGATAGGGTAAGGACGGGGTGAGGTGAAGAGAGACGGCAATTGAGAGAAAGATATGGAATTATTAGAGACACAGAATCATATAGCACAGAAATAAGGCTTTAGGCCCAATTCATCCATGCCGACAAAAATGCCCAAACTAACCTAATCCCATTTACCCACTTTTCGCCCATATCTCTCAAAATATTTCCTATCCATATACGTCCAAATGTCTTTTAAATGTTGCTATAGCAGCTGCCTCCTCTTGAGCGCAGGCGGGCCGAGGGGTGATCTTATAGTGGTGTATAAGATCATGAGGGGAATAGATAGGGTGAATGCACAGTCATTTTTCCAGGCCATCTTGGTCGGCAGGGGCAAGTTGGGCCGAACGTCCTGTTTCCATGCTGCATGACCATGTTATTGAGCTGAATGCAGATGTGTATGCTAGCATCTCTTTCCAACTCTTGATCCTTGGTCTTGTAGGTTATGATCCTTCAGACGGCCATTCCTACTACTCTATGTGAATGCGCTATGGGATTCTGCCCATCAGAGAGTGATTACCAGACCCTCATCTATAATATTTCCTCCACCACTCCCTAATCCTTCAATCAATGGACTAAAACCTCTTTGCCCCTATTTGTCAATGTCTCCGTGGTGAAGGACTACTCCGGTGCAGGACTCTTAACTAGACCCTAGCAAAGTTAGCGGCAGAAGCATGGAAACTGCAGAGCAAGCAGAGACTAGTTTACAGGAGAAAGTGACAGCGTTATTACTCCTTACTGCTGCAAACTAAAACGCTGGGGCAAAATCACCTGACTTACTCTGATGAGGGCATGCATTAAAAATTGCCTTCGTTAAGCCTCGTCTGCTTGGAGTTGCAAGAGTGTTTTTAATACCTCTGTGAAATTAATGCTGCATGGTCTCTGTTAGGATAAGGCAATCTGAATGTCTCGCACAGTTTCCAGTGGCTGTAAGTCCGCAACATAAGAAAGGAGGCCATAACTTCACAGACTTTGGGCAATTCAACAGTGTGTGGATGGATGGTGCAGTAAAGACGCCTGCCATCCCCTTCCAACTAATATTTAACAACACATGATGTCATAGATTTCGAGCCTGACCAGGGAGTGCTTTGTGCCATCACTAGCCGGAGGGAGAGTAAGTGGGAATGAGAGTTTTTTTTCTGCCAAGTACAAACGTGTTTTTTTCTACATTGGTGAAAATGGGTGTTGTTTCATAGAGTCATAGGCATAGTGTGTGGAAACAGGCCCTTCGACCCAACATGTCCCATCTACACCAGTCCCACGCCTGCATTTGGCCCATCTCCTTCTAAACCTGGATAGACGCAAAAAATTGAAGTAACTCAGCGGGTCAAGCAGCATCTCTGGAGAAAAGGAATAGGTGACTTTTGTGAATAGGTGACATCATCTATTCCTTTTCTCCAGAGATGCTGCCTGACTCGCTGAGTTACTCCAGTTTTTTGTGTCTATCTTTAGTTTAGACCAGCATCTGCAGTTCCTTCCTACACATTCCGTCTAAACCCGTCCTATCCATGTACCTGCCTAATTGCTTCTTAAACGTTGGGATGGTCGCAGCCTCAACTACCTCCTCTGGCAGCTCGTTCCATACATCCACCACCTTTTGCATGAAAAAGTTGCCCCTCAGATACCTATTGAATCTTTCCCCCTTCATCTTAAACATACGCCCTCTGGTTATCAGTTTCCTTGAAAGTCTGCTAAAGAATGTGACCCAGATAAATCCGTGGACTCGCGTGCAATCTTTCCCTCTCTCTATCTCTCCCCCACCCAAGTTGCACCAGCTTCTTGTTTTCACCCAACAAACAGCTAACAATGGCCTGTTTCCTTTGTCATCGTTACTTTTTTGCTTATCTTTCATTCATTGTTCTTTATCTCTCTACATCTTCGTCTATATCTTTCGTTTCCCTTATTCCTAACCAGTTTGGAGAAGGCTCTCTACCCGAAACGTCACCCACTCCGTCTCTCCAGTGATGCTGCCTGTCCTGCTGAGTTACTCCAGTTTTTTATGTCTATCTTCGGTTTAAACTTGCATCTGCAGTTCCTTCCTACACATGCAGTCTTTTAAAGGTGGCTACTTACTGCTGTTAACAATTTGCACTCATGTGTCATCATATACCTTGTTGTGGGATTAGATCTTTGTTTCATAACAATAACCTGATTAGGGCTGTTTGATTTCTCTCTCTTGTGTACGGCAATAAATGAGCTGATTTAGGCCCCCCCAGGGAACAAAGGCATCTCGCTGTCCCATTAGATGCCTAGGTTGATGAATGAACGAGAATGTCTTTGAAGAGCTTAAGTTGAGCTTCATGCCTGTGTGTGAGGCTGTTGTGGGTGGTAGGTCCAGTCAAGGTTTAATCTATCCGCTACCTCCTTCGCCACCCACTCCCATTGCTCTGCAGGTTTGCAGCTTTGGGTTGGCGCGTCATTGCGCAGTTTTTCACATGCATGTCATAGCCGTAGAGCCATAAACCACGGAAACAGGCCCTTCGGCCCAACTCGAACATGCTAACCAAGATGCTCCATCTAAGATAGGTACATTTACCACATTTGGCACAAACCTTTCCTATCCATGTACCTATCCAAGTATCCTGAAATACTGTTATAGTTCCTGCCTCAATTACCACCTCTGGTAGCTCATTCCATATGCTCACCACTGTCTGAGTGAAAAGATTGCCCCTCAGAATCGTATTAAATCTTGCCCATCTCACCTTAAACTATGTCCTCTGGTTTTGATTCGCCTACACTGGGTTACAGACTCTGTGCATTCCCCTTTTAAATTCTCCTCATGATTTTATACACCTCTGTAAGATCATCCCACAGCCTCCTGTGCTGTAAGAAATTAAATCCTAGCCTGCAAATCCTCTCCCTATAGCTCACGTCCTGCCAACATCCACTTCCTGATCATCTCACATTGCTGTTACTTCGAGCAAGCAGATGGTGTGCAAATGCTTCTTACCTCCACGCTCCCATTTCTCTCATCACAGCCCCTCTCATGCCTGTCCTCACAGCAAAACCTTGTGGACCGACCGGGGCACAAAGAAATGGGGTCATTGTCACAACGCTAGTGATTGGCATAATTAGTCCAGACAGCAAGCCAAAACCACAGAAGCAGACAATTGTGGTTGTGCTTGCTTTAGTTTGGTTTAGAGATAAAGCATGGAAACAGGCCCTTCGGCCCACCGAGCCCTCCCCGACATTCTTTAGACTTTAGAGATACAGTGTGGAAACAGGCCGTTCGGCCCATCGAGCCCACGCTGACCTGCGATCACCCCGTACACTAGCACAATCCTACACACTAGGGACAATTTTCAATATACAGAAGCAAATTAACCTACAAACCTGAATAGCTTTGGAGGTTGGGAGACCCTACACCGGACCTGTCTGCTGAAGGGTCTTCATCCTGAAGGGTGACGTTTTGGGTCTGAAGAAGGTTTCCGACCCATCCTTTTTCTCCAGAGATGCGGCCTGACTCACTGAGTTACTCCAGCTTTTTGTGTCCATCTTCTGTTTAAACCAGCATCTGCAGTTCCTTTCAACACGTTAAAAATGTCACTGTTCCGCTTCAGATCTGGGGCCGAGGACAAATACATAGCCCTGACTCTCTTGATGTTTTCAAGAGAGTTAGATATAACTCTTAGAGCTAACGGAATCAAGGGATATGGGGAGAAAGCAGGAACGGGGTACTGATTTTGGATGATCAGCCATGATCATATTGAATGGTGGTGCTGGCTCGAAGGGCCGACTGGCCTACTCCTGCACGCACCTATTTTCTATGTTTCATTGACTGTAAGCAAATATCAATCCGATCGGAAATCAGGCACTGACCAGGCATTTTGAGTCTCTGTTCATGAAGGTTCTCTGAAGGCGGCACTCTCAATTAGCGAATGGGTGTTATCAGGGATAAATGCTCCCATGGTGGAGGCCACACTGGATCAGGAACTGTGGCCGAGCATTTTAACCCCGCGTGCAGCTTGCAAGTGGGCTGCTAGCTGGCAATTGAATCTTATTTCCAGTTGTGAAACATTATGCGGCACCATTCTGCGGAGGCCTTTGTAACGTAGTATTGGTTTCATCGTTCACCCTTTGCGCCGAGCTCAGGCAGTTGCAATGGGCAATCACAGCAGCCTGCCCAGCCGAAAGCAATTGCTTCACCAGATGACCGTTTCCTTCCAGTAATCCAATAACTGGGAGGATCGGAGAGCAGGGTAGATTTTATTTTACTGCTACCATTAGCCATATTGTGATCCACTCTGTCTAACCTGCAAGATGCTGGTTTATAAATAATCAGCACAGAGATTCCTTCGGAAAAAACTTTTTTAAAAAAGTGCGTGAGAACAGAAATCAGTGTTCACATGCAAACTGGAGGAACAGCACCTCATATTCTACTTGTGTAGTCTGCAACCCAACAGTATGAACATTGAAACAGGCCCTTTGGCCCACTGAGTTTGCGCCGACTTGCGATCCATCCCCATTACACTAGCACACACTAGGGACAAGTTACAATCTTTACCTAAGCCAATTAACATACAAACCTGTACGTCTTTGGAGTGTGGGAGGAAACCGGAGCACCCAGAGAAAACCCACATGGTCACGGTGAGAACGTACAAACTCCCTACAGACAACACCCGTAATTAGGATCGAATTTGAGAATTCCTCAAACTTGGCAGCTTTGACCAGTGGAAAGGGGTTTCAACAGCAGTTGAGTAAAACCATGAAAAACCAAACATAAGCCCGCCAACAATCTGGCATATGTGCCGTACAAATGATGGTGCTGTGAGATATTTTGGGTGGGTGGGTGGTTGCTTTACGAATGAAAACAAGTGCCGAGCTGTCACAATTACAAAGTCTTCCCATGACATCTCAGGACGTGGATTTCTTTCTTCTTCATCCTTGCGTGACTTCCCGCGCCAAACAAGCTGATGATTTACTGGTAAAGCCGATGCAGCAGGTTCAGCTCCAGCTGAGGAGACATGGCAGTGTTATAATGGAGCACTCAGCACGCCTCCGGCCATCCAGTGCATTCACTGTTCATAATGCTTTACTTGTTTGAACACACCAGCACCTCTCTGCAGCTCGTGCAATTACTGCATGCATGTTGCCAAGGAAGGCTGAGCACGTTATTGTCATAAAAAATAAACCTTTTATCATCATATCGACTCTTTCATGTGAATGATCGCATACTCGCAGAATTGGGAATTGTGAGATCATTCAATGTTCCCACAGCTGGCAGAGCAAGGATATCCTAGGGTTCCTCCATTAATGCTTCAAACCTCTCGTAATATGTTAGAATGGTTGATGGATTTTGAAAGGAATGCATCATTGGAGCCGAAAGTGGGTTAAACTGACCAGTTTACTTCCCAGCCCATGCAGGCGAACACACTTTATATAAGTCTGAAGAAGGGTCTCGACGCGAAACGTCACATATTCCTTTTCTCCAGAGATGCTGTCTGACCTGCTGAGTTACTCCAGCTTCTCATGTCTATCTGCACTTCGCTTAAGGACATAAGCATTGATCACTGACCTATTGATAGTATTGGCACCGGTTATTATTGTCACGTGTATCAAAATACTGTGAAAGACCTTTATAGCAGCAACACTCTTTTACGTGAATGAAGACATACTCATTAGGTGTTTGTAAGAAAGTGTTTGATTGTGTTGGTTTATTTGAAGATGAGGAATGATATCAAAAGCTCTCAGAATCAAAGCAAAATAAAAGGCCATTCAGCTGTCTTTCTGGTTCTCAAAATACCCGTCATAGTATCTAACTGGTAATTAGTTTAGTTTAGAGGTACAGCGCAGTAACAGGCTCTTCAGCCCACCGAGTCCACGCCGAATAGCGATCACCATATCACTAGTTCTATCCGACATAGTAGGGACAATTTACAGAAGCCAATTAACCTACAAACCTGTACGTCTTTGGAGTGTGGGAGGAAACCGGAGCACCCGGAGAAAAAAAACCCACACGGTCACAAGGAGAACATACAAACTTCACACAGACAGCACCCATGGTCAGGGTTGAAGCCAGGTCTCTGGCGCTATATGGCAGCAACTCTACCACTGCGCCACTATGCCACCCAAATTAAATTAAATGTCTTTGGATTTTATTTGCCTCCAATAAGTGACGGTTCAGTCATAAGAGAACTTGCCTCTGATTCAGAAGGTCACAGTTAAAATTCCACCACAGGAACTTGAACATTAAACTCATGGTTGGAGTTTTCATGCAGTACTGAAGGACTGTTAAAGTCCAGATGCTAGTTATACCCAGTGTCCAGTCCAGTCCAATACTTAACCTTCATTCAGTGTTACTTGAAAAAAGAACACGTTCTCTGGTCATTTACTCGTTCAAGCTGGTGAGAGCAAATCAACGGACAATGTTCCCAACATAGAAAGTGATTCAACGGCTGTCATTTTAGTTTAGAAGTGAGCATTTGCCAAGCATTCTGTACAGCGTAAACTGCGGGAAGTTGCAGAGCTAAGACAATAGCATCCAAGGATTGTGTAGGATGGCCGGTGCTTCGGGTTGGAACCCTTCTTGATCAAGGGGCTCAACCTGAAATTGCCCGTCCTTTTTCTCCAGAGATGCAGCCTAACCCGCTGACTTACTCCAGCACTTTGTGCCTGTCTTCAGTACAAACCAGCACCTGCAGTTCCTTCCTACGCAGGTGGGAATACAATATCGCAGCTATAACAGACATGGTTAGAAAGGCTAGGATGGGATCTAAATATTCCGAGATTCAAGGTGTTTAGGAAGATAAGGAAAGAGAAGGATTGGTGTTAATTACGGTGACTATTGCAGTACTGGAGACATTAAGGACAGAATCTACCTGGTTGGTGTTCATCAATAGACATTATTACACCACTGGGACCATTGTAGTGACAGTCAATGAGTGGGAAGGATATTGTGGAGTATATTTGTAGGGAAATCAGGGCTCTCGGTTAACTTTTTTTCCCAGTTGCCAGCCGGGCAACCTAGGCAGCTTTTTAGGTTGCCAAATGACAGTTTAGGTGGCTTGACGGCTTGCACGACATGTGCGATATTGTGCTCGGACGAAGTGCATAGTTATCAGTAGGCATTATGCTCAATGAAGCATTCACGTATTATTTCTGCTTCAAATAAAATCACAAACTAAACATATTCACCAATCAAGACATGATATATACCACAATGACATGCAGCAAAATTACAATACAGTATCTCATCTCCTTTTACACATTGCAATGAATGCAATTTCTATTATTTCTTTCCACTTCCAAACAAAATTCTGGTTGGATTATTCAGCAAATGATCCTCAGTGAGACCAAGTGCAGGCTTGGCGATCGCTTCGCACAACACCTACACTCAGTTCGCAATAACCAACCTGATCTCCCGGTGGCTCAGCACTTCAACTCCCCCTCCCATTCTGAATCCGACCTTTCTGTCCTGGGCCTCCTCCATGGCCAGAGTGAGGCCCACCGCAAATTGGAGGAGCAGCACCTCATATTTTGCTTGGTAGTTTACACCCCAGCGGTATGAACATTGGCTTCTCCAATTTCAGGTAGTCCCTGCTTTCTCCCTCCTTCCCCTCCCATTCCCAGCTCTCCCACAGCCTACTGTCTCCGCCTCTTCCTTTCTTTTTCTCGTACCCCCCCCCCCCCCCGACATCAGTCTGAAGAAGGGTCTCGACCCGAAACGTCGCCTATTCCTTCGCTCCATAGATGCTGCCTCATCTGCTTTGTCTACCAACGGGATCCTACCACTGGCAACGTCTTCCCATCTCCTCCCCTGTCGGCTTTCCGCAGAGACTGTGCCGGCGGATGAGGAGCTGGCGGAGAACTGAGACACGGAGAGCGGGCGGAGATGGAGAGTGACAGAGAGAGAGAGAAAGATAGAGAGGGGGCCCGCTCAGAATTAAACGTTAGGTGTCCCGGGTGCTTGCCAAGCCGGGCAAAATGGCATGGCTTTTAGGTTGCCCTGCGGGACTGGGTTGCCATTGGCAACCGGGAACCACTAATTTCGAGCCCTGGAAAGTGCAGAGAGATACATAAGCAACACAGTAGTTATGTTGAGGGAATATTAACCATCCTAGACAAATGGAGGGCAATATCGTACAGAGCGGAGAGAGAGGACATACTGAGCACTATTCAGGACTGGTCTTTAGACTTCAGACATACAGCGCGGAAGCAAGCCCTTCGGCCCACCGAGTCCGTGACAACCAGCAATCACCGCATACACTAGCATCATCCTACCCACTAGGGACAATTCACAATTTTTACTGAAGCCAATTAACCATTTAAACTGGTACCTCTTTTTAGTGTGGGAGGAAACCGGAGCACCTGGAGAAAACCCACAAGGTCACTGGGAGAACGTACAAACTTCGTACAGACAGGTCTCAGGCGCTGTGAGGCAGCAAATGTGCTGTGCCAATGTGTTGCCCTACTAATGGTGGGGTAGGTTCTGGAAGAGGAATTGGGGAAAGTAGTGCAAGCAATTGGAGATGTGACTGAACCATCACCAAGCCAGACAAACCCTTCCTACTGAGTAGAATCTGCACACTAGTTTCAGTTTAGAAATACAGCATGGAAACAGGTCCATGCCGACCGTCAATCACCTTTTCACACTAGTTCTATGTTATCCCACGTTCTCATCCACTCCCTACACACTAGGGGCAAATTGCAGAAGCCAATTAACCTACAAGCTCACATGTCTTTGGGATGTGGGAGGAAACCGGAGCACCCGGAATAAATCCATGCAGTCACAGGAAGAACCTGCAAACTCCACACACACCCAGCGCCCGACGTCAGGATCGAACCCGGGACTTTGGCGCCGTGAGGTTCCGGCTTTACCAGCTGCGCCACTGTGCTGCCGAAACCTGGAAAGTGTGGGGTGGGGGTGTGGGGGTGGGGGGGGGAGGGGTGGTATTCATGAGGGTGGTGATGAGAGGGAGTGGGAGATTGCTGGTGCTAAGGCGTGTGAAGACAGGAAAGAATTGGAGCAGATTCAATAGCTTTAGATCAGGAGGATCAAGTCAAGGAGAAGAATTTATGTGGTTATAGGTCAGCTGGTGATTTCTCAGCGGAGTCAAAGGAGAAAAATAAGGCTCTTTACAAAAATATAATCAGGACAAAAAAGGGAGTAAAGCAACCTCTGTAAACCCAATAGATTTTTTAAATAATCGACCTTAGAATTGGACTGGCCTGTAAAGAGATCAGCTGAATGTCACAAGCAATCATGTGCAAGGCATATAGAGTGGTCTATGACTGTTAATATGCAGAGCAACAGCCCCAGGGGGAATGGAAAGTTGTCTGAGACGAAGGAGGTAGCTAAATAATACTGTTTATTTGTTCAACATTTTTCCAATTGTAATGAAAATTGTCAAGAGAGATTATTATGAAGTGCAGGACACAAATGTGTGCCTGTGATTAAATAGGAGACCTGGCAGCCTGGCGCTCCAGGGTATAATTATCCAGGAGGGGCTCTGTGTGGATCGAGCAAAAAAAAAATCATCCAAACTATTAGTTTGTAATTACAGTGTGCGGAGATGGCAGAATGCGGCTTGAAGTCAGAAGTCTGATGGGGACTGGAGTTTTGTAATTAGGCCGCGGCAGGAAGCAGCAGATCTGTGATTAGCGATGGCCTTTGTGGCATTAATGTGGATGCGAAGCGGTGGTGGAATAAAGTGGGGGCGGCCAGCGACGGGCACGGAGTGCGGAGAGCGTGGCCAGGTAGCGGGCGGAGGGAGGGCTGGAAGGTTTTAGTATTCCATTCTGCCCTCACCACCCACTCCCCATGGTGTAAGGAAGGTCTCCGGTCCAGGTAGACTTCGAGGGCCTGATCCAATCTCCCCTCTACCCCAGCTGTTGGACACCAAGCACCCACTCCCCACATAAAACCAGCGTGCAAACACATCTCGTCAGTCACCCAGAGCAATGCGTTCCCTGTCGCCACCACTATAAATGGGTGCTGCAGACCAAGACGCTAATTAGTTGCTGCGCGGATCTGGTGGAGCCCCATTAAAAGTGAGTAATGTTTCCCTCTGCACGCCAGAGCCACCGCTTCACGCTAAAGTGGTGCCAACGCTTGTTGTCTGAGGGAAATAAAGCGTTGTAATCATACCAGGACAGCTGTTTTAACATTGTATTCAGTGCCAATCTGAGGACTGGAATCCACCCAGCTTCCTGCACTGGTGTGAGCAGGGGGGGGCTGAAGATACATCTTTAGTCGCTGGCTTATAAGGTGGTCACAGGAGCGCACATTAACTGATATTCTTGTGCCCGGTAAATCCTTGTGACCGAAGTCTAATGTGTTTATATTTGCTAAATTGTAGCATTTTTCCATGGGGGGGGGGGGGTTGAAGGGGGACATCTGTAAATGCTGCATTCCCTTATCCACAATGTTGTTGTTAAACCCATCGCCACAAGCAAACAGTGCACAACTTTCTCTCAATCCGTCTCCAATTGCTAATCGTACATTGTACAACAAATAGTACATCAAAAACTTCAAATTCCTGGACGTGCATATTTCCGACGATCTTTCCTGGACCCAGCACACTGATGCAATTATATAGAAAGCACATCAGCGCCTCTACTTCCTGAGAAGATTACGGAGATTCGGTATGTCAAAGAGGATTCTCTTGAACTTCTACAGGTGCACAGTAGAGAGCATACTGACTGGTTGCATCGTGGCCTGGTTCAGCAACTTGAACGTCCAGGAGCGGAAAAGACTGCAAAAGGTTGTTAACACTGCCCAGTCCATCACCGGCTCTGACCTCCCCACCATCGAAGGGATTCAATGGAGTCGCTGCCTCAAAAAGGCAGCCAACATCATCAGAGACCCGCACCATCCTGGCCACACACTCATCTCACCGCTACCATCGGGAAAAAGATACAGGAGCCTAAGAACCGTAACGTCCAGGTTCAGGAACAGCTTCTTCCCTGCAGCCATCAGGCTATTAAACACTACAACCTCATAAGCTCTGAACTACAGTAGACTATTCAGGGCTCTCACTTAACCTTTTTTCCCCTGTTGCCAGCCGGGCAACTTAGGCAGCATTTTAGGTTGCCAAATGACAGTGTAGGTGGTCAATTTAAGACAGCTTGCATGGCGCGTGCGATAATGTGCTCGAACAAAGTGCGTATTTACCAGTCGGAATTATGCTCAATGAAGCATTCACATATTATTTCTGCTTCAAATTAAGTCACAAACTAAACATATTCACCAATCAAGACATGATCTATACCACAATGACATGCAACAAAGTTACAATACAGTATCTCAACTTTTTACACATTGCAATTAATGCAATTTCTATTATTTCTCTCCACTTCCCAACAAAAATGTGGTTGGATTATTCAGCGTATGATCAACCTGTGTCAATAAATCCTGGACCATGATAACATATATGCTTAACCATGCACACTACAGATTGATGCAAGCATGTTTTCTGTGAAGGACCGAAAATTATCATCACATGGCCATAGCATGGGTCGTTATTGCTATTGGTACAGAAACACTCTCGCTTCCCACATAATTTATCCACAACAAAATATACAGGTTGCAAGGACATTTCTAAAGGCATTTTATGATAATAGTTGTTAAAACCGACTATACCCATCTGACAGGTATCTGACCCATCTGCAGTGGGTCAGCTTGCAGCCCATGTTCGATAGCCTCATCCAGCAGTACAGCATTACAATCCAAGGCTTGCATGCCATTTACAACTTCTCCTTAAGTTGTGTTTTGTACTCAGTGACATGGCATTAACGATTTGGGGATCCGAGAGGTACCTCATTCACCCAGAGAGTGGTGAGTACCAGGAATATATCATTTGAGAGAGTGGTAGAAGCAAGAGTACCTGAAAATGCATTGCTTGGGAGTGGTAGGCAGCAGTTAAGAAATGTCTAATGAAACGTGTGAAAACTCTTGGCATGGAAGGCGACAGGCCAAGTGCTGGAGGATGGGTTCATATGGATGTGTAAAAGGACACAAAATGCTGGAGTATCTCAGCAGGTCAGGCAGCATCTCTGGAGAACATGGGTGGGCAACTTTTTTGGGTTGAGAACCTTCTTCAGACTGAAGAAAGGTCCCGACCCAAAACGTCACCTATTCATGTTCTCCAGAGATGCTGCCTGATTTGCTGAGTTACTCCAACACTTTGTGTCATTGTCATAGTGTCATACAGTGTGGAAACAGGCCCTTCAGCCCAGCTTCCCCATGCTGACCCACGTCTTATATCTCCTGCACCCCCCAGTTCTTTGTTTTGCCATAATACGGGTGAGTGCCACGGGTCGGCATGGATGTGATGGGCTGAATGGCATGCTGTTTGATTATATGGCTGTAAAATTGCAAGGCAGACGCAAGAACTCCCATCGGCTCGTTATTTATAGAGATGAATTAATGCTGGTACAGACGGAACAAGGAGCTGAAGCAGGTTGATGCAAGTCTGGGACATCCACTGCTGTCCTTCACCTTTAAACCATGCTGCCTGTCACATATCGTTCACAAGATGGACAGGGGGCAATGGCTTCCTTGGAACCCACCTTCCATAGGCAGCTATTTCTCAAATGGTGGCAACTCCTTCCTGTCCTGGGTTCATAGCAAAGTGTAATTAGTGTCATGTTTGATGTGTTGTCATTTTTGTGAGAACATGTTGAGGGTCAGATATCAGAATCAATGCTCTTGTAAACCTGCTCAATGGGCTGCCTGCTGCAGCCTGCCAAAATGCCAATGGAAGCTATCTGGTACAAGATGTGCCCGTA
The DNA here is from genome assembly GCF_010909765.2 of Amblyraja radiata. NCBI lineage: Eukaryota > Metazoa > Chordata > Chondrichthyes > Rajiformes > Rajidae > Amblyraja > Amblyraja radiata. Next base: position 19,368,986 of record NC_045972.1, on the reverse strand, counting down.
GCTCACGAGCCCCCTGCGTGTGTCGCGTGTTATGCGTCTACGTGTGTGCGTTAGATGCTGTGTGTGCCTATGTGAACCGGGGATGTGTATATCTACGTCTGTGGGGGTGGACCTGCGAATGTGTGTGTGTGTGTTTATGTATATTTATGTGTATTTACACGTGCGTACCTGTGTGTTTGAGTCTTAAGCATCTTTATGTATGAGGTCTTGTCCACCAGTTTAGTTTAGTTTAGAGATACAGCGTGGAAACAAGCCCCTCGGCCCATCGAGTCCGCAATCAGCAGCAATCACCCGTACACTAGCACTATCCTACTCATTAGGGATTATTTACAATTTTTACTAAAGCCGATTAAACGACAGACCTGCACATCTTTGGAATAATAATAATAATAATAATAATACATTTTATTTGTATAGCGCTTTTCAAGGACTCAAAGGAATGTGTGAGGAAAGTGAAGCACCTGGAGAAAACCCACGCGGTCACAGGGAGAATGTAGAAACTCCGTACAAACAGCACCCGCAGTCAGGATTGTACCAAGGTCTCAGGCGCTGCGTCACCGTGTTCCCCGGGTACTTTTGAGAAGTAAACTATTTACAGCAAACATCTCTTCCAAATTCTTCCAATGCTGTCTGTACTTTATCCACCAAATAAATGTCAGGAAAGCAAACCAACATGAGTGTCTTTCCCAGATCAACATCCCCAGCCCTAATATCACTCAGTCCATGCTCACCATGCTGTTTGAATACCCCGTACCAGTCTCTGAAGTGTGAGCTCCTCGGGTGGATGGGTAAAATGATTCAAGGTTGTTATTGAAGTCCCCTTGATAAAGTGTGACATCCCCTCCAATCGCTGGTCTCTGATCACTCAAAGTGGAAAAGAAGCATTCGGGATGGCATTGAGAATCTATATTCGGGAATCGGGACGACAGATGGCACAATGGGCTAAGTGTTCGGCTGGCAACCGGAAGGTAGCCGGTTCGAATCCCGCTTGGAGTGCATACTGTCGTTGTGTCCTTGGGCAAGACACTTCACCCACCTTTGCCTGTGTGTGAATGTGTGTGAGTGATTGGTGGTGGTCGGAGGGGCCGTAGGCGCAGATTGGCAGCCACGCTTCCGTCAGTCTGCCCCAGGGCAGCTGTGGCTACAGAAGTAGCTCACCACCACCGAGTGTGACTGAGGAGTGAATGAATAATGCGATGTAAAGCGCCTTGAGTATTAGAAAGGCGCTATATAAATCCCATCCATTATTATTATTATTATTCCGTTGAATAGTGATCACTGCTGCCTCACAGCACCAGGGACCCAGGTTCGATCCTGACCTCAGGTGCTGTCTTGGAGCAGCTTGCACGTTCTCCCTGTGACCGCGTGGGTTTCCGCCGGGTGTTCCAGTTTGCTCCCACTTCTCAAAGACATGCGGGTCTGTCGATAAATGGCCTCTGTAAATTGGCCCTAGTGTATAGGGAGTGGATGAGAAAGTGGATAACAGGTGTGAAAGTGTGATAAATGGTCAGCATGGCGTTGCCAGGATGAAGGATCTTTTTTCCTTGCTCTATCTCTCAACTCTAAACTTTGTGTTTTACTCTACAATAAGAAATGATACGTGCATGAGTGTGCATGTATGTGTGTGTGCACATGTGTGTATATATACATGTGTGTGTGTGTGTGTGCACATGTGTGTATATATGGTGTATATATGGTATATATAGGGTCTGAAGAAGGGTTTCGGCCCGAAACGTCGCCTATTTCCTTCGCTCCATAGATGCTGCTGCACCCGCTGAGTTTCCCCAGCAATTTTGTGTACCTTGTGTGTATATATACATGTGTGTGTGCGTGTACACATGCGTGTATATATGTGTGTGTGTGTGCACATGCGTGTATATATGTGTGTGTGTGTGCACAGGCATGTATATATGTGTGTGTGTGTGCACAGGTATGTATATATGTGTGTGCACATACGTGTATATGTGTGTGTGTGCTCGCCACGTGTGTGTATGTTTTGCTGGATTATTGCAGAATTTAAATAATTCTTCCTCATACCTTGTAGGTTTGGTTGTGAAGTAAACAGCAGTGCAGTGCCATAAATACAGCTCATTACAGCCTAGCAAGCACTTGATGCCACTGCGCTTCAGATAGTTGAGGAAGGGGGATTTAGTATTTCATTTAAACCTAAATCTTCTCTCCTTTTTTTTTTACCCTTGTATTCCCCTCACCTCTAGGCATGAGCCATGAGCCAAAGGCACCTTCACTAGGAATGATTTCGACTGCGACTCGGACGACAGCCACCGTAAGCCCCCTCAACCCTTCCTCCCTCAATGGCTCCATAGTGCCCAATGGCAGCCCGGCAGCTAACAGCACCTTGCCTGTACCATCAGCACACTCTGCCAGCTTTGCAGCCGCGCTCCGAAAACTCGCCAAACAAGCAGAAGAGCCCAGAGGTGAGTGAGCGAGAGATAGAGCATGAGAGAACGAGAGAGAGCTTGAGAGAGAGAGAGAGAGCATGAGCAAGTGTGAGCAGGAGAATGGGAGAGAGAAAGTGAGAATGAGAGAGAGAGAGAATGAAAGAGAACGAGAAAGAGAGAATGATGGAGAGAGAGAGTACGACTGAGAGAAAGAGAGTGAGCAAGAACAAAAGAAAATGTGAGGGAGAGATGGGAGTTCATACAACCCTGTGTACCGATAAACCGATAAACACTTTGAATTCATGTTGTTTAGAGAAAAACCCAATTTAGTGCGATCAGTTTGACTGCTTGTGATCCAGATCTTCCTCAAGCTGGAATGAGTGCAGAGAAGATTAACGAGGATGCTGCCAGGATTCAAGGGCCTGAGCTGCAGGGAGAGGGTGGGCAGGCTAGGACTTTATTGCTTGGAGCGCAGGTGGATGAGTGGTGATCTAAAAGAGGTGTATATAATCATGAGTGGTATAAATGGGGTGAATGCACAGTCTTATACCCAGGTTAGGGGAATCAAGAACCAGAGGACATGGGTTTAAGCTGAGAGGGGAAAGATTTAATAGGAACTAGAGGGGCAACATTTTCATTCAGAGGATGGTGGGTGTATGGAATTAGCTGCAAGAGGAGGTAGTTGAGTCAAGTACCATAGAGGTTGAGAGGGATATGGGCCAAACAGGTGTCCATTGGATGAGCTTAGATGAGGCATCTTGATCAGCATGTATAAGATTTGTGTTGTACAACTCTATGACTCTAGTAGATGTATTTGCTTGTTTGCCGTGTGCCTAAGCTGAACATGCACTGCCCACCTGATGCACAGATTCCAGCAACACTTAGAGAAGTGGCGATCTCCCCAATGGACAGTAGTTCCTGTAGGGCTCCAGATGAACGGCCTGCCTTGGCAGCATTGGCTTCATGCTGCAGACAAGTAGGGGGAGAGAATGGTGGCCACGGTGGTGCAGCGGTAGAGTTGCTGCCTTACAGTGCTTGCGGCGCAGGAGACTCGAGTTCGATCCCGACTACGGGTGCTGTCTGTACAGAGTTTGTACGTTCTCCCCGTGACCGTGTGGGTTTTCTCAGAGATCTTCGTTTTCCTCCCACGCGCCAAAGGCGTGCAGGTTTGTAGGTTAATTGGTGTGTGTGTGTAAATAGAATTGTCCCTAGTGTGTGTAGGATAGTGTTGATGTGCGGGGATCGCTGGTGGGTGCAGACTCGGTGGGCCGAAGGGCCTGTTTCCGTGCTGTACCTCTAAACAAAACTAAATGAGTTAAGGACAAAGAGTGAAAAGGTCTTTGTTGAAAACTTTTGAGTCGGGGATTTGGAAGCCAACCTCTGAACATGGTCCCGAGGCACCTGAAGCTCAGGACTGGGTGGAGCTCAGAGGGAGCTCTCATTTCTTGCAAGGTTCACCAGACACCGTACTTTCACTCCCACAAGCAAACAACTGATAGAAGCCCCTCCGCTGCCTGGCACTCATGGGCGTGAGTTGTCTCATTTACAATAGACAGATTTAAATTCTATTACTGAAACATCTTCCAAAACACTTCTATCTTCAGGGCACTGTTTGAAATTCAATTCATCCTAAGTAATCCAAATGGCACATCATTTATTGTACCCTAAGAGCTTGTTTGAATAAAAAAAACCTGCCCCTTTCAATATAGTTTACATTCTGATATGCTTCATTGATATTTCATCTGTCCCTAGGCTTTCTCATGTGATGTTTCAGCACCAGCATAATGCTGCTTAATATTGCATCGCAGTCAATGCTTATGCACGTTAGGAATGAGATGCAGGGAATAGGGCAGCTGCCTGACAACTGTGAAAGTCGCTCCTCTTTCTTTTACTGTTCATTTTTATTCGACTCCCGAGCTCTCTTTTCCCCTCCCCTCAGTTTCTGCTCTTCCCCCACTTCATCTCTGTATATCGTTCCAGGAGTTCAGTTTCCTCTGGTTGCAGACTGAATAGGTACGTAATTCACGTGGAGTCAGACAGCACGGAACCAGGCCCTTCAGCCCAACTTGCCGTGCCGACCAAGATGCCCCATCTGCGCTAGTCCCACCTTCCCGCGTTTGGCCTATATCCCTCTGAACTTTGGTGTAGAAACAAAGAACTGTAGAGGCTGATTTATACCAAAGATAGACTCAAAGTGCTGGAGAAAGTGCTTCAGATTTAAGAAGTGCCCTGACCCCAAATGTCACCAATCCTTTCCAGAGATGCCGCCCGACCCACTGAGTTACTGCTGCAGTTCGTGTTTATCCCTCAAAACCTTTCCTGTCCAAATGTCTTTTAAACGTTGTTATAGTACCTACCTCAACTACCTCTTCAGGCAGCTTGTTACATATACCCACCCACCTGCTGTGTGATAAATCTGCCCCTCAGGTTTAATTTAGTTTAGTTTTTTAATGTCACGTGTGCCGAGGTACAGTGAAAAGCTTTAGTTTGCGTGCTATCGAGTCAAAGAAAAGACTATACATGAATACAAACAAACCGTCCACAGATAAAGGGTGACGGCTACAACATTTAGTGCAAGCTAAACATTGAAAGATAAAAAGGTTCCCCATTTCTTCCCCCTCTCCCCTTAAGCCCATGTCCTCTGGTTCTTGAATCGCCTACTCTGGGTAAAATTGTTCACCTGGCAAGATTGTTCACCTTTGCGGGGAATCTAATGGTGGATTGCACACTTATCCCAACATCGAACGGTTGGGACTTGATCACAGAACCGTAGGATAACTCTGCTGGGAGGGAAGGTGGGGGGAGGGGGTTGGGGGAGGGATTGAGAGGAGGAGATAACCACACTGTCAGAGGTGCCATCTTTCACATGAGATGTTAGACCAGCTCCTGTTTCTACAGGAACAGCACCTCATACTTTGCTTGGCAACTTACAACCAAGTGGTGTGACTTTTGATATCTCTAATTTCAAGTAACCCTTGTATTCCCCCTCTCTCCGTCCCTCCCTCGCCCTAGTCATCCTGCTTGTTTCACTGTCGTTCATCCATATATCCCTTCGTTATCACCTCTTCCACAGCCAACCCATGGACCATTGTGGGATTCCCTTGGTCATCAGTGCAGGCTGATTTGTTCTGATCCTTTTTATACCTCTAGTTTCCCTCTCCCCCGACTCAGTCTGAAGAGGACTCTCAACCGGTACGTCACCTAACTCTTTTCTCCAGAGATGCTGCTTGATCCGCTGAGTCACTCCAGCACATTGTGTCTGCCCACGTGGACTTAGTGGATTCCAAAGCCTTGTTTTGGGGAAGAGCACTTCACCAGTTTGTTATCATGTTACTATAGACAATAGACAATAGGTGCAGAAGTAGGCCATCCAGCCCTTTGAGACAGCATCGCCATTCAATGTGATCAATGCTGATCATCCACAATCAGTACCCCGTTCCTGCCTTCTCCCCATACCCCCTGACCGCTATCTTTAAGAGTCCTATCAAGCTCTCTCTTGAAAGTATCCAGAGAACTGGCCTCCACCGGCCTTCTCCTCTGAGGCAGAGAATTCCTCAGATTCACAACTCTCTGTGAGAAATAGTGTTTCTTCATCTCTGTTCTAAATGGCTTACCCCTTATTCTAAAACTGTGGCCACTGGTTCTGAATTCCCCCAACATCGGGAACATGTTTCCTGCCTCTAGCGTGTCCAAACCCTTAATAATCTTATATGTTTCAATAAAATCCCTCATCCTTCTAAATTCCAGCGTATACAAGCCCAGCCGCTCCATTCTCTCAGCATATGACAGTTCCGCCATCCCGGGAATTAACCTTGTGAACCTACGCTGCACTCCCTCAATAGCAAGAATGTCCTTCCTCAAATTTGGGGAGCAAAACTGCACACAATACTCCAGGTGTGGTCTCACTAGGGCCCTGTACAACTGCAGAAGGACTCTTTGCTCCTATACTCAACTCCTCTTGTTATGAAGGCCAACATGCCTTTCGCTTTCTTCACTGCCTGCTGTACCTGCATGGTTACTTTCATTGACTAATGAACAAGGACCCCCAGATCCTGTTGTATTTCCCCTGTTTCCAACTTGACACCATTTAGATAATAATCTGCCTTCCTGTTTTTGCTACCAAAGTGGATAACCTCACATTTATCCATAATAAACTGCATTTGCCATGCATCTGCTCACTCACCCAACCCAGCCTGATATGAAAGGTCTGATGAAAGACAGAGACTCTTCAACAGAACCAGTCTGATGATGAGTCTTGACCCAAAATGTCACCTATTCCTTTTCTCCAGAGAAGCTGCCTGACCCACAGAGTTCCTCAAGCATTTTGTGTCTATCTTCGGTGTAAGCCAATATTTGCAGTTCCTTCTTCCACACAAGCTACCTCTCTTCTGCCTAGCCCCTAAAGAGAGAGCTAACAGTGGTGCTATCATCTTGGAGAACATCGGCAAACTCTTGGCTGATTCTAGTGACTGGAGGAGCTACGCAGATGTCGTCCATTTTGTTTTCATCTGTGCGTGGCTAGAAATATTTAAACAGCTTTGAGGCAGCGGTGGTTTCTTGGCTCCTTTGAATTGCAGATTGTGCTGCTACGTGTGTGTGGAATTCACAGAGATATCAGGTAGCTGGTGCATCTATTTTGCACACTGTCAAGGGCCATCTGTTGAGAAGATGTGCGGTAACACTTGCCAATATTCACAGCCCATGACAAAGGTTTGGCAGTCAGCACTGAGCTGTGGTCAGCCAGGCAGAGAGACCACTGGACTTGCTCCGAGCTGGATAACATGCTCCACATGGCACGGGGCTGTGTACCCTGCTGCTGTTACAAGCCGACAAACATTTCAGGTGAACGGCGAACGGCGAGCAAACAAGAATCTTACGTGCTGGATTGGCTTTGGAAATGGAGGCACCAGATTGATGGAATGTACAACGGCAGGTTAGCACAGTGGTAGAGTTGCTGCCTTACACAGTGGCCAGAGACCCGGGTTCGATCCCGACTACGAGTACTAGTCTGTATGGAGTTTGTACGTTCTCCCCGTGACCGCGCGGGGTTTCTCCGAGATTTTCAGTTTCCTCCCACATTCCGAAGACGTACAGGTTTGTAGGTTAATTGGCTTGGTATATGTAAATTATCCCTAGTGTGTGTGGGATAGTGTTAATGTGCTGGGATTGCTGGCCAGCGCGGACTCGCTGCACCAAAGGGCCTGTTTCCGCGCTGTATCACTAAACTAAACTAAACTAAGAAACGTACAGCACAGGAGCAGGCCCTTCGGCCCACAATGTTTGTGCCGAACATGATGCCAAGTTAAACTGATTTCATCTGATCCATATCCCTCTGTTCCCTACGCTTCCATGTGCCTATCTAAAAGCCTCTTAAACGCCACTATCGTATCATCTACACCACCAGCCCTGGCCATGCATTCCAGGCCTCCACTACTCTCACTGTAAAACATGTGTCCTACACATCTCCAGCAAACCTTTCCCCTTTCACATAGCTGCGCCCTCTAGTGTTGAACATTTCCACCCTGGGGAAAAGGTTCTGACTGTCCACCCTATCTATGCCTCATAATTTTATATAATTCAGTCAAGTCTCCTCTTAACCTCTGCCATTTTAACGACGACTGGATTTGGGGCTATTAGCTACAGGGAGAAGCTGGACAGACTTGAAATATTATCTCTGAAGCAGACAGCGTGGAGACCTGATAGAAGCATAACAAATTATGAGAGGCATAGATAGGGCAGATGGTCAGAATCTTTTTCCCGGGATGGAAAATCAAACTCCAGAGGGCATTGCTTTAGAATGAGAGGGACAAGGTTTAAAGGAGCTATTTGGTGCAGGTTATCCTACACAGAGGGTAATGAGTGTGTGCAACACACTGCCAGGGTTGGTGGTTGAGTCAGAAACTATAGCGGCAATTAAAATACTTTTGGATAGGTGCATGGATATGCAGGAAATTGAGGTGTATGGATTATGTGCAGGTAGATAAATTATGGTTTTAGCCCCTCCTACACTAGTCCCACACACTAGTCCCAGCCTATGATGGGCCCATATCCCTCAAAACCTTTCCTACCCATGTACCTGTCCAAGTGTTTTTTAAATGCATCTGCCCCAAGTAGCTCCTCTGGTAGCTTGTTCCATATACCCGCCGCCCTCTGAGTGAAAACGTTGCCTCTCATGTTCGTATTAAAATCTTGCCCCTCTTACCTTAAACATATGTCCTCTTTGATTTTTGATTTTTCTACCATGGGTAAAAGACTTTATGCATTCACCCTATCTATTCCCCTCATGATTTTATACACCTCTATAACATCACCCCTCATCCTCCTGCACTCCAAGGAATAAAGTCCTAGCCTGCTCAACCTCCCCCTACAGCTCAGGCCCTCGAGTCCTGGCAACATCCTCATGAATATTCTCTGCACCCTTTCCAGTTTATTGTCTCCCTGATTCTGACACTGTGCCGCATGAGGTCCAGGTTCCCTACCTGTAGTTGAGAGACTTATCAATCTTAATTTTGTCTGAAGAAGGCTCGACCCGAAACGTCGCCTATTTTTTTGCTCCATAGATAATGCCTCGCCCATTGAGTTTCTCCAGCATTTTTGTCGACCTTATTTTTTTTTTAAGTAGGTCCCACTCCCTGGGCCCAGCCAGACGGAGGTGAGATGTGCCTCGTGAAACGCTGCTCATCCACTTCTGCCCATTCTTCCTCTTCACTAATTTCAATGGCAACTGAAGCCAGACTGGGCACGCAAGCAAAAAAAATCCCTCCCAACCCGTCAGTCACTTGGTCGACAGGCAGGTGAAGGCTTAAATTGCCCCTGAAAGTGTCCGCCTGGCTCTGTAATTGTTTTTACAGTCACAGCTGCCGCAGGCCGGGACCAGAGGGGGTTGAAAGACATTGAATGACAAGTCGTGACTAACCACCTTCTCATTCGCCAAAGTGGGAAGGAATAATGCAAAGATTTAGTTGGCAAAGTCAGGCTCTTCTCAGTTGACAGGTGAAATTTCAAGAGCATCAAAGCCCAGCCTGAGCACTCTGTCCACTGTGTGGAGACGTGTATGAAGTGAAGGACAGTTCCCACAGACAGCAGCTAGTCATGATATCAATAACCCATGAGCCGAAAAAATACTCCCCCCGTTCATCCGTTCTCCACTGTGAGGTAGCACATTTCAATAGCTTGCCAAGGGAAGAGTTGCTGATCTATAACCATATAACCATATAACAATTACAGCACGGAAACAGGCCATCTCGGCCCTACAAGTCCGCGCCGAACAATTTTTTTTCCCTTAGTCCCACCTGCCTGCACTCATACCATAACCCTCCATTCCCTTCTCATCCATATGCCTATCCAATTTATTCTTAAATGATACCAACGAACCTGCCGCCACCACTTCCACTGGAAGCTCATTCCACACCGCTACCACTCTCTGAGTAAAGAAGTTCCCCCTCATGTTACCCCTAAACTTCTGTCCCTTAATTCTGAAGTCATGTCCTCTTGTTTGAATCTTCCCTATTCTCAAAGGGAAAAGCTTGCTCACATCAACTCTGTCTATCCCTCTCATCATTTTAAAGACCTCTATCAAGTCCCCCCTTAACCTTCTGCGCTCCAGAGAATAAAGACCTAACTTATTCAACCTATCTCTGTAACTTAGTTGTTGAAACCCAGGCAACATTCTAGTAAATCTCCTCTGTACTCTCTCTATTTTGTTGACATCCTTCCTATAATTGGGCGACCAAAATTGTACACCAATCTACATTGTACGACGGAATGGTTCAATGGTGCAACTGCCCAGTGATATTATTTTTGCATATATTACACACACAGATGCCGTCATGTTTTGGCGCCATTTCCAAAGTGTGGTCTGCCCGCGCGCTCAGTCTACTGCTACAGTTCCCGATTTAATGAATCCCCAGGGCCTTCCTTGGTCACCTTCGACCGGAACGGCCCATGAACTGAAGTCCCTCTCCTTGCCCGGCCAGCTTTGTGTCCCGGGGGCACCTCCTGCAGCTGACCTCGAAGGATGCTGGATGTGTTAACCGTGGGTCACCCTCCCACCGGCTCCTTATTCCTCGCGTCCGTCTCTCCAGCGGCTCCTTCCCGGTTCTGCGGACTGCCGGACCTTTTGGTCGGGTCCTCCAGCGGGCTGCTAGTGCTGCGGCACTGTGGGCAGGCCTGGGTCACCACCTGATAGTTGGACAGATTTAAGGTAGACACACTTCATCGAAGGAATGGGATGGAAATCTTCAGGCATTAGGGCCCAAACCACTAGTTCTTTGGCCTTTTTACCTCCTTAACTGCTCCCCTTATTTCCGAAACCTTTTGAGACCATGAGACATAGGTGCAGAATTAAGCCATTCGGCCCATCGGGTCTGCTCCACCGTTCAATCATGGCTGATCTATTTTTCCCTCTCGACCCCATTCTTCTGCCTTCTTCCCATAAACGGACATAGATAGCACTGGGCAGCGCAGTGGCGCAGCAGTAGAGTTGCTGCCTTACAGCGCCAGAGACCCGGGTTTGATGCTGCATTCAGATTCTGTTTGTACGTTCTCCCTGCGATTGTCTGGGTTTTCTCCGGGTGCTCCGGTTTCCTCTCACATTCCAAAAACATACAGGTTTGTAGGTTGATTGGCTTCTGTAAATTGTCCCTTCTGTAGGATGCGAGATTGGGATGAACATAGAACTAGTGTACAGGTGATCGTTAGTCAGAGTGTTTCCGCGTTTAAAGTTCAATCTTTAACGTTTCAGACACTCGTTCCTCTCCGTTAAACTTGTCCACAGGGCCTGTTTCCATGCTGTATCCATAAACTAAACAAAACTAAGATCTGCAACATCAGTGCTGGAATGAGTAAGTGAAAAAGACCTGTTCTCGATGCCTTCCACCAAGTTACTCAAGCCTGCTATCTCCAGATACAGATCTTTTCCCCTTATTCATTCCAGCCCCAATGTGGTTCTGCCCCAATACTTCATTGAGATTGATCATTAAAGATAAACAGAGCTTGCATTGATTTTGTGCCCTGAATAAAATGCAAGTTACCGAGGAACAGAACCATATCACAAAAAGACACAGTGCTCGAGTAACTCAGCAGGTCAGGCAGTATCTCTGGAGGACATGGATGTTTCACGTCGAGACCCTTCTTCAGACTGATAGTGAGCTGAAAGGAGAGATGTTGAAGGGGCCTGATCAAAGATGCAGGTGTTTGAAGAGGGGTTTTAAGTGCGGGTTCTGTAGAGGCTTCCAGATGGGTTTGTAGCTTTCTATAAGCACACAAACTAGGAGCAGGTAGGTGTCATGCCCGGACACCACCTCCCCTCCACCCAAGGCTGCTCTCCCATTCCAGTAGATCATGTCTGATTTGTAAGGACTGAGATGAGGAAAAACTTTTCCACCCAGAGAGTTGTGAATCTGTGGAATTCTCTGCCACAGAAGGCAGTGGAGGCCAGTTCACTGGATGTGTTTCAAGAGAGAGTTAGATTTACAGTATTTACTATCACTGTCCTTGCAAGCCACATCATGCAGGTTCATCCAATATTCTAGGTGGTTTATTGTCGTATGAACCGATAACGGAACAATAAATATTTTACTTGCTGGCCTGTAAGCACAACACACACAGATAAATATCATAATCAAAAATTCACTAAATTAATAACCATAATACTAATGCAGAAAAAATCTACGTTCATGGTGCACAGCCCATAGTTGAGGTTAGGGTGGTGTGGTTATCAAGAGACTGATGGTTGTTGAGAAGAAGCTATTCTTGAACCTGGTGGTCATGGTTTTCAGGCTCCTATACCTTCTTCCCAATGGTAGGAGAGAAACAAGTGTGTGACCAAGGTGGTGTGGGTCTTTGATGGTGGCTGAGTTTTAGAGGCAGCGCCTCTTAGAGAGACCTTCGATGGTGGGGATGTCAGTCCCCATGATGGGCCGGGCAGTGTCTACCACTCCCTGTAATCTTTTTTGTTTCTGGGCCTTCGAGTTTAGTTTAGTTTCGAGATAGTATGGAAAAAGGCCCTTCGGCCCACCACGTCCGTGCTGACCAGCGATCCCCGCATATTAACACTCTCCTACATACACTAAGGACAATTTTTATATTTATCTGGCCAATTTACCTACATACCTGTATGTCTTTGGAGTGTGGGAGGAAACCGAAGATCTCGGAGTAAACCCACGCGGTCACAAGGAGTACGTACAAACGGCGTACAGACAGCACCCGTAGTCGGGATCGAACCCGGGTCTCCGGCGCTGCATTCGCTGTAAGGCAGCAACTCTACTGCTGCGCCACCGTGCCGCCTTAGTTGCCGAACCAGGCGGTGATGCAACCAGTTAGTGTATCCCCTTGCGTAAAACTGTAGAAAAATAGAGAACACTGCCAAGTAACCAGAGTAAATCAGTGGATGATTAAGGAACATTGTCTATTCTTGCCTCCTGATCTAACATGTTCAGTAGTGTGTGTGTGTGCTGCACAGGATGAATACTGAAGACGCTTGATACAGCTTTACATCTGTCACTTTTAATCCAAATTAGTTAGTTAGCTGCGTGGTTTCTAAATGGAGGAGGTTAATTAGACACATCGTCCTTTCGAACAGCGTGCACTGAGAATTAAACTTCTGAGTCAAGACCCTTGAATCATTTAAATTCTGTTCTCGTTTTAATAGTATTGATTGCTAAGCTATCAGAGACTCGAATGATGTCGTCTTTTTAACCCTGGGAGAAGATTAGTCTGCTAATTGTTGTTGGCCTTGGTCTGACAAGATAAATTTTCTGGCTTTTGAACTGACATCAACGAGATCCTTTTAACAAACTGAAATCTTGTTGTTTAAAGCCTTTCTCTTGCAATCCATTTGGAGAATCCATCCTGATGTTTTCCCATCCCAGGGGGACACAAGTCTATTTCCAGCCAGCTCCATTTCAAAGGTGAATGAAGAGATGTGTTTGATATTGGGTCTTAGCAATTAGCCACACAAAACCCCCCTCCTTACTTGACTTCATTTTTGTCTAAGTGGAAGGGGTTTAATTTTTTTTAAATTTGCTGTTAAATGAGGCGACACTTATTCATTTAATCAAACACCAAGCTGCATAATTCAGAATGCACTTTGACATTCTCTTAGAGGAAGCATCTTTGATTCTGTGGGACCAAAAATGGTGGATATGGGGAGAATTTTTTTTTTTAAAGGAACCGTAAAGCACGAATATAATTTTCCACAAGCACTTTAAGTGTTGCTAAGCTCCATGTTTGGAGTTTATGGTTTAAGTGATAATGCTTTTCCATTGCATGGGGATTGGAGTGTTTTAAGAAGGCAGGGAATGGACAGGTATGGATCACATGCAGGCAGGTGAAATTAGTTTAGCTTGGCATCATGTTTGTCACGGACATTGACAGCTGAAGGGCTTATTCCTGTGCTGTTTTTTTTTATGTTCTGTATTCTAAGGCTACCCAATCCCACTTTCTAAAGGGCTAGGGTGAGATTTTAAGGATGACCAAAAATTGCTGGCCTGGTCTACATTTCATGAGGAATGCTTGTTTTGTGCATATTATTCTCCCACTATTCCCATCTCCCTGTCCCTTGACCCTCTTCCTTCCATTCAATCTCCCATCCCTCCCAACTTCGAGTTCCCCATTTATTTTATCCCCCCCCCCCCTATTCCCCCCTCCCCTTGTCACCTTTCACACACTATCCCTCCCTCCCTTACGTATGTGGCATCCTTTTGTCTCCATCACCTGCAACCTGGGTTACTATCCCCACCCGTTTGCCAATCGCCACACCTCACCTGTATCCACATATCACTTGCCGGTTTTTGCCCCACTCTTTCCCCTCACCTCTCTTCATTAGCTTCCTTCCTCTTATTTCATCGGTCTGAAGAAGGATCCTGACCCGAAATGGCATCTGTCCATTTCTCTTCGGAGATGCTGCCTAATCTGCTGAGTTCCTCCAGTACTTTGTTTTTTCCCCCTTAAGATTCAAGCATCCTCTGTCTCTTGTGTCTTTTTATTATGGTTGATCTACTCCAGGCTTCACCTCTTTTTCTGCACCAGACAGAGTAAATACATTTCTGAAGGACCAAGGCTGTGGAGAACTTTCCATGCCCATTTTACAAAGCCTTTATCTTTCAAAAACCTTCCTCAGTAACTATCCGCAGTGATCTAACCTCCACATGGTCAGTGTGGACTCGGTGGGTCAAAGGGCCTGTTTCCACGCTGTATCTCTAAATTAAACAAACTAATATAGTAGAGTACAGTACAAAGACTGGCTTCACCCCACAATAGCTGTGGTAACCGTGTTTCTAACCTATACTAATCCTATCTGCCTGTACATGATCCCCATCCCTCCATTCCCTGCCTTACATCAGTCTGTCCAAACACTTAAACAGTTGGTGACATCCTTTTCTGCTGTAACTGAAGCCCAATCCATAATCAACAATACTGGGGGATCTCAGAGGCTTTTCTCTGGCGAGTATTGAAAGATGTTTTTTCCACCGTGGTTCTACAAAAGTAAACTCTCTTATTTAAAGAGAAATAATGCTCTCTCGTGAGATAGACACAAAAAGCTGGAGTAACTCAGCAGGACAGGCAGCATCTCTGGAGAGAAGGAATGGGTGATTTGTGCCGAGACACTTCTTCAGACTCTTCCTTTTGCTGACATGGATAGCATGCAAAAAAAAAGCTTTTTACTGTGCTTTATATTTTACTTTAGAGATACACACAGAACTAGGCCCTTCGGCCCACCGAGTCTGCACCAACCGACAATCCTCATACACTAACACTATCCTACACACTAGGAACAATTTAACGATTTTTTACCGAAGCCAATCAGCCCGCAAACCTCTACGTCTTTGGAAAGCCCATGTTTACACAGGGAGAACATACAAACTCCGTACAGATACAACTCATAGTCAGGATCAAACCTGGGCCTCTAGCGCTGTAAGGCAGCAACTCCTCCACTGTGCCACCCTGTACACCTGGCAATAATAAGCTAAACGAAACACAAATTGCTGGAGGAACTCAGTAGGTCAGGCAGCATCTATGGAGAGAATGGACTGATGATGTTTTGGGCCGGAACCCTTCAATCAAACCAAAACGTTGTCCATCATTACCTTCCACAGATGCTGCCTGATCCATTGAGTTCCTCCAGCACCTTGTGCTTTGCTCACGTTTCCAACATCTGCAGTTCTTTGTGGCCCTGCTTCTTGTTTGAATCAAATCCTACACTACAAACGAGGTTTGACCTCCCCATTACATCTGCATTTCCAACGTCAGAATTTTCACGGTTGACTATTTCAAGGGGAATTATCAGCACTTACATTAGAGCATAACAACAAAGACTGCTTTCATCAGGGATTGGGGTTGCAGTAACTGTTTTCTCATCAATAAAAATGTTGGTGCGACTGAATGGAGACAGTAAATGCGACCAAATCAGAGCTGTACTGAGTGCTATGTCAGTTGTCTATTGTGTCAGTTGGTTATGGAGAAAGGAATTAGGTTCAATCCAAGTGTGTTGAGTGGTGTACACTCAATCGAGTGTAACATGTAGAAAGTGCAACCTAGATGCCACCTTGCATCAGAGTTGTCCGAGTTAGATACCATCTACTCAGGTTGTTGCCATTTGAAGAGTAGAACAAGCTTCTTATATTCTGCACAACACAATCAGTCTCAAAAAGGGTCCCAGTCCAAAAGACAAAGTGCTGGAATCACTCAGCAGGTCAGGTAGCATCCCTGGAAAACATGGATAGATGACACTTTGGGTCGAGATTTCTATAGTTTAGTTTTTAGTTTTAGAGGTACAGCGCGGAAACAGGCCCTTCGGCCCACCGGGTCCGCACCGACCAACGATTCCCGCACATTAACACTATCCTACACCCACTAGGGACAAATTTTACATTTAACAAGCCAATTAACCTACAAACCTGTACATCTTTGGAATGTGGGAGGAAACCAAAGATCTCGGATAAAACCCACATACGTCACGAGCAGGATGTACCGACCCCGTACAGACAGCGCCTGTAGTCGGGATGGAAGCCGGGTCCCCAGTGCTGCATTCGCTGTAAGGCAACAACTCTACCGCTGCGCCAGCTTTCTTCAGACTAATTGTAGGTTGGGTGCGGGAAGAAAGCTAGAAAAGGGGAGAGGCGGGATAAAATGTGGCAGGTAATAGGTGAGGGGGTGATTATGATAGCCAAATGGTTGAAACCATGGGTGGAAATCCCGGGGGAGGGGAACGGGGGGTGACTCGTCCCCCCCCCATCTTTTGAGAGGTGGGAGACAAACCCACCCCCATGTTTTGTAATCCAAATTTTGAAATTCGTTGAAAAAAAAATCTATTAAAAATCTCTGCTTACTGCGAGACTGGGGGTGGGACTGATGATCGAGGGAAGGAGATGTCGGTCAGCAGGCAGTGGGGGGGCGGGACATGACGATTAAGCGTGATGATTGGAGGAGTGAGTTGTCGGTCAGAGGCAGAAGTAGGGGGGCAGGACTGAGGATAGAGCACGGTGATTGGAGGAGGGAGACGTCCTGGTTGAGCAGAGATCATAGAGCGGAGCTTGAATTGGCCTGTTCGCGGGGCCTTTCATCGCCCGGCACAGCTTAAAATCGGCCGCGGGAATTTTCCATCGTCCTGCGGTCAAATTGTTGCGTCGAGGCTCCCGATGTTGAAGTTCCCGCTGGGCAATGGAAGATCCCATGGCCGGTTTTAAGCCGTGCCGGACGATGAAACCCCGCGGACGGGCCGATTGAAGCCCCACGATTCGGGGCGGACAAAGCTGCTATTGCTGGAGTTCAGAGTCGGTCACCAATCAGGTCAACTCTCAGATCCGTCTACAGGATCCACGGCCGAAGCCATCGCATGTGTGTGTGCGCGCATGAGCGTGCGGCCACCAAAAATTGTGTCCCCCCCCCCATGTTTTGATTGCGATTTCTGCCCCTGGTTGGAACAAAGGTCAGAGATAAGAAAGGAAGGTGTGAGACAGGTTTGAAGAATTGTGGATTGTAGAGCCAGAGGAAGGAAAGTGGCAGCAGTGGTGAAGTGAGTGGAAGGCAATAGGTGGGACACAGGGGAGGGGAAGAGAGAGGTGGGGGGGGGGGGGGGGGTTAGTGGGAGGCTATCCAAAATTAGAGAATTCAGTGCTCAATCCGAATCACTCTTTCAATTTCCCCCACAGATGCTGCTTGACCCACTGAGTTCCTCCAATGTTTGATCAGTCAATTCAAGTTGTGCAAAATAGCTGTTGCATTTTTTTACCTAACAGCATAGTGGCAGCACAATAGCACAGCGGCAGAGTTGCTGCCTTACCGCGCCAGAGACCCGGGTTCGATCCTGACTACGGATGCTATCTGGACAGAGTTTGTACGTTCTCCTTGTGACGTGTGTGGGTTTTCTCCGAGATCTCTCGGTTTCCTCCCACACTCCAAAGACATATGGGTTTGTAGGTTAATTGGCTTTGGTAAAATTGTAAATGGTCCCTGGCATGTAGGATAGTGCAAGTGTGCGGGGTGATCACTGGTCAGCACAGACTCAGTGGGCTGAAGGACCTATTTCCATGCTTTAATGTCTAAAAATCTACAGTCTAAACACGCAAGCCTTTTGAACGTTGTGGGTTCTTTGCTTTTGTTTTCCCAGGATCTTCGATAAGCAGCGAGTCCTCTCCAGTCTCCTCACCAGCCACCAATCACAGTTCTCCTGCCAGCACGCCCAAGCGAGGTCCGATTGGAACCATCCTTGTCCCACCTGCCGGTCACAGTGTTCCCAACACTCCACCAGTGGTGACCATTGCCCCAACGAAAACCGTCAATGGAATCTGGCGGAGTGAAAGCAGACAGGTGAGTGGACGGTGAACCGCGTTGAAAAATGGAGAAGAGGTCGCTTTGGCATTGAATTTCACACCACCTCCTCCTTGACTTTTCATTTGGATTTGCACGCCTGTTTCTCCATTAGCCCCAAGCCATCGTCTAATGCAGGGTTCGGCAACCTAAGGCCCCCGGGCCGAATGCGGCCCGTAACCCGAAATCATACGGCCCACAGACGAATTTTTTTTCCTGTAATCATCCGGCTCGCCAAGCTCTGGCTGTACCGCCTCCTGCGCAAAGCCGCCGGCACGGCCGCGCACCTCCTGTGAACACGTTTAAGAAAGAACTGCAGATGCTGGAAAATCTTTCTTTCTCTTTAGGACAACAGATTTTAGAGTTACGACACAAATGGGTGGAGTAACTCAGCGGGTCAGGCAGCAACCTGGGGGAACATGGATAGATGATCTTACGGGTCGGGGGGCCCTTCTTCAGACTGATTGTTTCCTTGGTAAACCAGCATCTGCAGTTAGGTAGACTTAAAGAGCTGGAGTAAATCAGTGGGTCAGGCAGCATCTCTGGAGAAAAAGGATGGGTGCAGCTTCGTGTCGAGACTCTTCTTCAGATAGGAGTCTGAAGGCAGGTCCCGACCTTTCTGCAATTACTACGGCACTTTGTGCATCATTGGTATAAACCAGCATCTGCTTATCTTTATTTCTTGCATCTGCAGTTCTTTGTTCCTATGTTTTAGAGATAATTTGCTTCCCAGCTTGAAAGCTTTTCCCTTTCCCAGTTCCCAGTTCTTGTTGCCAATGTAACCATGGGAGAAAGGGCCAGGCACAAACTGGAAGAACAGCACCTCGTTTTCCGCTTGGGGTCGCGTACAACTCAATGATGTGAACAATGATTCTCCAATTATGTAACTAACCTGCAAACAACCCCTTCTTACTTTCCCCCACCCCATCTCCCCTGTGCTCCACCTGGATTTGCACCTATTTCTCCCCTCCTCTCTGCCCCATCCCATCTCCTTCACCTGCATTCCTTCCTCTGGCTTCACATCTCGTGCCTCTTCTTTCCTTATCACCTTATCTCATACTTCTGGACGTTCCATCCCTGCCCTTTGTCCAACCATTTGCTGATCAAAACCCTCCCTCACCTGTGTCCACCTATAACATGCGGGGTTTATTCTTCCCTCACCTCTCTTCCAGCATTCTCCACTCCCACCGCCCCCCCCCCCCCCCCCCCCTCCCCCCTAAGGCCCCACCAACACAGTCAGTCTGAAGAAGGGTCCCAATGCCAAAACGCCACCTATCAATGTTCTCCAGGGATGTTGCTTGGCCCACAAGCACTTTGTGTCTTTGAAGGAAGCTACACTACTTCCCTCAAATTAGTTCTCGCCTTAAGTTCATATATCCATTGGCCTGGCCAGGTGCGACTATCATCAGCTCTGTTTCACAGAGAAGTTAGGTTTGTAGTAAGAATAGAAGCAGCCACCTATACATCACACTTTAAAGTCCAATTTCGGATCTTTCAGTGCGTTTTATGGCCATTGAATTACGAAGGATGTAGTCTCTGCTTTAATGCAGAAAATGCAGCAGGCTGATTTATACTGAGCAGTACCTTGTGAAGAGCCTGATGATATCGAGAGTAAGGAGTGTTTTATTGTCACGTCGAGAAATGGAACAATTACATTCTTTCTTGCAACAGCAGCACAACAGGTAATAAACACAGTACTGAATTGTTAATATAAACCAACAAAAAAATGTAAATAAATAAAAAGAGAGGGCATAGGTTTAAGGTGAGGGAGGAAATATGTAATAGGAACCTGAGGGGTAACGTTTCTACACAAAGGGTGGTGGGTGTATGGAACGGGCTGCGGAGGTGGTTGAGGCAGATACTATTGCAACATTTAAGAGGCATTTAGACAGGTTCATGGATAGGACAGGTTTGGAGGGATATGGGCCGAATGAGAGCAGGTGGGACTAGAGTAGATGGGGCATGTTGGGCGGCGTGGGCAAGTTGGGCCGAGGGGCCTGTTTCCATGCTGTACGACTCTTATCACTCGAAAAAAAACAATATCGTGTTATGGGTTAGGAGTTAGCTAAAATAATGGAGAAATCTCTCTTGCACTACTTTGGAATAGCACAATGGAATGATTTGTATTCATTTGGGAGGCCACCCAGGGATTCATCTGATGAACAACTCCTCTGTCATTGCCCTGTTTCCCCTGTCACGGGAGCACCAGCCTGGATTTCTATGGAGCGGGAGCTGAACTCAAAACCATTTTCCAACCGAGCTCTTTGTGTGGCGTAACTAGAAGAGAGGGCTGAGATTTCAGATTCCAATGCTACCCCCCCCCCCCCCCCACACCCCATTAGTGCAAGGTGAATGCACGCACTGCACAAGTCAGCTCTTAGTGGAATCATCAAATTATCACCCAGCTACGTTGGGAACACAAGCATTCAATTTTCCAGCTAATTGTGTGATTAGGATCCTACCCAGTAAACTGAATCAGTTCCGATGCTTGAGAATAAATATAATATGTACTTCTCGTGTCCTGCATTGTGCACGAAAGGTTCCATTAATAAGAAGCGCTCGACTGATTTGCTAGTGCCATGACAAGCATACAGCTATAATCCTGATGGAAAATGGCTGCTAAAAGTATTTGTTTTCGTTCCCTTCCAACGAATAATTGATTCTCTTGGGTCCGAAGGCAAGTAGAGTTTACTTGCTTTTATCTGATTTCTGTCTGCCTTATCTGATCAAGAGAATGTTCCTGTGGTGGTGTAGGTATTGATGTATCTCCATTGCTGTCAGGCATTAATTAAGTTAAAAGGACTGGGGTTGGTGGAGCTGGGATGGAGGCAGGGGTGGGGGTGAATCTCACATGTCAGCGATCCAGGTTCGGCCGAGAAACAAATGTTCAGCAGTATTCCCAAAAGAAAAGAAAAGAGAGGAAGGTTTGAATCTCGGAGGGGATTGAGCCGTTTTGTAAATCTTTTTCATTCTTCACTCCAAATGGTGCAACAATTTGTGAAGGAAAGAACTGCAGATGCTGGTTTACACTGAGGATAGACACAAAAAAAAGCTGGGAGTAACTTGCTCAGCGGGTCAGGCAGCGTCTCTGGAGAAAAAGTCAGAGGTGACTTTTCGGGTCGAGACCCTTCTTTGGACTGAGAATCATGGGAGAGGGAAACGAGAGATGCGAAAAGGTACATAGAACATCAACAAATAAATGAAACGTATGCAAAAGGACAAACCTACGCCAGCAATGATGATCAAGGAAAGATGGAGCCCACAATGATCCATTGTTGGCGGTGGAGAAGGTGATAACGAGTGATACAAACAGTGAAACTCATTATTCGGGAAGTGTGTTGGAGCCATAGAATTAGCTTCAGGGGTGCTGCAGTGATCTGATGGAAATGTTATCTTACTGCAATAATAATTTCTTCTGCTTGAAATCTTCACATCCCTGTGCTGCTTCCCTCCTTCCCCCCCTACCCGGCCAATCCACTCTGAGTATTAGACACTTGGACCAATGATATATATATTTTATTACATTTCGAAATAGACTTTATTCGAGAAATAAATATATATAATACATGATCCTTACAAAACTCCATGCGACATTTTCGGAAGCTATACATACATAAATACAGTTTCCCCAAATCACAAGTTTACCCCACACCCTTGATATACTACCAATGGTATACTAATAGGATGCATGACTGCATGTCCAGGGGGGCACAGTGGTCCAGCAGTAGAGTTGGTGCCTTACAGCGCCAGAGACCTGGGTTTGATCCAGACTACAGGTGCTGTCTGGATGGAGTGCGTACGTTCTCCCTGTGACCGCATGGGTTTCCTCCGGGTGATCTGATTTTCTCCCACACTTCAAAGGTGTACAGTCTAATTATCTTCTGTTAAATTGTCCCAAGTGTGTAGGATAGAACTTGTTTACGGGGTGATTGCTGGTTGGAGTCAGTGAACTAAAAGGGCCTGTTTCTGTGCTGTAACTTTCTAAGTTATAAATGCGAAATATTTCCTTGGGACCCCTGATGACAGGATAGAGTTTTGACTTACAATCAATTCCATTCACAGTAGCTCTTGTATATTACATGAGAAGTTTCGACATCTGCCTGGAAAGGTTATAAGCCTGAAGAAGAGAACATTTGCTGAAAGGGCTGTGGGCAAGTGGGAAGGTGGGGGGTGGTTGAGTGCGGTTAACCCTGATGCACCTTAGTTTTAGTTATGGTGATGTTTGATGCAGTGTTTGTTACTGGAAATCTAGCATTGTGAAATCTAGCAATGCTAGATTAATAATTCACATTAATGATCTGAAGTGAAGTTCAAATCCCACTGCAGCAGTCATGGAAATTTAAATTAAACAATCTGGATTTTATTTTGAAAAGTTTGGATCCCATAATGGTGACCATGAAACTCCGAGATAGTCACACAATCCCACCTGGTTCACTGAGGGAAGGCAGTCTGTAACCTTTGTGTGTAAATCCAGATCCACACCACTGTGGTTGACTCCACTGAGGAACAGGGCAGCACAGTGGCACAGCTGGTAGAACTGCCACCCCACAGTGCCAGAGACCTGGGCTCGATCCTGACCTCGGGTGGGTGCCATCTGTCGGTGGAGTTTTCATGTTCTCTCTGTGATTGCATGGCTTTCCTCCGGGTGCTCTGGTTTCCCACCCACCGCTGTATCCCAAAGCCATGAACAGGCGATGGATGTGTTGGTGTGGACTCGGTTGGCTGTATGTCTAAAAACACTGCCTTTGGCAACTCTTTCAGCTGTGTCAAAGGGGGAAATCTAACATCATGTTAGCCAGTAGATTTGGTTAGCTGGCACGTGCCACGTCTGCCAGATGCAGGAGAACCCAGCTGTTACTGTGCTAGGATATGTTGATGGATCCGGATGAAATAGGTTGGGAAGCAGCTTCTGAAGGGGCTTGACCATTAACATGACCATCCAGACAATACAATCTGTTGTTGTACTGCCTAGTTTAGTTTAGAGATACAGCGTGGAAACGGGCTCTATGGGCCACGGAGTCTGTGCCAACCAGCGATCACCTGTACACCAGTTCTATACTACACACTAGGGACAATTTACATAAGCCAATTAACCTACAAACCTGCACACCTTTGAAATGTGGGAGGGGACCGGAGCACCCGGGGAAAACCCACACAGTCACAGGAAGAATGTACAAACTTTGTACGGACAGCATCTGTATTCAGGATGGAACCCGTGTCTCTAGTGCTGTAAGCAGCAACTCTACTCTGCGCCACTGTACCACCCTGTCATTCCATTTGTGCTGATGGGCTGTTCCACCATTGCAGACCCCAGAGTAGAGATGGGCAGCACAGAAGCGCAGCAGTAGAGCTGCAACCTTGCAGCACCAGCGGCCTGGGTTCAATCCCAACTACGGGTACTGCCTGTGCGGAGTTTGTACGTTCTCCTGTGACTGCATGGGTTTCATCTGGGTGGTCCAATTTCCTCCCACATCCCAAAGATGTGCAGGTTTGTTGGTTAATTGGCTTCTGTAAATTGCCCCGTGTGTGTAGGATGTGAAAATGGGAAAACATAGAACTTGTGTGAACAGGTGATCGATGGTCTGCGTGGACCCGGTGGGCTGAAGGGCCTATTTACATGCTGTATTTCTACACTAAACTAAACTGAAGTCATACTTTCCAGAACGTATCAGTGGATAGCAAGCGCAAGTTCCCAGTCCATCTCCTGTTACAATCGCGTCACTTCATCTTAGAATCCTTCCGATTTCAGATGAGTCAGTGTCACATCAAACAGGCTAATACATCACCGGAGTAACTGCGAGCAATGGATCCAAATGTTTGTTTGTGATATTTGCCATTAAATAAACCATTCCCCAGGGAGCCATTATAGTGGAAGATCAGGCAGGAACAGAGGCACCATCTTTTCTGCTTAAAATAAACATTCCTGAATACTTTTCTCTGTCCTTGAGTCTTCAGTCTGCAGAGTTCTGTTGTAAGACACTGAATTTGTCTGAGGGAGTTAGGAAGCATTGGAATAAAATGTTTTGTTTTTTTGTTGGTTTAGACAGCATGTAAACAGGCCCTTCGGCCCACCCAGTCCACACTGACCACCGATCACCTGTTCTCACTAGTTCTATGTAATCCCACTTTCTCATCCACTCCCTGCACACTAGGGGCAACTTGCGGAGGGCAATTAACATGCAAACCTGCACATCTTTGGGATGTGGGAGGAAACCAGAGCATTTGAAAGGCCACAGGGAGAAGGTGAAAACTTCACACAGACAGCCCCCGAGGTCAGGATCGAACCCAGGTCTCTGGCACTGTGAGGCAGCAGCACTGTGGTGAACGTTTATAACTAACTAAGGATGCTGGAAAACTCTGATAACATTGGGAAAATGGTAGAAATCTCCCAACAGACCAATTGGGCAAATGAATGATGTTCCATTAGGAGAGCTAACATATTTTGAGAGTTTCCTTTGTTTTGATCGTAGCTAGCTTCCCCTTAGTGCTGTGTACCAGGCAGGCATGTTCATAAGTTCTAGGAGCAGAATTGGGCCATTCAGCCTATCGTCTACTCCGCCATTCAATAATGACTGATCTATATTTCCCCTCAACCCCATTCTCCTGCCTTCTCCCCATATCACCAGACTCCCTTACTAATTTGGAATCTCCATTGACCTGGCCTCCACAGCCATCTCTGGCAATGAATTCCACAGATTCACCGCCCTCTGGCTGAAGAAATCCCTCCCCATCTCCTTTCTAAAGGCGCGTCTTTTTGCCCAGTGTGGAGGAGGGCCTAACATGTGCGCCAACTGAATCTGTCAAAGAGAAGTTAACCATCTGACCTGAAAAGTACTTTAAACTGCACGTCATATATGTCTGGACAGGGAGCTGAGGCTTATCAGATGCTACCCATCATTCTACTTTCCCAATAATTCACTCTTTACAGATGAATTTGATCACTCTCTTTGCTATTAACTGATTGACCAATCCTAGTTGTGAACAATGTATATTCACACTAACATAGAATCTGGAAAGATACATATGGAAAAATACAACACTGGAACAGGCCCTTCAGCCCACAATGCCTGTGCTGAACATGATGCCAAGCTAAACTAATCTCAGCTGCCTGCACTTGATCCATACCCCTCCATTCCCTGCATGTCCTTTTCACCTCAAAGCCTTGTGCACTAATCATTCCAGCCTAGGAAAAAGGTTCTGTCCATCCTATCTATGCCTCTCCTCATTTTATAAACATCAGATCTCCCATCAGCCTCCAGCGTTCCAGAGAAAACAATCCCAACTTTATCCATGGTAGACAAAAGTGCTGGAGAAACTCAGCGGGTGCGGCAGCATCTATGGAGCGAAGGAAATAGGCAACGTTTCGGGCCGAAACCCTTCTTCTTCGCTCCTTCGCTCCATAGATGCTGCCGCACCCGCTGAGTTTCTCCAGCACTTTTGTCTACCTTCGATTTTCCAGCATCTGCAGTTCCTTCTTAAACCAACTTTATCCATTCTCTTCTTAAGAGTTAATACCCCCTAATCTACTCAGCATCTGGTAAGTCTCTTCTGCATCCTCTCTAAAGCCTCCACATTCTTCCTACTATGCTCTCATCTGGCAATCTCGTTCACTAGCTGAGGGAAATAGGAAGTTCACATTTTTCTTTCAATGTGTGTTCCTGTTACTTCCCTAAATCTCTGTACCTCTCCGCCGATCACTCAGTCTCACTCAAGTTTACTCAGCCTTACCTCCAACTCACTTGATTTCACCTCTAACTCAATCTCAGCTGAAACCTTATCTAGGAATAGAAAGACCAACCCAAGATAGCAAATGAAATAGATTCTGATTCCCAAATGAGGTTTATGCTGGAATCATCGAGCACTGTGAATATGAATTAACGTAAGCATAGCAATGGTTATATAGTGATTAAATGAATGGGGACAGTGAATAAAAATTGTTAGTCTAGCCTGAAATCTGCACAATCTCACATCTCTATCTCAAATATTTGTTGAAATTTGAGATCAAGATATATCTTTTCACAGGCAAAATTATTTGAAGGCATTATCTGTTCATCTCATACTGTAAATATGACACACCTCTAGTGTTGGGAGGTAGTAGAGTCATATGGCACGGAAACAGGCCCCTAGGCCCAACTTGCCCATGCCGACCAAGATGCCCCATCTACACTAGTCCCTCTGACCGACGTTTGGCCCATACCCGTCAAAACCTTTCCTATCTATGTACCTTTCCAAATGTTTCTTAAATACTTTTATAGTACCTGCCTCAATTACCTCCTCTGGCAAGAGAAGATAGACATAAAATGCTGGCGTAACTCACCGGGTCAGGCAGCATCTCTGGAGGAAAGGAATAGGTGATGTTTTCAGTCAAGACCCTTTTTCAGACTGGGAGTCAGGCGTGAGGGAAACTAGAGATATGAAAAGGTACAAAGAACAAGAGCCTTCTCTAGAGATGCTGCTTGACCCGCTGTGTTACTCCAGAACTTTGTGTCTATGGTGACTGCAGTTCACTCCTACACATTACACCTACACTGGCAGTTCGTTCCATATATCCACCACCCTCTGTGTGAAAAAGGTTGCTGCTCAGGATCCTACTAAATCTTTCCCCCTTCACTTTATGGGATGTGGTAGTTAAATTATGGATGGTTAATCGATTAGTTAATTGCACCGTGTGCTAATTCAATCAGACTTAAAATGAAAAATCAGTCTCTTTCAACACACTTGGCATGACCATTAACATTAAAACTCATCTCCAACTCTCCCACTCTTAGATTTCCTTTCCAATATCTTTAACTCAATGGCACTGATTCTCTACATCTCCTGCTTTGTTCTTCCATCTGGACTCCATTGCACAGCAATCCATGGTTTCGTCCCGAAACGTCACCCATTCCTATCCAGAGATGCTGCCTGGCCCACTGAGTTACTCCTGCATTTTGAGTCTACCTTCAACTTAGACAGTTAATCCTGCCATCAGAGTCTGAAGAAGGGTCCCGACCCGTCAAGTTGCCTTTCCATTCCCTCCGGAGATGCTGCCTCACCTGCAGAGTTCCTTCAGCACTTTGCTTTTTGCGGTTCCTTGTGACTCTGTCATTCAAGTTGTGTCGTGCATGTTGTACTGCTTTTATTTAACTACAGATCTTGGGCTTCACTTGCAAGACCAACGTTTAATGCCCTTCCTAACCGCAGCGGTAGAGTTGCTGCCTTACAGCGCCAGTTACCCGGGTTCAATCCTGCCTACGAGTGCTGTCTGCACTGAGTTTGTACATTCTCCCCATGACCACGCGGGTTTCCCCGAGTGCCACAGCTTCCTCCCACATTCGAAAGACGTGCAGCTTTGGCTTCGGTATAAATTGTAAGTTGTCCCTAGTGTGTAGGATGGTGCTGGTGTACGGGGAACGCTGGTCGGCACAGACTCAGTGGGCGGAAGGGCCTGTTTCCGTGCTTGAGAACCAAGTGGTGAGCCACCATCTTGAACCGCTGCAGAGCTTCTTGTAAAGTTTTGCTCACAACTTTGTTGGATAAGAATTCCACCACTGAGGTCCTGAAAGTACGAGGAAAACCAAGTGACCTACTGGGGAACCTGCAAATTGTGTTGTCCCCATAATCTACCTGGATGGGAAGCTGCAAACATATTATAACGAGTACACTGTGCACAGAGTGGTGGATAGAATGAATGTTTGAGGGGGTGGATAGGTTGCCAATCAAGTGATCAGCTTTGTCCTGGTTAGTATTGAGCTTTTTGATCATTGCTGGTGCCGTACTCACCCAGACCAGTGGAAGCTATTCCATCACACTCCTGACCTGTACTATACCCAAGGTGGAAATGAATGGAGCTGTCAGGAGGTGACTCACTTTCCACAGGATACCAAGCTGTTATGTTTACGGTGCATTGGTTTACATGGGATGGCAATGGTTCAAAGTGGTACCAATACAATTCATACATTTGGGAACTTCACTAACTTCTATGTATCAATTACAGTCAAAATTCCAGTCAAAAGAGTCTCCTCAGCCACCCCTCTATCTGTGTGTGTGTGTGTGTCTGTCTGTTTGCCTGCCTATATGTGTGTATCTATCCGTCTATATGTGTGAGTGTGTCTGTCTTCCTCTGTGTGTGTCTATATGATGTGTGTGTGTGTGTGTCTGTTTGTCTATGTGTGTGACTATATCTGTCTATGTATGCGTATGCTTGTGTGTGTGTGTGAGTTTTTCCCTATTTGTAATATTTGTACCTTGAGGTTAAAACCAGCTATGAAGGGCCTTGGGCATGGGCAAGCAGTGACAAAGCACGCAGTGTATGAACTAACCACACACAAACAGGCCGTCAGTCTTCTCTTTGGTCAAAAAAAATTATGTTTGGCAGATCAGCTGTAAATACTGGTCCTCGAGCGCAGCAACAAATCAAGGTGTGTCTTGAACAAACTGCAGTAATATTTGGGGAGTGTATTCCTGTTCACTAATCTCTTCTGCAACGTCATGTTATGCTGCCCTTGAGAATTATTCACAGGTCAGCTACGAGAAGGGAGAGGGATACATGGGGTTGAGTCTGGAGATATATGACCTTAGGACAACGGACAACGAACTTGCATCTCTTCTGCAACGTCATGTTATGCTGCCCTTGAGAATTATTCACAGGTCAGCTACGAGAAGGGAGAGGGATACATGGGGTTGAGTCTGGAGATATATGAATGGTGGAGGAGATTGAGTCAGAGGTTACCTACTTACTGAAGATAGGCACAAAATGCTGGAGCAACTCAGTGGGCCAGGCAGCATCCCCGGAGATAAGGAATAGGTGACGTCTCAGTTCAAGACCCTTCTTCAGACTGAGAGTCAGGGGAGAGGGGATGCTAGATGCCTGACTTACTGCTTGCCAATCCCAATTACTTGGGGGACCTCTGTCAAGAACGCAGCGATAAATACCAGGGAAGGATGGAGCATTTGCCAACTGCCCACACTTCAGATTGGTACCACACCGGTGTGGGAAGATGCCAGGTACTTGCCCACAGGAAAGCAGTAGGTGGAAAAGAGGAAATAGTAAACCAAAAGATCGGAAATCGTTGTATTATTTATTTTAATAGTGCCCTCCCACCTGCTGCCTCGATGGTGTGATTACCTTTGGGATTCTTTGGCTGGAGAGTGGAGAGTCATGAATCAACATCCCTGGGCAGGCAGAGAAAGTTACTTTTCATTTGCCTTTTTCTCTGGTCCCCAGTGTTAGCCGAGATCCCCAGCCCATGAGCCGCTGACTGGTTTGCCAGATCTCCCCGCTGTCCAGGGTCCAACGGTTTACAGAACTGCCTGGAAAGCAGTACTCTGGTGTAAGAGCAAGAATTTGCAGAGAGTTGTAAACGCAGCCCAGACCATCACACAAACCAGCCTCCCTTCTATTGACCCCCATCTACACTTCACGCTGCCTGGGCAAAAATGCGACAGGGAATCAAGTGGCTGGGTTTGGAGTTATGAGAAATATGTCGTCGGCATAAGCAAGGACCACTCACTTCCTCTTCTTCATTCTCCCATCAGGTAGGAGGCACAGATGTTTGAAACTGTATACCTCCAGATTCTGGAATAGTTTCTTCCCCGCTGTTATCAGGCCATTGAACAATCCTCTCCTCAGTTAGGGTGCAGTAAATAAATCTGGAATTTTAGATCATCTCAGTAATAATGACCATGAAACTTAAGTGAAGGAAGTCTGAATCATCTGACTGCCGCTCTGTAATTGGATTTTATCGGACTTCAGTGTAATATCTTTGCACTGCATGTTATGTCCTTTAATTGTGCACTGCGGACAGCTTCAATGTAACCACGTAAATGATGTTCCTTGATAGCACGTAAACAAAATCTTTTCACTGCACCCCCAGCGACAATAATAAACTAAACTTTTATCCAACCTTCTGTTGAATATCTGGAAAGCTCGTCACTGGATCCAAACAGGACATGGTGGGGCTTGCCAAGTAACACACAACTGGCAAACACGGTGTGGGCAGGATGTGGCTGTGGCAGACCTGATCACACTGGGAACCCACTAACAACACACTACACCATGAGGTAAAACCTCTCTTGGGGTTAGGAGGCAGAGATAGCCATGATTAAATCAGCCATCATTGAATGGCAGGGTAGACTTGATAGGCCGAATGGCCTAATTCTACTCCTATTCATTGTGACCTTATGACCCTCGGCCCACCGAGCCCGCGCCGACCAGCGATCCCCGCACACTCGCACTATCCTACACACCTGGGACAACGTACATTTTTTTAACTGAATTACTATGAAACTTAAGGGAAGGAAGTCTGCCATCATTACCCATATACAGATCATAGAATAGTACAATCAGTCTGAAGATGGGTCCCAACCCGAAATGTCACAACCTATCCACGTTTTCCAGAGATGCTCCTTGACCCGCAGAGTTACTCCAGCACTTGTGTCCTTTTGTATACAGTCAGCATCTGCAGTTCCTTGTTTCTACACAGAACAGTATAGCACAGGAACAGGCCCTTCAGCCCACAATGTCCGTGCCAAATATGATGCTAGGATAAGCGCACCCCTGTCTGCATTTGATCCATGCTCCTCCATTCTTTGCATATCCATGTGAATATCCAAAAGCCTCTTACATACCACCATTGTATCTGTCTCCACCACCACCTTGGGCAGCGTGTTGCAGGCACCCACCACTCTCTGGGTACAAATGTGTTTAGTTGTGGCTCAAGAGACAACTGGTGGAGTTGACTCTTAATTGCCTCTGACTAGGGGGAATTGGGGTTGGATAATAAATATTGGCAGAGTCACTGACTCCCACTCCCTTGAATGAATAAATAAATAAATAAATAACTAAATAAGGCACGCTGACAAACATTGTGGTGTTTCTAGTGAGGTGTCAAGATTTGGTTCCTGTTCAGGTTATGTCAGCAGTTTAGGTGCTGGAGTTAGTTCAGAACTTGGGTCAAGACTTGGGCCACTTTATTCTTTATTTTTTAAGGTGAGAGGCGGGAAAGATTTAATAGGAACCTGAGTGGCCACTTTTTTACACAAAGGGTGGTGGGTGTCTAGAACGAGCTGCCGGAGGAGATAGTTGTTGCAATGTTTAAAAAAACATTAAGACAGGTACATGGATAGGGTAGTTGTGGAGGGATATGGGCCAAATACAGACAGGTGGGACTAGTGTAGATGGGGCATGCTGGTCAGTGTGGGCAAGTTGAATCGAGGGGCCAGATCCACTCAGTGTGACTCCACGATTTTAAGAGGGGAAGGAAAATTAGACCTGCTTTGGACCACTTAACCAACAGCAAGCACACGGTAAACATATTTGAGCATTCGATGAATTGTACAACATCTCCGAAGGTACAGCGTAGCCCCGTTAGCTAACCTTTGACAGGATTTGGTGATGATAATATCTGAGCATGCCACATTCAGACTTGTCATCATTTCAGTGCGAATGAGTGTAAAAATTTAGTGGTAAACCTCACGCAGTCTCAGGTCAAGAAGGGTGGTTCTTGTCGAACTTGCATCAATAAGAACTATAACTTAACAAATATAACTGACGCTATAACTAAACCATCAAGAGGAAATTGTACTGGTGCTATGCTAGCATCTAATGTTTCAGCACAGTAGCAGGTCATGCACCCCTCTCTTGTGCCTCTATATTAGACCCATCCAATTTGTAACACTCCCTTACTTTTCCCCTGCGGCTATGTCGCGCTCATTAATTAAAGCTGACAACCAAGTGTAGGCTTGGCAATCGTTTCGCCGAACACCTCCGCTCGGTCTGCATTATCCAACCTGATCTCCCTGTGGCTCAGCACTTCAACTCCCCCTCCCATTCCGAATCCGACCTTTCTGTCCTGGGCCCCTCCATGGCCAGAGTGAGCACCACCGGATATTGGAGGAGCAGCACCTCATATTACGCTTGGGCAGTTTGCACCCTCTGGCTCCTCCTCTTCCTTTCTTCTTTCTTCTCCCTGCCCCCCACCCCCCACCCTACATCAGTCTGAAGAAGGGTTTCAGTCGCCTATTTCCTTCGCTCCATAGATGCTGCTGCACCCGCTGAGTTTCTCCAGCACTTTTGTCTACCATGGATAAAGTTGAAATTGTTAAGTGCTCTTTGAAGCCTTCCTCAATAGCTGAACTGCGAATGTTTGAAGCATACAAATGGGAAGTTATTTATCCCACAGTTTTGTACCATGTAAAGGTGTGATCCAAGTAGGCATTGTATTTGATATAAATTCTGTTCTGTTCTGATTGGTATCATCTTCATGATGTTCTTCCCCGAGCAACTTTGAATTTACCTTCTGCAGGACATCCCAAGGTGCTTTGAAGTCAGTGAAGTACCTTAGAAGTCCAGTCACTCTTGGTATTTTTCCCACAATGTCAAAATGAGAGGGAATTGTGCAGGAAGGAACGGCAGATGCTGGTTTAAACCAAAGATGGACACAGAAAGCTGGAGTAACTCAGCGGGACAGGCAGCATCTTTGGAGAGAAGGAATGGGTGTTGTTTTGGGTCGAGACTCATCTTCAGATTGGGGAATGAGAGGGAATTGATGGGAATGTCCAGAGAGTAAAATGGGATGCTTGATATCAGTGTGGACTTGGTGTGAGCTCTGTAGATTCAGATGGAAGGTGAGGAGGTGAGTTGGAGCCCGGAGGGGGAATACACACACAGGCTGGCTAACGATCAAAACTACCTCACGCCCCTGGTGCCCTCTCTGCCACAAAGCCCAGGATTAGTGCATCATCCCAAAGTGCTTCGAACACAGCGAAATATCTTAGAAGTGCATTCACAGTTGTACTGTAGGTAATTTGCCCACATTAAGTCAGTGAGAGGGAATTAATGGGAATGTGCAGGGATTAGAATGGGATTAGTGTAAATGGAGGCATGACGGTCAGTGTGGACATGGTGGGCCGAAGGGCCTGTTTCCAATCTGCCTGTCTCCATGACTGTGGGAGAAGTGTGGCCTTTCCCGGGAGCAGGGAGACAACTGGGGAAGAACTTTAGGACTTTCCACTTCAAAGAAAATGGCCATCGTCTGTCACCTCTTTGATCTGTTGTCATCATGTTTCACAAATATTTAAAAAAACGCTCACCAAATTGGTTTTTTTCCTTGAGTAGCTCGCTGGTGAAAAGAGCCTCGTGTCTGAGCTCGCTCCCTGAACTTTGATTTTGACTTCTGTTGACATTCTGTGAACCATTTTAACGCTTCGCCAAGCATCGAGGCTGCCCTAGACATGAGGCTGTCGCTCCCACCGACATGAAAAACGCATCAGAACGCTTTAGCCTTTCAAGTGTGGGGGGGGGGGGGGTCCGGGACAGGCTGGAACCTTGCCAGGAGAGGCGCGAGCAAGAGAACAAAGTGGTTCGAGACTCTGACTCGGAAATTACATTACTGACATTTAATATTACATGTTAGCACAGAGGAGTCAGGAAGGGTCAGCCAGTATCAGCGTGTAAGCTTGCACTTAGCACAGCAACCTCTTGAGAGCAGAAACGGTTCACAAATCGGACTTTTCATTAAATGAAAACACGGCCGATGCCCCTGGTCAAATGCGGCTTGTCAGCAGCATTTGGAGAAGAGGGTCAGGGCAAACTAATCTGTGGTTTTTTGAGACTTGTCCAGAACAAGCAAAAGGAAACAATTGGGGAACAAACATTATTTTGCGTTGTGTCTCTCTCGCAATAGTTTCAATGGTGCTTTATTTGTCACATGCGTATGCAACTCCACGGGGAAATTATTTCCGCGCATATATTACACATGTAGGCAACGCCATTGTTGGCGCCATTATTTAAAGTCCAAAGTCAGGTCAGCCCGCCCACTCAATGAACTGGTGCAGTTCCCGCCAACCGACACCTCCTCTCCTCGTCCGGCCATCTTTATGTCCCAGGGGCACCTCCTTCAGCTGACCTTAAAGGTGCTGGAGACACAACCCCAGTTCACCGTCCTACCAGCCCACTCCTAGTGCCCAACGTCTCCAGTTCCCTCCCCCTTATGCCATCCGATGAGCCTTCGGGCGAGATCCTGCCGACCAGTGAACCTTCTGGGCGGGCACCGCAACCGAGGAACCTCTGCCGTGTGGCCTTTCTACTCTTTCATTTTTCTTGCTTAACTGACTGCCTTCTACAGACTCCAACCTTATTGTTCCCCAGCCCTGCACGGCCCAGTTTCACCTTCTCCCCAAAATCCGTAAGCATAACTACCCTGGCAGACCCGTTGTCTCTGCCTGCTCCAACCCCACTGAAATAATTTCCTCGTACCTCGACTCCATCCTATCCCCCCATGTCCAGGACTCGGTGGGCCGAAGGGCCTGTTTCCACACCACACTGAACCTCTAAACTAAACTAATCTGAACCTGCCAGTTATGGAAGAGGTTAAGAGAGATTGGAAAGTTTTGGGGAAAGTTGAGGTAATAAATTTACAGACAAAGAGACCTGGGGTTTTTCCTTGAAGAATATCAATTGATGCTCAAAGTAGCAGGGGAGAATTAATATGAAATTAATTTAGATCCCTGGGTGTCTTCTGGGTCAGGGTTCTGTTGCTAGTAGGTTGACCCGAGAGGAAAACACAATTGTTTCCCCATCTATAGTTCACATCAAAATTGCTTTGAAAAGTGAGCAGTATTCCACTCCCATCCATAGCCGAAGCTATTGTTGTGCTGGACACCAGCAAATCACTCAGTGAATATTTGATTAGCTCCTTTACAATAGGAGGAGCTAATCAAATTTGTTTTAAGATGGTCCTTGGAGTGTGCTTTGGCCATGATTATGGTTCAAATGGTCGCTGGGTTAGACTCAGCCTTACTTCACAAGTTCTAATGAAGAGTACCTGTGTATCTATCTACATGTCTTTTGAATGCTGTTATAATGCCTGCCTTAACTGGCTTAGTCCTAACCTGACTGCCCAACATCTACCTCCAACTCTGGACCTCAAATCTGTTGATATCATCCTCATAAATCTTCTCTGTAGGGTTCAAATGGACCCTGGGTTAGACCCAGCCATACTTAGCAATTTCTAATGAAGAGACTTCATTTCTGTAAGGGCGGCACTGTGGCGCAGCTGTAGAGTTTCCGCCTCACAGCGTCAGAGACCCGGGTTGGTTCCTGAATACGGTGCTGTCTGTATGGAGTTTGCACATTCACCCTGTGACCGCATGGGTTTTTTCCAGGTGCTCCGGTTTCCTCCTGCACTCCAAAGGCCTACAGATTTGTAGGTCAATTGACTTCAGTAAGTTGTAAATTGTCCCAAGTGCGTAGGATGGTGTTAGTGTATGGGCAATCGCTGGTCTGCGCAGACTGAAGGGCACATTTCCACGCTGTACTAAACTAAAGGTCCTGTTGCACTAAGAGTGTGACATCCATGAATGCTGAGGTGGCTGCATGTGTAGACCTTCAATCTAAGTTGTACATCAGATACAAAAACTTTCTTCTTATTGTCTTTCAGCTAGAACCAGTGGCCAGGGGTCCCAGCAGAGAACGAATGCACGCAGAGGCCCAACATCAGTCGGAGAAGGGTCCCCCATCCATTACCTCTCACCTCCTTGGAACCCCTTATGCATTTGGTCTCACTCACAGCACAGTGGTTCAGGACTCCCGGTTCCCTCCTCTCAAGTAAGTTAATACCACAACGATATTTAGGGTCCAGTGTTTTATCAATGCAAACGCAAAGGACGTAACCAGTCTCTTGGTCAAATATGCTGCACAAAAGCAGGCCACTGAGCCAGCACCAACCATCATTTATACTCTGCCGGGACATTTTGTCTGTCCTACTGTTAATATGTTGTCAATCACTGGTCTCCCAGTTTAGTTAATGATGCAGATGTTTTATCAGAAATAGTGCAGTGAGAAATTACTGAAGAAATAGTAAACATTCTGCAAATGTTAGTCTTTGTTACATGCAAATCACACACACACACACACGCTCCCACACGCCGGTACAAAATGCAAACGGCTCTGCAGGTGTGTGTGTGTACGTGTCAGGGGTGGATTAGATTAATTCGGCAGACAAATATGTATTATGCTTGGGAAAACAGTTCCACTGGTACAAATCACACCATCAATGTTTCTAATTGTTCTTTGCGGGGGTTGATTGAATAAATGATTGGCATTCAGGTGAGGGTTTTTCAGTCTGGCAAAGTCTATTTGCTCAGTTGAGTAGTAAGTGGGATCTTTCCGTGCTGAGATGTAGAATCAAGTTATCAGCCATATTCGCGTTCACCCAGCACTCGCGTCCACCGCCATGAGATCGGGAGGCACAGGCCCCTCCACAAAATGGCTATCTAGATTAGGTTGATGGGAGGACCACCTACTCTCTCTACCTCTGGGGGGCAATGTCGAATGCTCTCCTCAGTCAATACTCAAGCCAGACCTGAGTCTTCATTGCAGCCCACATTCCACGTCCAAAACCCAATTTCTCTTCAATCACTGTTTATTTAAGGGTGTTGTAAAACAAATGTTTGCAAAGTAATTATGGTTCAGACCTTTAAAAGTATTTGGTAAGGCCACTTCCCCCGATAAGATTGTTATCTAAATAAATAATGATTCCAGCTTTTGATTGGAAATGATCCTTCTTTGGAATTGGACTTTGAATGCACTTTACTGTGGTAAAAAGGAGACAAAGGGACACATTTGTTTCTGGAGGATATGTGTTGGCTTGTGCATGTTAAAGCCTTTCTGATTCTGTTCCGCACAGTCTTCAACGTCCAGTTCCACATGTGGTCGCCACGGGCAGTGTCCAGGAAGATTACCTCCGCAGTTTCCGGCCATACCACACGGGGGAAGAGCTCCGCATGCCTGCGATGTCGCCAATGGGCCTCGAGGCAGCTGCCACTGCCTACTACCACTCCAGCTATCTTGCCCACCACCCGTTCCCTCACCCAGCCTTCAGGTAAGTGGGGACTGGACGCTATACTGGGGAATGGGTCATGGCACATGCGCACTGCTCCATTGGCTTCTTATAACTGCAGGGGTCATTCACGTAAAAAGAGAATCAGTATCAAAAGAATCTTAGGGCTAACGGAATCAAGGGATATGGGGAGAAAGCAGGAATGTGGTACTGATTTTGGGTGATCAGCCATAATCATATTGAATGGCAGTGCTGGCTCGAAGGGCTGAATGGCCTGCTCCTGCACCTATTTTCTATGTTTCTATGTTTAGTTTTCATTTTCGGGATGTAACGTGGAAACAGACCCCCTACACTAGTACTATCCTACACTCTAGGGAGTGTATTTATAATTTTTACCGCAGCAGATTAACCTACAAGCCTACATCTTTGTAGTGTGGGAGGAAACACGAGCACCCGGAGAAAACCCACACGGTCACAGGGAGAACGTACAAACTCTGTATAGACAGCACCCGAGGTCAGGATTGAACCCAGGTCTCTGGCTCTGAAAGGTAGCAACTCTACTGCCGTGCCGCCACTGAGTATTCTCTTCTGAGAATAAACAAGTGATCACATTGTTTTTGGCTCCGGTGCCCTCTGGTTGCCCCAAAACCTGTTATCGGTCCACAGTGTTACACAGAGGATGTCTTCATTCCCCAGGTGGTGCCATACCAACCTAACTCCATGCTTGCATCAGCGACAGCCACCACTGCCCTCTGTCTACCTAGAGCCTTGTGAACTCCAGCTGGAGGAACTCCGTGGGTCAGGCATTATCTATGGAGGGGTTAGATAGGCGACACTTAGGGTCGGGACCTTTATGCAACAACACTACCTCCATTGCCCATTTCCCTCCCTGCCTCTGCCAGTTCACTCTTGATCAATAGTTAAAGTTTAGAGATGCAACATGGAAGCAGGCCCTTCGGCCCACCAAGTCCACAGCGACTATCAACCACCGGTTCACACCAGTTCTATGTAATCCCACTTCCTCATACACTCCTTACACACCAGGGACAATTTTACAGCGGCCAATCATCTCTGGGATGTGTGATGAAAACCAGGGCACCAGGAAGAAACCCATGCGGTCACAGGGAAAGCATCAAGAGTGTTTTACTATATGTCCCGAAACAGAACAATGAAATTCCTACTCGCAAAAGTGCAATGTGCAAACTCCACACAGACAGCACCCGAGGTCAGGATTGAACTGTGTGCTATGAGGCAATAGCTCTACCAGCTGCACCACTTGTGTACTCTATGAAAATATATTGCCCCTGTAACGTGCTTGTCAAAGTCTGGAAGTTCAAATCAACGGGTTTCCCTTATCTACTCGGCTGAAAACTGTTAACAGTTCAGTTAAACATGATCTCCTTCCTTAAATCCATATTGACACTGCCCAACCCTATTATTATCTATATTTCCTGTTCACACTATCTTAGAAATTGATTCTGGCACTTTTTTATTTACAACTGGTGTCACGCCACCTCGTCTATTGTTTCACTCTCACTCTCAGAGAGATGGAGTCATAAAGCATTAAAGCAGGCCCAACTAGTCCAGGCCCAAATTACCCCATGTATGTTGGACCCATCTGCCCGTGTTTAGTCCATATCCCTCCAAACCTTCCCATTAACCTATCCAGGTGTCTTTTTAAATAGTGTTATAACAACACCCGCAACCAACTGAAGTCCTAACCTGCCTGCCCTACTTCTCCCTCTAGCTCAGCCCAAGTCTTGGCAACATCCTCGTAAACCTTCCGTACACTCTTTACAACTTAATGGCATCCTTCCTATAGCCAAGTGACAAAGACAAAACTGATCAAATGCGGCCTTGTACAACTGTAACCGAATCTCACCTTCTATACTCAAAACGCAGACTGATGAGGGCCAATGTACCAAATGAATCCTTTAACACCCTATCAACCTGCAATGCTGCAGATTTGGGTATTCTGGAGTGTGAATCACAAAAGGTTAGCAAGTGCGTTTACCAACTCGTTGGGAAGGCAAATATCATATTGACCTTAATTGCAAGAGGATTGGAGTTTAGAAATAGTGAATTATTGCTCCAATTGTACAGGATGTTGGTGAGGCCTCACTTGAGTTTTGATCCCCTTACTTAAGAAAAGATATACAGTGCATTCAGACTCCTTCACTTTTTCCATATTTTGTTACATTACAGCCTTATTCTAAAATGGATTGAATTCTTTTTTTTTTAAATCATTAATCTACACACAATACCCCATATTAAAAAGGTGAAAACAGGTGTTTAGAAATTTTTGCAAAGTAATTAAAAAGAAATAACTGAAATATCACATTTACATAAGTATTCAGACCCTTTACTTTGTTGAGGCACCTTTGGCAGCGATTACAGCCTCAACTCTTTTTGGGTATGACGCTACAAGCTTGGCACACCTGTATTTGGGTAATTTCTCCCATTCTTCTCTGCAGATCCTCTCAAGCTCTGTCAGGTTGGGTGGGGAGTGTCAATGTACAACTATTTTTAGGTCCCTCCAGAGAGGTTCAATCGGGTTCAAGTCCGGGCTCTGGCTGGGCCACATAAGGACATTCACAGACTTGTCACAAAGCCACTCCTGCGTTGTCTTGGCTGTGTGCTTAGGGTCGTTGTCCTGTTGGAAGGTGAAGGTCAGCCTACTAGCAACAGAACGCTCTGGAGCAGGTTTTCATCAAGGATCTCTCTGTACTTTGCTCCGTTCATCTTTCCCTCAATCCTGACTAGTCTCCCAGTTCCTGCCGCTAAAAAACATCCCCACAGCATGATGCTGCCACCACCATGCTTCACCGTAGGTATGGTATTGGCCAGGTGATGAGAAGTGCCTGGTTTCCTCCAGATGTGACACTTGGCATTCAGGCCAAAGATTTCAATCTTGGTTTCATCAGACCAGAGAATCTTGTTTCTCATACCTTTTGGCAAACTCCAAGAGGGCTGTCATGTGTCTTTTACTGATGAGTGGCTTCCATCTGGCCACTTTACCATAAAGGCCTGATCGGTGGAGTGCTGCAGATACAGTTGTCCTTCTGGGATATTCTCCCATCTACACAAAGGAACTCTGGAGCTCTGTCAGAGTGACCATCGGGTTCTTGGTCACCTCCCTGACCAAAGCCCTTCTCCCCAAATTGCTCAGTTTGGCCGTGCGGCCAGCTCTATAAAGAGTCCTGTTGGTTCAAAAGTTCTTCCATTTAAGAATGACGAAGACCACTGTGCTCTTCAGGTCCTACAATGCTGCAAAAATTGTTTTATATCCTTCCGCAGATCTGTGGCTCGACACAATCCTGTCTCGGAGGTCTACAGACAATTCCTTCATTTTCATGGCTTGGTTTTTGCTCTGACTTGCACTGTCAACTGTGGGGCAGTGTATAGACAGGTGTGTGCCTTTCCAAATCATGTCCAATCAATTTAATTTACCACTGGTGGACTCCTATCAAGTTGTAGAAACATCTGAAGGATAATCGATGGAAACAGGATGAACCTAAGCTCAATTTTGAGTGTCATTGAAAAGGGTCTGAATACTTATGTAAATGTGATATTTCAGTTATTTATTTTCAATTACTTTGCAAAATTTTCTAAACACCTGATTTTGCTTCTTCATTCCGGGATATTGTTTATAGATTGATGATTAAAAATAAACTTTAATCCGTTTTAAAATAAGGCTGTAATGTAACAAAATGTGGAAAAAGTGAAGGGGTCTGAATACTTTCTGAATGCACTGTACTGGCATAGGTTCGGCCACACTTGGGAGTATTGTGTGCAGTTCTGGTCACCACGCTATAGAAGCATGTGGTTACATTAGAGAAAGTGCAGAAAAGGTTGGCTGAACTGGAGGGATTGAGTTATAAGAATTGGATAGGGTGGGGTAACTTCGTCTGGAACGAGGCTGAGGGGGTGACATTATCGATGTTTATAATATCATGATGTATAAATAGTGTAGATGGTCCTTTTTCCCAGTTAGGACTTGAAGGTAGTTGGGCTGGTTTAACAGCATATAATAGATACTTGGACAGCTACGTGGATAGAAAAGGTATGGAGGGTTATGGGTCAAATGTGGGCAGAAACTAGAAGTTTAAGGTGAGAGGGAAATTATTTAAAGGATCTGAGTTATGAGTTTTTCCACATAGGTGGGTCTGTGGATTGAGCTACCAGAGGAGGTGATAGAGGCAAGTACAATTACAATGTATAGAGGACATTTGGAGAGGTACATGGATAGGAAAGGCTTTGAGGATGTGGGCCAAATGGAGGCAAATTTGGGATAGATGGGCATCTTGGCTAGCATGGATAAGTTGGGCCAAAGGGCCAATTTCCCTGCTGTGTAACTCTATGAACCAATTAATGTAGTTTCCCAGTTTATCACAGTCAGCTCACATTTTGTGGATTAGTATTTTGCTATTTTTGGAATTCAGTTCTTAAATTCAGACTGATTAAATCACTCCCAATTTTTATAGAAATTTCACTCCTATATGATCACCATTCCCAGAAGATAAGCAATTTTCCCCTTTCTCATTACACAGTGCTACATCTAAAATAGCCTCTTCATTTTTGCATAAGCTCATAAGTTCTAGGAGCAGATCTGGGCCATTCGGCCCATCATGTCTACTCCGCCATTCAATCATAGCCGACCTATCTATCCCTCTCAACCCAATTAACTTGCCTTCTCACCATAACCCCTGACACCCTTACTCATCAAGAATCTGTCAATCTCCGCCTTAAAAATATCCATTGAACTGGCCTCCACAGCTGTCTGGGGCAATGAATTCCACAGATTCACAGCCTTTCTTCATATGGATTAAAGTCCCCCAAATTTATTCTATTTGCCTTGTTGCATGCATCTTGTGCTTTCCTAATTAGTACTAAATCATACAAATTTATATTAATTTAGCCGAATTAGCTGCACGGACACCTTTAGTAAACACACACCAGTGTGACTGCTCCTTGATTTTTCAATCTTTCCAGTCTCCTGCCTTTATTCCATTCTTTAATGTCAAGATTACCCTACCTTCCTTTGCATTTCGCCTCCTTTGCTTCAAGTATCCTGGGATATTTAATGCCTCACCTTGGTTGCCTTGTAATCGTGTCTCTGTAGTGAGTATCATAGTCAGTTATTTCTATTTATGCCTTTAATTCACGGATCCTGTTGTAAATGCTCTGTGCATTCAGATAAAGAGCTTTTGCAGCAGCTCGAATCCAGGGAGGACAGACAGAATGAATTGTAGGTTCAATTAAGCTTCAAAGGCAGTGAAAAGATTGAAAAGAAAAGACCAGCAGTGAACATGCAAAATCCATCTCTTGTCATCCACCATGCATTACCTGTAAGATTGTAAATTCGCATAAGTGCCTGTAAAGATGAAATGCCATTGAGGTTGTTGTATTGATCACACAAGGTTGGATGATTCACCCAGCTTCTATTGCTCAGCTCTGCACATGACGACAGAATCTAAAATCTGCATTGCTTTACTTTGGAATTCAGAGGAAGTCAGGCCCTTCGTCCCACCGAGTCCGCGCCGACCAGCGATCACCCCATACACTAACACTATCTGACAAACTCAAGACAATTTGCAATTTTACCGAAGCCAATTAACCTACATACCTGTATGTGTTTGGAGTGTGGGAGAAACCGGAGCGCCTGGAGAAAACCCACGTGGTCACAGGGAGAATGTACAAATGCCATACAGAGAGTACTCATCATTAGGATCGAACCCGGGTCTCTGGCGCTGTAAGGCAGCAGCTCCTCTATCTGTCGTAGTCAGGCAATGTCTCACTTCTGGCAGGAGCTAGGAACTGTAAAGGGGAGATTGTTTCAGCCCAAACAGATCCAGTGTGGAGCAACTAAAACATCAGAGCAGTTATACTCCTGCATTCTCTCCCCTCCCAGACGATTCGGTCAATGAATTGCCGTCGGGAATTTGTCCCTTATTTTGATCTTATGTCCCTTGTTTGGGAGTGAGAAAGTTGGCAACCCTAACTAGGACCTAGTCTAACAATGCACAGCCCAGCCGTTCAAGGGGTCCTTTTGGTGAGCAGTCCAGCCTGGATTTCCTGCAGGCACTTTGCTTCAGTGTTGGTCACCATCGTGGAACCTAGA
The DNA here is from genome assembly GCF_010909765.2 of Amblyraja radiata. NCBI lineage: Eukaryota > Metazoa > Chordata > Chondrichthyes > Rajiformes > Rajidae > Amblyraja > Amblyraja radiata. Next base: position 19,325,835 of record NC_045972.1, on the reverse strand, counting down.
GCTGCACAGCACACGAACAGGCTTTTGGGCCTACAATGTCTGTGCTGAACATGATGCCAAGACAAACACTGTCTGTCTGCACTTAACCCATTCCTCTTCATTCTCTGTTTATACATGCAAATATCCGAAAGGGTTGGCAACTTTCTCACTCCCAAATATAGGACAAAAGGTCAAAATAAGGGACAAATTCCCATCGGCAATTCGTTGACCCACTCGGCTGTGGCTGGGTGAATGATGAGTTGGCCCGGGTGCTGGACTGCACACAAAGCCCAGCCGGCGGGCCAGCTGAGGTGTTTTGGCCCGGGCAACGTCACGCGCAAAGTCTGGCACCCCATCCAACTCATGAACCGATGATAGGCCATGAGAAGGACAGGTGGTAGTATCGGCGGTAAGCAAAGGTCCGAAGGTCGGACAGCTGGCCGGGCTGCCGAGCGACGGGGCCACGGGCGAGGCGCTGCTGCTGCACTCCATGGACTGCACTACGTTGGGATTGCTGAGGCGGGGCCGGACACGGCGCTCCGACCCGACAGTCCCCTCGACCCGAGCAGTAGCAGTCAAATTCGGGACAAGGGTGGTTTCCGTATGGGACAAACCAATTCAGCCCAATATACGTGATGTCTCGGCTAATACGGGACAGTTGGCAACTCTAGTCTCCACCACCAGCCCTGGCAGCGTGTTCCAGTGTTCAAGTATGTTAAAAAAAATACTTGAATTTCCTTCACAGTTCTTCAGTTTTCTGACCTTTTCCTTGTCAGCAATTAATTCTACCCTCACAAGGGCGGCCCGTTAATTCTTGGTCAAGCCGGGAATGTTTTGGTTGGATTGGTAATCAGAACTTGAGCATTTTTAAAGAAAATCGAATTTTTACATATTTGGAAAAAATATGAATCAATTTTTCTGTTATAACTTTCTGTGATATTTTGTGATTGCTCAATTGTCCCATTTGTTTTGGTTTAGTTCAGTTCAGTTTACAGATACAGTGTGGAAATAAGCTGAATTCACACCGACCATCACCCATTCACACCAGCTCAATGTTCTCCCACTTTCCCACTCAATTTACCCAGGCCAATTGACTCACAAATCTGCACGTCTTTGGGATGCGGGAGGAAACCTAAGTACCCGGAGGAAACCTCATGCAGTCACAGGGGGAACATGCAAACTCCACACAGACATCACCCAAGGTCAGGATCGAACCCTGGTCTCTGGCGCTGTGAGGTAGTGGCTCTACCAGTTGCACCACTGTGCCGCCCCACCTGAATCCACTATGTTTGGTGTTGTTTTATATACATGGGGGAGTGTGCAAGTTACACGTCTGTCCTGCAACAAGACTGGTCTGGATGTGAGTTACCACATGTGAACACAACAGAAGATGCATGATGCAATCTGACCATTGCCTTTCCCTTTGTCACACGATCGCACCTAAAGAGTAGCGCCAGATTCCTCTGCACGGAGTTTGCACTGTATCTTCCCCTCCTGCATCAAGACCAATTAACCCAGTGAGTCTGAGTCATCCTGCCCAGGGCAATTAACTAAGCTTCTAGCTAGAAGCAAAGAGGAATGAAGCTCACATTAACAAGGCCTGCAGTTTTTAAAGGTTACAACAGCAGCAGACTGCAGTTTCCACAAAGATCCTGTGGCGATAATCAAACTAAACCTGACACCAAACGAGGGCAGCTGTAGAGATGCTGCCTTACAGCGCCAGAGACCAGGGTTCAATCCCGACTACGGGTGTTGTCTGTGCAGAGTTTGTACGTTCTCCCTGTGACCGCGTGGGTTTTCGCTTGGTGTTCTGGATTCCTCCACATTCCAATGGCATGCAGATTTGTAGGTTAGACACAAAAGGCTGGAGTAACTGAGCGGGTCAGGCAGCATCTCTGGTGAAAAGAAATAGGTGACGTTTTGGGTTGAAACCCTTCTTCAGGCACATTTGGACCCAAAATATCGCCTATTCTTGTTCTCTGGAGAATACTGCCTGACCCGCTGATTTACTACAGCTTTCTATGTCTATATTCAGTGTAAACCAGCATCTGCAGTTCCTTCCTCTAGATTTGTAGGTTAATTTGCTTCTGGTAATTGTCCCTAGTGTGGAGGATAGAACTAGTATATGGCGTGATCACTGGTCAGCAGGGACTCAGTGGGCTGAAGGGCCTGTTTCCACGCTCTATCTCTAAACTAAACTACAGGGGGGAAGGAGACAAGGTCAAGGGGTTAGGGTTTTAATCGTGAATTAAAATGCAAAAGTGAGGTTTAGGGAAGGTAATTTTGGAATTTAATAGGTTGGCAGCTGAATGGCCGACCAGCCGAGCACCAGAACGAGCCAGCATTGTGGTAAGATGACTGTGAGTGAGATTGCTAGGAAGGAATGTGTTTTGTGATGGATCGTGATGGACTGCTGTTATTCTTTTGCAGGGTGGATGATTCATACTGCCTCTCAGCCTTGCGGTCACCGTTCTACCCGATCGCAACCCCGGGCACTCTGCCACCTCTTCACCCCTCCGCCATGAATCTGCACCTGCCTGGGATGAGGTTTCCAGCGGAGCTGTCTCATTCCTCACTGTCTGCCCTGCAGCCTGAGCACTTGTCAGAGAGGTACGTCTGCAGCTGTTCCCCCCCCTCCTCCCCCCGCCACACCTACCGCAAAAATAAACCGCACACACACACTCACGCGCGCGCACACACACACACACTCAAACACACACACACACACATACACACACACACCTCCCAACACACACAGACACACTGTGGAAGAAAAATTAATATCCTTCTTTATTTAATTACAAACACACATGTGCACACACAGACGAACACACAAACACAAACACACACACACACACACACACAAAACACATAGACATACACAGACCAAAACACACCTACCCACACAGACCAACACACATACAAAGACCAACACACACACATTGACACACACGTGCACACACAGACACACACAGGCAGACCAACAGACATACAAAGAGCAACACACACATGTGCACACACACACACACACACGCACAGACATTTCTCGAAAGATGGAACAAAAGACTGCAGATACTGCAAATGATAAGCAACAGCCATAGGAGCTGTGCAAGAAGTGATCGCCCCTTTAGTTTTTAGTTTACGAGATACAGCCTGAAAACAGACCCTTCAGCCCACCGAATCCATGCCGACCATCGACCACCCATTGTATCCTACACACGAGGGACAATTTACAGATGCCAATTAACCAACAAACCTGCGCATCTGGAGAAAACCCACGTGGTCACAGGGAGAACGTACAAACTCCACACAGCACCCGAGGTCAAGATTGAAACCAGGTCTCTGGCGCTGCACCACTGTGCTGATTTGGAGGGGAACATTCCCCTTCAATAACTAGAATCATACAGCAGGAAGTTAGGCCCTTCAGACCATTGTATTCATGCTGACCAAGATGCCCCGAGGTGTTTTACTGGAACTTGAACAAACAGAAGCAAAAAGTGAGCCAGATTAGAGCTGATAAACAAATGGGGGTACATTTTAAGGAGCATTTTGCAAGTGGAAAGAGAACAGGGACTTTAGGTTCAGTCATGTCCTTGTTGTGATGCCATTGCCATTTCCACTGGCCTGCAGACACTCACTTGCTGCATGTACCTAATATCAATGAACACATTGGACTGGACTAATGCATGGCTTCAAACTGGGAATTAAATCTACTTGGTAATTTCTGAAATAGCAGTAGTTAAACAACCACAAAAGCCGTTTGATTAAAACTGCTTCACCAATGTCCTTCAGGGAATGGAACCTGCTATTCTTGAAGCCATCTTGTCATCAACTGCATCAAGTTTCCCACTCTATCCGTTGAATTATCCAACTTCAGGCAGAAGTCCGGAAGATGATTAATACTCGTTCCAGCTATTGGTGCTCATTGCAGTCAGGACTCCCCGAAAATAGCACAAATCAGCAATTGAAGTAATTCCAAGGGATCCATTGTGATTGTGCTGGCTCTTTCAACTATCTAGTCAGTTCCATTCCTTCCCACTTCCCAGAAGGATGAGGGGGATCTCATTGAAACCTACCAAATAATGGAAGGCCTACATAGAGTGGATATGGAGAGGATGTTTCCAATAATGCGCGAGTCCAGAACAGAGAGTACAGCCTCAGAATAAAAGGATGTACCTTTAGAATGGAGATGAGGAGGAATTTCTTTAGTCAGAGGGTGGTGAATCTGTGGAATTAATTGCCGCAGATAGCTGTGCAGGCCAAGTCATTGGGTATTTTTAAAGCCCAGATTGACAGCTTCTTGATTAGTAAGGGTGCCAAAGGTTATGGGGAGAAGGCAGGAGAATGGAGTTGAGAAGGGAAAATAGATCAGCCATGATTGAATGGAGGAGCAGACTGGATGGGCCAAATGGCCTAATTCTGCTCCTACATCTCATGGTCTTTCTCCTGCCAACAAATATTAGTTTTGTTCCAGTTTTGAGTTTACGTCCAATTTCCTTTTTTGAAGGTTAGAATTGAATCTACTTCCGCTTTCAGACCCTGTATTTAGATAAAACATGAGGTGAATCTTTGGTTACTCCTGGATTGCTATCGATCTATCCCAGGCCAAGCATCTTGATCCATCATGGCCGCCATTATTGTCTCTCCAGGACAACCCGGGGCGGTCCATAGAGAACATCTTAGTTCACGTACCCAGCTGCACTCACACGACAACTCTGGCACCCGGTCAAGCTCACCCACCCCCTGAGACCCACCAGCTGGCAAAACCATCGGGATTGTTAAATTATTATGAATGCCCTTCCCAGTCACAAAGTGCCTACAACACTTGTCTAGAAATGATATGTTTTGTTTCTTTAATTATTTTTTTTAAAGTTTTTATCACAATTAAAAAACTTTAACAATATTGACAAAGTGTTGGAGTAACTCAGCGGGGCAGGCAGCATCTCTGGAGAAAAACGATGGGGCCCTTCTTCAGACTCACCTGCCTGACCCGCTGAGTTACTCCAGCATTTGTGCCTATCTTCGGTATATACCAGCATCCGCAGTTCCTTTCTACACACTAAAAATATTAATATTGATAATCAGTTCAAATCACTAAAACTGACGTAAAACAAGCTCTTATGGTGACATTATGTTCGATCCAGCATAGACAGCTGGGATCTCTGCAGAAGCACAGAATAATTGATGGAACAAAAGATACAGCATGGTAACAGGCCCACCGAGTCACTCATTCACACTAGTTCTATGTTATACCACTTTCGCATCCACTCCTTAGAGGGACAATTTACAGAAGCCAATTAACCTACAAATGCGCATGTCTTAGGAAACTGGAGCACACGGAGAAAACCCATGCAGTTACTAGAAGAACATGCAAATTCCACACAGTCGACACCGGAGGTCAGGATTGAACCCAGATCTCTGGCTCTGTGAGGCAGCAGCTCTAGCATCTGTTCCACTGTGGCAGAAGCTGAACAGAAAACGACTCGACATACACACTAACGTGGGAACCCTTGGGCATGCTGCAATGGCAACTGTGCTGCCACACAGTTCAGTCCCAGCCTCCAGTGCTGTCTGTGTGGAGTCTGCACGTTCTCCATGTGAGTGGGTGCTGTGGTCTCCACCCACATCATCTCTAAAGGCAGGCTGGTTAGTAGATTCATTGGTTGCTGCAAGTTATTCTTGGTGAGTAGGTGTGTGATGAAGCTCATGAGAATGGATTTTAGGGAGAAGTGGGATTGCATTTTAGGGCAGCATAGACTCGATGGGCTGAAGGGCATCCTTTAATATCAATGATTTCTGGTGTTGGGCAAAAGTCCTGCCCCATTAACTCTGTTGGAAAAGACTATATTGCTTTCCCTTTTCAAGTGACATTGACTGCCTCACAGAAGCACAGAAGGATCTGTTTTGTATCTGCATCAGAGAGGTTCAAACAGTTTCAATAAATATTAGCGAGGTTTCTGATGGTTTGTATTTTTCCCCTCTCCCTCTTCCACCTCCCAAATTTGCAGGCTGCAGATGAATGAAGAAATTCGCCGAGAGCGGGAGCGGGAGCGGGAGCGGGAACGGGAGCGGGAACGGGAGAAAGAGAGGGAGCGGGAAGCCGAGCGGGAGAAGGAGAGGGAGAAGGAGCTGGAAAGGGAGAAGGAGAAGGAGCGGGAGAGGGAGCGGGAACGGGAGCGAGAGTGGGAACGGGAGCGGGAGCTGGAGCGGGACAGGGAACGGAGTCGGGAGAAGGAACTGAACGCAGCCAAAGCGATGGAGAATCACTACCTGCAAGTGGCCGAACTACACGGTCTACGGAACCAACACATGGAGGACAGGGCCAGAGCTGCGGAGAGGCTGACCCCCAACAGGACAGGTAACCCCCTCTCCTCACCTGGGCGCGCACCCATTTCTCCCCTCCCTTCCACCAGATCCCTTCACAATTCGCAACTCCTCACTCCTTGTCTCCACCTTTTCCGCCTTTGTTGATCAATATAGAGTCATACAGCGTGGAAGCAGGACCTTGCCCACGCCGACCAACATGCCCCACCTACACTGGTCCCATCTACCTGCGTTTGGCCCATATCCCACTAAACCTATCCTATCCATGTACCTGTCTAAATATTTGCTAAACATTGTAATAGTACCTGCCTTAACTACCTCCTCCGGCAGCTCGTTCCATACACTTACTGCCCTTTTGTGTAAAAAAAGTTATCCCCCCCCCCCCCACCTTAAACCTGTGTTCTCTGGACCTCTATTCCAAATTTGCCTATTCAAACCTCCTCCTCATTTGTATCCACCTATCACTGACCACGTTTTGTCCTGCCCCTCCTCTCCTCCAGCTTTCTCCCCCACCCCCCCCCCCCCCCCCCCCCCCGCTCCCCTTACCCAGTCACAATCGGTCTGATGAAAGGTCCTGACCTGAAACATCACTTATTCATGTTCTCCAGAGATGCTGTCTCTGAGTTACTCCATTATTTTTACTAACAAGAAGTTAGGGTTGACAGTACGCGATATTTACCAGTTTTGCCGTACAATTTCCCCGTAACTCCCAAGGTAGGGAATGATGCGAACTAAGTGCAAGTGTCATTCACGAAGTGGAAAACAACTAAAACTGCAGATGCTGAAATCGGAATCGGAATGTGGAAGAACTCAGCCAGTCAGGCAGCATCTGTGGAAGGGGAAACCAGTCCACATTTCAGGTCAAAGTCTTTTCATTCAGGATGAATGGTTTGTATTAAAGCTGTGAAAGAAAATATACTCCAACTCCTCAAAACCCATCTAACAGATCAGACCAACATTCCCTGTTTAAATATAGAAACTAGGAGCTGCAGATGCTGGTTTACACAAAAGAACACAAGGTGCCAGAGTAACTCAGCAGGTCAGGCAGCATCTCTGAAGGACATGGATGGGCAATGTTTCGGGTCGGTATCTTTCTTCAGAAGGGTTCCCCATGTTTGAAGAAGGGACCTGACCCGAAAGGTCACCTGTTCACGTTCTCCGGAGATGCTGCCTGACCCGCTGAGTTACTCCAGCACTCTGCGTCCTCCCCTGTTTAAACGCAGGGCGGCGAGTCTTCGACCTCAAACATTGGCAGCTTCCCCTTTCCGCAGATGCTGCCTGATTGGCTGAGTTCTTCCACTGTTTCTGCCCGTTGTTTCATTTAACAAGTAGCCGACAGAAGGGCTTGGGGGAATGCGTGTAAGCCCAGACTTTGATCGGCGGGCCTGCGGACAAGCAAGAGAACAAGCGAAGCATCTGACGTTAAAAAAAAAAGAGCCAAGGAGTGTTAGAAATGTTTCAACTTCAGTCAGGGTTTGGTTTGGATCCTAAGCTTCTGTCTGTGTAATGCAATTAGCCATGGCCGAGGCTGCAGCTGTGCCAGTCTGAAGCTTGGCTGCCGACCCACGTCCCAGCGCAGCAGCAGGGTCTGACATTTTGCAAAGGTCAGTGGGGTAGTGTACACAAACACCTCTTTGTTATCTTAGCAGTATCCTAGTCGCCGCACAAGGTCCTTATTGTTTAGCGACTGGTTTGGCTGAATGTGTATGATCCGTGTGTGGAGGGAGGACACTGGTCCAGTGTGATCCACTCCGCTGGGAGCGAACCTTGCGTCTCCGTGCAAGCAAGCCGTTCGTCAGTCCACCAACCACATGACCGCAACTTAATGTTGCCCCAGGCCAGTGAATTGGACCTCTGGATCGCTCATCCAGCAACAACAACACAACACTAATGTTGGGCGGCACGGTGGCGCAGCGGTAGAGTTGCTGCCTTACAGCGCCAGAGACCCGTGTTCGATCCTGACTACGGGTGCGGAGTTTGTCCATTCTTCCCTTGACCACGTGGGTTTTCTCCTGGTGCTCCGGTTTCCTCCCACACTCCAAAGGCGTACAGGTTTGTAGGTTAATTGACCAGTGAAAGTTATAAATTGTCCCTATTGTGTAGGATAGTGCTAGTGTACGGGGATCGTTGGTCGGCGCGGTCTCATGAGGCCGAAGGGCCTGTTTCTGTGCTGTAGAGCAATAGTCCAGAGGTGGAAGGAGGGAAGGAAGATAGGTGCCATCCAAGCACTAAACTAAACTAAAGGTGCCAACTATCTACCTAGTACAAGGCAGTACACTGAGGGGATGCTCTCAACTTATCTGGATGAGCACTCCTCAGAAAATCAACACAATGTCGTGCTTGGATGGCACCTATCTTCCTTCCCTCCTTCCACCTCTGGACTATTGCTCTACAGTTTATTTCAACTATAAAAAGCACCAAGGTTTACAAGTCCCGACCCGAAATGTCACCTATCCATTTTCTCCAGGGATGCTGCCAGACCAGCTGAGTTACTCCATCATTTTGAGTCCATCTAAGGTGCACCAGAATGCTAAGGGGGGAACTGCAGATGCTGGTTTACACCGAAGATAGACACAAAATGTTGGAGTAACTCAGCGGGTCAGGCAGCATCTCTGGAGAAAAGGAATAGGTGACGTTTCGGGTCCAGACCCTTCTTCAGACTGAGAGTCAGGGGAGAGGGAAACTAGAGGCATGGAAAGTAGAAATCAATTCAGGGGATTGGGCAGACAGTCAGAATCTTTGTCCTCAGATTGAAAATTCAAATACTAAAGGGTGAGTGGGGCAAAGTTTAAAGGAAATGTGTGGGGCAACTTTTTTTATACAGGGTGGTGAGTGCCTGGAACGCAACACCATTGTGAGGCAGATAAGAGGTGTTTAAGGGGCTTTTGCAGGCGTTGGATACGCAGGGTATAGAGGGATTATGTGCAGGTAAATAAGAAATAGTCTTGGCACTGTGTTTAGCATGGACATTGTGGGCCGAAAGGCGTTGTACTGCACTGTTCTATGTTCTATTGGAAGCAGGCTCCAAACTTGTGACCTCCACAACATAGAAGGCAGAGGGGAACAGTGCCACCTGTAGGTTCCCTTCCAAGTTGCATGCCATCCTGATGTGGAAGTATATCGCCATTCCTTCATTGTTGCCTAGTTTAAATCCCGCAGTTCTCTACCAGGCGCTGTTGTGGGAACACCGGCACCACACGGAGTGCAGCAGTTCAGGAATGTTGCTCAAGGACTCAAGGGGCAGCAGCAGAGTTGCTGCCTTGCAGCGCCAGAGTCTCGAGTTCAATCCTGACTTCCCGCGATGTCCATACGGAGATTGTACGTTCTCCCAGTGACCACATGGGTTTTCTCCGGGTACTCCGGTTTCCTCCCACACACCAAAGACGCAGTAGGTTAATTGGCCTCTGCACATTGTAAATTGTCCCTTATTTTGTAGGGTTGAGTTTAGTTTAGAGATGCAGCGCAGAAACAGACCCTTCGGCCCACCAAATCCGTGCCGACCAACGATTCCCGCACGACGCTATCCTACACACAATAGCGACAATTTACAATTTTACCAAGTCAATTACCCTATAAACATGTACGGTTTTGGAGTGTGGGAGAAAACCGGAGATCCTGGAGAAAACCCACGCAGGTAACGGGAGAACGTACAAACTCCGTACAGACAGCCGTAGTCAGGTGCGTTCTACCCAATCTATTCCTTTCATGATTTTGTATCCCTCTATAAGTTGACCACTTGTCAACCAGTGCTCCAAGGAATAGAGTCCTAGCCTGCTCAACGTCTCCCCTTGGCGCAGGCCCACGAGTCCTGGCAACAGCCTCGTAAATCTTCTTTGCACCCGTGCCAGCTTGCAAAGGTTATTCAGAGCAGCGAGGCTTGTAAGGTGCAGAGATAACTTAGGTTGTTCTTCATTTCCAGATAAGCCGAAGGAATTTGCACTGACAGGGTCGAAGCCAATCCATCCAAACCTGCACCATTCTCCCATCTCCCACCACTCGGTACCCACCCTCATCTCCACCCCGCCCGGCTTCATCCCACCAGGAAGCAGCTCGGCACTGCTCCTGCAGAGGAACAACGAGGAAGAGAAGTGGATGGCAAAGCAACGGCAGCTGAGGCAGGAGAAGGAGGACCGGCAGTACCAGGTGTCCGAGTTTCGGCAGCAGGTTCTGGAGCAACATCTAGACATCGGTCGACCGGGCTCCCAGAACGAGGTGGAGCTCAGGGACGTTATCAGGTAAGGGAGCCAGAGGCTCCAGATGAACCTTTGGAGCGAAGGGTTAGGTTGAAGTCTATCTTTAGACTTTAGAGAAGTGACCAAAAGGTGTATTCATGTTTAATTCCACAATCCGCCAGATTCAGGGACAGCTTATTCCTGGCTGATATCAGGCAACTGAACCATCCTACCAACAACTAGAGAGCAGTCCTGAGCTAATATCTACCTCATTTGGAGACCCTCAGAGTATCTTTGATCAGACTTTGCTGGTCTTTGTTCACATTATTCCCTTTATCATGTATCTGTACACTGTTGATGGCTCGATTGTAATCATGTATTGTCTTTACACTGACTGGTTAGCACGCAACAATAGCTTTTCACTCTACCTCGGCACACGTGACAATAAACTAAACTCAACTAATAGCTTGAGTTGAGTGCATTCTTGCTTCTCGTCTTGTTGTCAAATGCCCAGTCAGATGCCTGGACTCCATAGTTTTTTATATAGGAATGAAAGTCACCCTTTAAAGTCTAAAGTCTTTCAATGGGCATGACACTGAGCTTAGAGCAGTTTTGACCAACATGGTGAACACCAAGTGATGAGGCTTTGAACAGGTTCAGACCATCCGATGGCTTTCGTGAGCTCCTTCCCAAATCACCCAGCAACTTGGAAAGAATCCAGAATCCCACTTAGTTATACGAGGGGACAATTAGCAAGTTTAACAAGCCAATTAGCCTACAAACCTTTGGAGCGTGGGAGGAAACCTGAGCACCCGGAGGAAACCCACGCAGGTCACGGGGTGAACGTACAAACTCCGTACAGACAACACCCGTGGTCAGGATTGAACCTGGGTCTCTGGCGCTGTGAAGCAGCAACTCTACTGCTGCGCCACCATGCCGCAGTAATCGACATTGTACTAACTGTAGCACAGAACCTTTTTTCCCCAGGGTGGAAATGTCAAAGACGAGAGGACATAACTTTAAAATGAGTGGCAATGTTTAAGGATGAAAGTGCAGGCTTTTTTACACAGTGGTGGGTGCCACAAACGTGTTGCATGGGGCAGTGGTGGAGTCAGATACCATAGTGGCATTTATAAGGTTTTATGTTAGGCACGTTGATATATAAGGTAGGGTGGGATATGGATCATGTGCAGGCAGAGAAGATTAGTTTAACTTGGCATCATGTTTGATACGGACATTGTGGGCCGAAGGGCCTGTTTGCATGCTCTATCTCTAAACTTGGTATCAGCATCAAATATTGAACGTCAGAGAAATGGTGTAACCAAATTAATTAAAACTGGGACTTCCAGGTTACCTATGTTAACCTATAAACTTATAGATTTAAGGTGAGGGGGGGAAAGATTGAATAGGAATCTGAGGGGCACACAGAGTGTAACTTCCATCCGGCAGACGTTACAAGGCCTTCTACGCCCGAACCTCCAGACTCAGAAACAGCTTTATTCCCAGAGCTATAGCGGCTCTGAACCGGCCCTGCTGAGTGCCCCCCATCCCCCCTGGACTGTCTCCCTCGGATGGTCACGTCACACAGCTTATTTATTTATTTTACTTTTCTTTTACATCGGTTGGAAGCTGCATACTAAATCTCGTTGCACTGATGTGCAATGACAATAAAAGATATTATTATTATTATTATTATTACACAAAGGGTGCTGGGTGTATGGAACGAGCTGCCAGAGGAGGTAGTCGGGGCAGGTACTATTACAATGTTTAAGAAACATTTAGATAGGTGCATGGATAGGATAGGTTTAGCAGGATATGGGCCAAGTGCAGGGAAGTGGGACAAGTGTAGATGGGACATGTTGGTTGGTGTGGCCAGGTTGGGCCGAAGGGCCTGATTCCATGCTATAAGACTCTGACTGTATGACTCTATAACTAGAGTCGAACAAGTGTCGAATGTGCATTGATTCAAAGGCACCTTCTGCATTGTTGGAGGCTGCGGTAACATTATTGGAGCAGGGGGAGGCTGTTCAAGAGAAGTCCTCTTTGTTCCATCAACATTGAGTTAGGGTCCAGGCAATCTGTTAACTGTGGTTTGAGATTGAATTTAAACAAACTAAATTAGTTTGAATAAGAGTAAAGCAGCTGCTTTCAGAAACATATAAGAATAGCAAAATAGAATCCTCGGGGGCTTTGAGCTTAATGAAATTGTTGTAAGGTCAGTCACAGCTAAAGGCTGGAATAGGTCACAAGGGAAGTGTGCTCAAGGCAGTGCATGTCTTGGGTTTCAGTAGCCACCAGTTAAGAGCACATGAAATGCTTTTTATCAGTGTATCCCCTGGGGATTAGACAAAATCACAGATCTTGTTTTACTTGCAGCACTCCAAGCTAACCACGCTCATATCCCTTTGAAATCAGCTCTGAAGATGCCTGTTCCATCCATCTTTCATGAACTCGGGGTGTTTCACCCTGTTTTTATTTTTTTATTTTTTTTACTCAAACCGGAGAGGCAGCAGATTGATTCAATGGACTTTGTAAATTGCCCCTAATGTGTAGGGAATGGAGGCAGGAGTGAGATAACATAGAACTAGTGGAAGGATGGCACAGCAGTAGAGTTGCTGTCTTACAGCGCCAGAGATCCTGACCAGGGGTGCCGTCTGTCCGGGGTTTGTATGTTCTCACCGTCACCTCCGGGTGCACCGAGTTCCTTCCACACTCCAAAGATGTACAGGTTTGTAGGTTAATTGGCTTGGTAAAATTAAAAGTTTGCCCCAAGTGTGTGTCGGATAGTGTTTGTATGTGGGGATCGCTGGTCGGCATGGTCTCAGTGGGCCGAAGGGCCTGATTCCAATGCTGTACATCTAAAATAAACAAACCTCCTCACATTAGCCTGCAATTATTTTCCTCTTAAAGGTCCAGACACCCCTGTTATAATGTGCCGAGGATTGAACAGGGTTGCCGTCTTAGTTTGGTCTAGTTTAGAGATGTGGAAACAGCCCCTTCAGCCCGCGCTGACCAGCAATGTGTGTACACGAGACCCATTCTACCCACTAGGGGCAATTTACAGAAGCCAATTAACTGCCAAACCCGCACTTCTTTGAAAAGTGGGAGCAAACCGGAGCATCAGGATGAAACCCACACAGTCACAGGGAGACTGTACAAAGTCTGTAAGCACAGCGCCCGGGATCAAACCCGGGTCTCTGGCACTGTAAGGCAGCAACTCTACCACTGTGCCATCCTCACTATTACCACTTTGCTGCGCTCACAGCTTCACTGTGCCATCCTTTTCTGTGCCACAGTGCTGCCCCTCTACAGGTAACTGCTACCCACCACCTGTTGTTAATCCGGACACTTGCACAACAGGGTCTTGCTGCTGAATAACTGGCAGGCTCCTCTTGCACTGCTGGAGAGATAAGATATCGCTGAACGACCACAACACTTGCACTCATTGCATTGCCACGTCAGCTGCTCCATTGACTTGATTGTCAAATTAAAGCATTACCGTCTTACAAAAGGCTTCCATCTTTTCAAACGATTATCTCTGTGTCACGGCAGCCGTGCCATTCAGCACTCGTAGATATTGCAATGCCCAGACGATAGCACAGATCCATACACTCGCTGCCATTACAGTTAAATAGGGTTTTTAACAGTATGTTGGATGACAAATTATATGTAGATAACCACACTGATAATTAGATGACACTTTGTGGAGAGCAGAGGTCAAGATAATTTGCAAGCTGCCGTATTACAATTACTCTTTCCCTCTCAATCTATTGACACAACTATGAGCGAGACTGGAAAGGTAATTGTATTCACATCTTGAAGCCACAGGGGTTGCACTGAATAACATTTTCTGACTCTTGTTTGTTCAGCCCATTGGTGGATGATTAAGCATTGCTCACACAGGCTGCCTTCCTCTCTGATGATTTATAATTGTCACGTTTTTTTATTCTCTCCCAGCCGAGCAGGCTAATCAGGTATGATAGGAGCTGAGATCTGTGGCTTGCACTTTATTCTCTGCGTCTGCTTCAAGAGGATGGTTGTGTAATTCAAAGCTTCATAATAACCCCGCCGCCCCGAGCAGCTTCTGAGGCATTTAGGTGATCTCTAATTAATATTATAATAATACCAGCTCTGTGTTCGGGAAACGCATGATATCCTGCCTCATCTGTCTAATGCCAGCAGATAATTGCATTGTCCTTGACAAAATAAAATAGGCTTCCTTGCAAAGCCGTCTGCTCAAATAAAATAACGACGGAAGAATAATGGAGGGCGAGACACAGATGAGTTGTTGACTTTAATCTCCTTGTAGAAAGGAAGGAAAGGAAAAGATGTAACTGCTGAACATGTGGAATTGACTTGAAATTTCACAACTTTCAGGCAGCACGGTGGCGCAGCAGTAGAGTTGCTGCCTTAGAGCGCCAGAGGCCCGGGTTCAATCCTGACTAGTGCTGTCCCTACGGAGTTTATACGTTCCCCCATGACCACGTGGGTTTTCTCTGGGTGCTCCAGTTTCCTCCCACACTACAAAGACGTACAGATTTGTAGCTTAATTGGCTTTGGTAAAATTGTAAATTGTCCCTAGTGTGTGTCGGGTTGTGTGAATGTGCAGTAATCGCTGATCGGCGTGGGCTCGGCGGGCAGAAGGGCCTGTTTCTGCGCTATATCTCTAAACTAAACTAAACTGAGCTGTGGTCAGAATTTGACCTCTGTCTGCGTACTAAATGTGCTATTTATTAATAAATGCAACCCTTCCTCTGGAGTTTGCTTCCTTTGACGATAATGGATCTGAAGCAGAGTTCGACCGTTACATTTTGTTTAACCTCCAGTCCTTTCTGGATGATTAATCCGGATGTCACTATTCAAATAGTATCTGCAGTGATTTAAGTAAAGTTTGCAGTTATTTCACATCATTTTATTGAATTAATTTTCTCCTCGATTTAATTTTCTTCCCTTCCCTCCCTCCCTCTCTCAAAGGCCACTCGGGCTAGAAATGTGTTGTTTTTTTTACTTGCTTCTCATCATCACTTGGTAGTTTGGTTTCGTTTATTGTCACATGTTTAGTTTAGTGATACAGTGTGGAAACAGGCTCTTCGATCCAACAAGTCCATGCTGACCCATGATTACCCATACTCTAGTTCTATAGCCTGGTGACAATTTACAGAAGCCAATTAACCAAAAACCTGCATGTCTTTGGGATGTAGGAGGAAACCAGAGCACCAGGAGAAACCCCATGTGGTCTCGGGTAGAACCTGCTAACTCCGAATAGACAGCACCCTTAGTCAGAATCGAATCCGAGTCTCTGGCGCTGTAAGGCAGCAGCTCTACCACTGCGCCAATGTGTTGCCCAGGGTACCGAGGTACAATGATAAACTTTTTGTTGCGTGCTGCCCAGTCAGCGGAAAGACTATACATGACTACAACCAAACAGCCCATCTCGAGTGGCTGTGCACTGTGCTCCATTTCTGAAACATCGTTTCATAGACAGGCAACTGAGCTTTCCCAAATAATGAAGAACACTTGTAGAATTGAACATGCCGAGGGAGACACGGTGGAGCAGCTGGTAGCGGCGCTGCCTCACACCGCCAGAGACCAGGGTTCGATCCTGACCTCGGGTGCTGTCTGTGTAGAGATATATCATGGAATATATCGATGCTAATTGGCTTGGAAATTTGTAAATTGTTCCTAGCGTGCAGGATAGTGCAAGTGTAAGTGGTGATCGCTGGTTGGAGCGGACTCGGTGGGCTGAATGGCCTGTTTCTGCGTTGTATCTCTAAAGTCTAAAGATACTGCCAGAACCGTGAGTTACTCCAGCATTTTATGTCCTTTTAACCAGCATCTGCAGTTACTTGTTGCTAATATTTGCTCTTTGCGTTGCCAGATCTGGACCGAGCAGCTCGCACGACCTCTGTAGCAGAGAACAGCCTCAGCAACTGGGAGCCCCTCCGCCCCTCATCTCCCCCAAACTCCACCCCAGGGACCACCATTCGGGCCCAGCCGTACTGTGGAACCCGGTGAGCCTGCTGGACAACCACGCCGAGGCCCGCAAGGCCCACGAGAACCACCTGCTGAACAACTATGCCGGCCACTTCGAATCGCCACGGCAACTGGGCCCGCTGATCAAGACGGAGATGAGCCACGGCCATGAGGAGAGCGTCAAGCGGCAAGAGGTGGCGGAGAAGTACCATCTGCTTCGAGGGGCCGGCTCCTTGGAGAACGCCACGCATTCCCACGTGTACGGGCCCCCTTTTGCCGAGCTGGAGAAGTCCGCCCAGTCCATCCTCAGCCAGCAGAGAATGTCCCTGACCTTCCCCCCACACCACAATGACGTGAGCTTGTTGCACAAGTCGCCGGGCGCCTACAGGCAGTCTCACGGCCGGCCGCGGTCTCCGGGCCCCATGTACATCTATGACGAGTCACTACACCGACACCGCAGGCTGGTCAGCAAGCTGGACCTCGAGGAGAGGAGACGGAAAGAAGCAAAGGAGAAAGGTGAATTTTGCGGCAGAACATGCATGCACACATACACATTCAATGCACTCACACACACATGCAGTCTCACACATGCATACACGCAATCTCACACACACACATGTATGCACGCATTCATGCACACACACATGCATTTACACACACGCTCATGCCGGCACTCACACATACACACACTCATGCGCGCGCTCACACGCACACACATACACACACACACACACACACATGCACACGCGCTAACACACACACACAAGCACTCTCACACACACACACACGCCGGCGCTCACACATACACACACGCGCACGCTCACACACGTGCCCGTGCTCACACACATGCACACATAAGCTCGCTCACACACACATGCACACACACATGCTCGCTATCACACACAGATACTTCAGCTCGCTCACACATATATGCACACACTTACATGCACACACACACACTCACATACACACACTTGCTCTCACACACACACGCTCACTCGCTCACATGCACAAACACACTCGGGTGTGATATCACTGCAGCCCTCTTCCAAGCGGGTGACTATCAGGGACACACCGTGGTACTCGCAGTCACACTCAACACTCAATACGCAGGTAGTCAACACTCGCAGTAGGGTGAACGTATGGGTTTTGATTCATGTCGCAATGAAAGTCATTGTTTTACATACCATGCACATCGTATGTAAAGAGCTGCCACATATAGGGCGTAGACAAAGTTACAAATTATTCATTACAGTCCCCAATGGTCGCTGGGCCCCTCTTTGTACAGTGGTAAGAAAGTGTAGGACTGCATGCGGGGGAACTGTCCCTCACTGTTAGAGCACATGTCCAAATAAGCTTGGTGATCGCCAGCTTGTCCCAGCAGCTTAGTACTGGTCTTCCAAAGCGGAGGTGTGGCAATCCCAGGCTTCTCCCTGCAGTTTGCCCTTGCCTCAAGAGGAGGCGCTGTTGTGTGCGTGTGGTGTCAGGTGTTCTGGCAACTCTGGCTTGCCCCGTCCACTCAGCCATAGCCTCAGGCAGAGGGACTTTGTCCCAGCAGTCCAGTCTTAACCACATGGTGGCACCGGTACGTGGAGTTAGCGGAACAATTTACTAAACTCGGTAGGTTTCATAGGTCCTCTTCGAGAGCTGAGCACTAAAAATTCTGGGCCTTGGCTCTGATGCAGCACCTATGTCAAACACTAGAGGGCATAACTTTAAGGTGAGATGGGTATGATGATGTGCAGAGCAAGCTTTTCACACAGAGGGTGGTGGGTGCCTGGAACGTGCTGCCTGGGGTGGTGGTAGTGGCAGATACGACAATGGTATCCAAGAAGCTTTTGGATAGGCATGTGTATATAGAGGGAATAGAGGGGTATGGATCATATACAGGCATAGGAGATTAATTTAACTTGGCATCATGACATTGTGGGCATGTTGTAGTTTGTTATGTTCTATGTTAATTTTAGATAGAGGAGATTAATATAACTTGGCATCGGGTTCAGCGTGGATATTATGGGCCGTAGGACCTGTTCCTGTGCTGTACTTTTGTTCTTTTAATTTTAAATAGAGGAAATTAGTTTAATTGGATATCATGTTCAGCAAGGGCATTGTGGGCCGAAGGGCCTGTTCTATGCTGCATTTTTCCATGTTAATTTTAGGTAGAGGAGATTAATTTATCTTGGCAACATGGGCATTGTGGGCTGAAGGGCCTGTTCCTGTGTTGTACAGTTCGATGTGTTATAGAGTGTGTTGCATTGTCAGAGGTTTTGCCCATTGGGATTGACATCACATAGCTTTCTGCCACGGTAGAACCCATGATATAACTCAGCAGAGTGATAAAACAGCAGAGTGTCCTAGTCCTGGCCAATATCTGCCCTGCAGTCCAAACACTTAAGAAGGGATTATCAGGCGATTATCACATTGTTACTGATGGAAGCCTGCTGTGCTTAAATTGCCTGCCATGTGTCTTCCTTTAGAGCTGTGACCACACTTCAAAAGTATTTCTGGTTTGAATCTCATAAAAACCTTCTGACAAGCAATCATAGAACATGAACCACCACTGCACAGGACAGGCCCTTCAGCCCATCATGTCCATGCTGATCGTGGCAGCAAGTTAATCACTGCCTGTATGTGAACGATATCCTTCCCTTCCCTACATGTCCATGTGCCTATCTAAAAGCCTCTTCAATACTGCTAACACATCTGCTTCAATCACCACCCCTGGCACCCACCACTCTGGCGGCACAGTCTGGCCGAGTTGCTGCCTTACGGCGCCAGAGATCCCGATTCGACCCTGAGACTATGAACTCCGACAGAGTTTGTACGCTCTCCCCATGACCACGTGGGTTCTCTCCAGGTGCCCTGGTTTCCTCCCACACTCCAAAGACATGCAGCCTTGTAGGTTTTGGTAAAGATTGTAAATTGTCGCTAGTGTGTTGGATAGTGCTAGTGTAACCGGGATCGCTAGTCGGCGTGAGCTCGGTGGGATGAAGAGCCTGTTTCTGCGCTGGATCTGTAAACTAAACTAAACTATAATGGAGGACTAGTTTTGGTACCATCAGCTCAGACACACTACAAATGTGACTCTCCTGGTGACCCAGACCACAGGGCTCATCATTTAATCCACCAGAGGAGATCCATTGTCATCAATGTCCACTCATTTGAAGGGCAAATAGTTTAGTTCAGTTTAGAGATACAGCATGTAAACCAAATCCACACTGTCCGTCATTTGCCCATTCACACTAGTTCTATGTTATCCCACTTTCTCATCCACTCCGTACACAAGAGAGGCAATTTGCATAGATCAGTTTACCTATAAACTTGTGCGTCTTTTGGGATGTGGGAGGTAACTGGAACACACAGAGGAAATGCGCAGGGTCACAGGGAGAACGTACAAACTCCACACTGACAGCACCCGAGGTCAGGATCGAACCCGGGTCTCCGGCGCTTTGAGGCAGCAGCTCTACCGGCTGCGCCACCATGTCGCCCTTGTGCTAACATCAACTGAGACAACACCACTACGGTGTCTCCACTGGTGCGTGTGACCCAGGCCCAAGTGCTCATCCATTAAGAGGTCCATTGTCATCAACAGCCACTCATCTGTGAGGCACTTCATTGGAAAAAAAGATTCTCACTTTGAACTGCCGCAAGCTATATTTAGAGGGAACTGTGTGTGCGTGCGCGTGTGTGTATGTGTGCGTTCATTCGGCTGTAGTTAGTTAATTGAAGGACTGAAGCAAACTAATTGGGCAACGCTGCTCAGGATGAATGTGCTGACACAGCAACACGTACTAGTGCGCTGTCAGGCTGCATTGTCAGTTATTCTGTCGCCTTGCTTCCAATGTTCCTAATTAGGTCATTACTATGACTTTGATGACTCGTATGATGAAAGCGATGAAGAGGAGGTTCGAGCACATCTCCGACGCGTCTCCGAGCAGCCGCCACTGAAACTTGACGAATCTTCTGAGGTATGTTAGCACTTCGCCTCTGCGGCACCGCTGCGAGCTAAAAATAGTCTGTGCAGTGATAACAAGAAGCTAACACAGTCCCTGGCAGCCTCCTCCCGCCCTCCCCGACACATCATTAATTTTGCCTTTGCCCACCTCTCTCCTGTTAACAAAACCACTCTCTCTGAGCTCCTTGCTCAGGTTTGAATTCTCCCTTCCAAAAAATAGCGGAGGAGGCAGGAGATAAGAGGTACAATTGTGGGCAGGCACACGCGATCAAACAAGGTTGAAGCAGGCTGTGTTCGTTGAGGTACTGGTATTGCCCAGGGTAATGCTTGTCAAATGTGTTGGTGGTTTTGCAGATATCAGTGTGTGGCTCTGCTTACAATAAAGGAAGCTGCCTGTCTTCTGGCTCTCAAGCATCCACGGCTCAATAAGAGGTAGTCTTGATGCAGAGATTGCAGGCATTGGGATCGTAAAGAGCAATATTAAAAGGCACCAACTTGCTTGGAACGCAGTAAATTTCCCATTTGGTTACATATTGCAGTCTGGGATAAAAGGCAGAGATTTACCCAGAATCTTAGGACCAACTGGTATAACAGTTCTCCTGTATTCTCCCGACTTGCCTGACCCACTGAGTTACTCCAGCATTTTGTCTGCCTTTGGTGTAAACCAGCATCTGCAGTTCCTTTTCACATATTGCCGGATTCTTGCCTGACTATTCTAGTCATTCCTTCTACTTCCTGCTCTTGTACAGCAGAAGGTACAGAAGCTTGGAAGCGCGCACCACCAGACTCAGGAACAGCTTCTTCCCCTCTGTTAGCAGGCTTCTGAATGGTCCTTCCATAAGCTAGGGTGCTGTCCGATTCACCTTTACCCCATTGTGTACATGGTCTATGGAACTGGTGCGCTACAATGCTGAGAACTATATTCTGCACTCAGTATCTTCCCCTTTGCACAATCTATTGTACTTGAGTTTGACTTGATTGTATTTATGTATAGTATTATCTGATCTGATTGGATAGCACGCGAACAAAGATTTTCACTGTACCTCGGTACACTTTCGACTTTAGATTTACAGATACAGCATGGAAACAGGCCCTTCGGCCCAACGGGTCCGCGCTGACCATCGATCACCCCATACACTAGCACTATCCTATGCACTAGAGATAATTTACAATTTACAGAAGCCAATTAACCTTCAAACCTGTACGTCTTTAGAGTATGGGAGGAAACCAGAGCATCCGGAGAAAACCCACGCTGTCACGGGGAGAACGTACAAACTCCGTACAGACAGCACCCGTAGACACGATCGAACCTGGGTCTCTATCGCGGGAAGGCAGCAACTCTACCGCTGCGCCACTGTGCTGCCTCATGACAATAATAAGCCTAAAGCTAAGTGGATAACGTCTCCTGTAAGGGAGGTTGAGGCAGATGCAATCTTGGGGATCAGTGCTGAGAGGAAAACACAACTGCAGATTGTCCACAGGATTGAAGAGAGAGGGGACCAACTGCATTGCTCCTGCAGAATACCAGGGTGGACTTAGTGGGCCGATGGCCTCCTCCTGTGCTGTTACAGTGATATGAATCAATGTTTTTTAGACACTTTTGCCATTACTGTCTATCTGGGAATAAACCTCCCTGGAAAAAAGGAACGGTTGATGTTTCGGGTCGACACCCTTCCTCACTGATAAAGGGTCTCAACCCGAAACATCACCTATTCCTTTTCTCCAGAGACGCTCCCTGACCTCCTGAGTTACTCCAGCATTTTGTATCTACCTTCCATGTAAAAAGCAGTTCCTTCCTACACAGTAAACCTCCCTTGTCTGTCAGACATAACGTTCCATGGAGTGCGATATTTATTACCTGAAGCTCCAGTAGTCACAGTGCCATATCCTGATGAATTAGCTGAACAATCTTTTTAGCCATTGTAACTACTGAGCCATCCTTCCTCATTGTTAAATCCCATTCCTATAATAACAGCTCCCAGATGTTTTATCACTGTGGTGTCTTTAATTTTATGCAGTCACAGAGACGGCTGCTTCACATTGCGTTCTGCAATGAGTGATTTATCGACCACATTGAGGGTTTATCTACCACAGTGAAACTTACCGAATAGTGAAAAGCCTGGATAGAGTGGATGTGGAGAGGATGTTTCTACTAATGGGAGAGTCTCGGACCAGAGGCCAAAGCCTCAGAATAAAAGGACGTATCTTTAGGTAGGGGATGAGAAGGAATTTCTTTAGCCAGATGGTGGTGAATCTGTGGAATTCATTGCCACAAACGGCTGTGGAGGCCAAGTCAGTGGATATTTTTCAGGCGGAGATTGTCAGATTCTTGATTAGTAAGAGTGTCAGGGGTTATGGGGAGAAGGCAGGAGAATGGGGTTGAGAGGGAAAGGGAGATCAGCTATGATTGAATGGTGGAGTAGACTTGATGGGCCAAATGGACTAATTCTGCTCCTACAACTTATGAGTAGAACAGAAAATGTCAGAGTAACTCAGCGGGTCGGGCAGCATCTCTGGAGAAAAACTTGACACCTTTCTTCCGACATTCTTCAGACTTCTGAAGAAGGGTCTCACCCCTAAACGTCACCCAGTCGTTCTCTCCAGAGTTGCTGCCTGTCCCGCTGAGTTACTCCAGCATTTTTATGTCTATTTTCAGAAATTGTAGTAAGGGAGAGAAAGCTGGGACAGAGATGGTGGGGGTGGGAGGGGGGGGGGGGGGGGCAAGAGTTTTGTTTTCTGTGCAACATTCCAGCATCTACATTTCTTTGTGTCGATTACCTGCCACAGTGCTAAAGATAGAGCAGGTCTTGCAAGAATCAGAAATAAACTGGACAGTCCTTTGCCATTAAACAGAACCGAGTGGAGAACTCAGCCAAAGGCAGCAGTGTGGAGCGTATTCCATGCTGCATTATTCACTCTTCACGAACAACGGTGTCTCTCATTGTTGAACGTTGTCTGTGATGATGGAGATGGTGCAATATGGGATGGAATTCCCAGAAGATCAGAAAATCTTAGAGATTGACAGATTCTTGATTAGTAAGGGTGTTGAGCAGAGAGCATGTAGACCCAGTGATGTTGAAGGAACTGGTACATCAGCTTGGTCTTCGCATCATGTTCGGCACAGATATTGTGGGCCGAAGGGCCTGTTCCTATGCTGTACTCTTCTGTGGTGCACGAGGTGGGGAGGAAGCTGCAGGTGGTGGCGCTTCCCATGAACCTGCTGCCGTCGTCCACATTCCGGTGTCACGGTCTTTAATCACTGATAGACTAATGCAAACTGCCAACATATTGACCTGAATTAGGTGTAAAAACTATTTAAATTAGCCCTGAGTTAATCAATCTTCATTTAATTACATTATCATCTCACTACATTTCTCCGCTCCCTCAACTGATGTTCACAATTAAAGGGCTGAATGGGATCATTAGTTCTCACATTCATGAATTTAGCAGCTTGGAATTAGCTACAAGAGGACTGGCTGTGGAACTTCAGCGATTCATTTTTTGCGGAGTTACTTCAGAGGAAATGTTCCGTTGAGATTTTCTATCGAGGCATCCAGCATGGAAACAGGCCCTCCGGCCCAACTTGCCCACACCGGCCAACACATCCCAGTCAGTCCCATCTGCCTGTGTTTGGCCCATATCCCTCTAAACCTGTCCTATCCGTGCACCTGTCTAAATGTTTCTTGAACATTGCAATAGTACCTGCCTCAACTACTCCCTCCGACAGCTTGATCCATATGCCCACCAACCTTTGTGTGAAAAAGTTACCCCTCAGGTTCCTATTAAAGCCCCTGTACCACTTTCCCGAGTTACTCACAAATTCTCCCGAGTTTTCCCCTTGATTCAAACTCGGACAGGCCAGCCGTAGGTACTCGGGGCTATTTTTTTTACCCGTGGACATTTTTCAACATGCTGAAAAAATGTCCCGACTTTCAATCACAGGGAGAGGAGCTTGCTGTAGGTGCAGGTTTTCAGAATTCTTCACTGTCAGCAGTCTTCTTCGTGAAGTCTGCTCTGTCAGAGGGTCTGGGGTAGAAAGTTGTCTGGGGCAGTGTGGCAAGGCAGACAGCATGGCAGTACCGTCTGGTACACACAGCACCAACAGTTAGTTTGATTAAAGTCTGTGCACCTGAATATCAAGCAACACCTCCACCTGCGGCAGGTTTCCATCCCAATGTTTCCAAACAACCCAGTCGGGGGGGGGGAGGAAATCAAGTTGGCTCTCCGAGCAATGTGTTGGGAAGACTAAACCAAATAAAACGTTCTGAAGCAACCGCAAGTCCTCCATCCTCCCACACCCCAAATCTCAGGTATTCTGAGATTAATCGTAAAGGAGAAGTGCTGGAGGAACTCAGCGGGAGAGGGGTCAACTGTGCAGGGAATGGACAGACGATGTTTCGAGTCATCAATCTGATGGAAGATCCCAACACCAAATGTCATCAGTCTGTTTGCTCCACAGATGACACGGAGTGGCACGATGGCTGCAAAGCGATCGAACTGCTGCCTCACAGCGCAAGAGACCCGTGTTTGATCCTAACTGGGTGCTGTCTGTATGGAGTTTGTACGCTCTCCTAGTGACCATGTGGGTTTTCTCCGGGAGCTCTGGTTTTCTCCCAGATTCCAATGACGTGCAAGTTTGTAGGTGAATTGGCTTTGTAAATTGTGCCAGGTGTGTACGGGTGATCGTTGGTCGGCGTGGACACGGTGGGTCTAAACTCAAACTGAGCCTAAAGATACTACCTGACCTGCTGAGTTCCTCCAGCACTTTGTGTTTTGCTCAAGTCCCATGTGTCATAGTCATACAATGTGGAAACAGACCATTCAGCCCAACTTGCCTACACCGACCAACATGTCCCATCTACACTAGTCCCACCTGCCTGCGTTTGGCCCAAATCCCTCTAAACCTGTCTTATCCATGCACCTGTCTAAATATTTCTTAAACACTGTAATGGTACCCACCTCCTCCGGCAGCTCAAAACCCTTCTGGATACCACTCAGGTTTCAATTAAATCCTCCCCCCTCACTTTAAACCCATGTCCTCTGATTCTTGAGTGTGTCTCTGGGGCGTGGGGTTGAGAGGGAAAGATAGATCAGCCACGATTGAATGGCGTAGTAGACCTGATGGGCCGAATGGCCTAATTCTGCTCCTGTCGCTTATGGACTTATCACCTTTGTGCTTTCAGAAGCTGGATTTCCTACGTGTTTTTGGTCTGACCACCCAGGCTCGGAGAGAGGAGGTGCTGAGGCAGAAACGTCGCAAGAGGCGGCGGATGCTGATGGAGAGGAGCCCCTCGCCTCCGCCGGTCCCCAGCAAGAGGCACGAACCCTCGCCTCGGCTGCTGCTGCCCAACAAGTACACCACCGATGAGATGAACAGCATGCCTGACCTGGCGGAGAAGAAGAGGTTTCTAACATCGTTCAGCCTTGCTCACATCCTCCCAGAGAAACGGAAGGGTAGGAGTTATTTCTCCTTGTTCTCTCACAGCACCAGCTCCACTCTAACGGAACAGGCAGGTTTCCTCCAGGAGCCCTATTTGCCTGCTCACTGGACCCAACTGTTTGGGGCGTTGTTAGGGTGCTTGTTTAGTGCAAGATAAAGTCCGATTAAAGATAGTCCGAAGGTCTCCAATGAGGTAGATGGTAGGTCAGGACTACTCTCTGGTTGGTGATAGGATGGTTCAGTTGCCTGATCACAGCTGGGAAGTAACTGCCCCTGAATCTGGAGGTGTGCTTTCTCACACTTCTGTACCTCTTGCCCGATGGGAGAGGGGATTTCAGCACCCTGTAGAATCCACTCACTTTGCAAGTGCACAGTTCTCTCTTCATTTGTCTGCTTGTTCAAAGCTCGGAGTATTTACAGTGTTTCTCTCTCTCTCTACCTTATAGAAAGGGATACGCTGGCGAAGATGATTCAGTCCATCAAACAGAAGGCACAACCTTCAGACGCGCTTTTTAAATATGTCACTCCTCTGTCATGCACCAGTCCCAGCTCTGCTGAGACCAGTGAGTAATAATCTCTTTAAAAGGGCCCTAATCTAAATAATTGTATCCCAACGTTAGTCTGTTCCTTCAGACAGTATCAATTAAACTTTTTAAAATAATATCTCTTTTCAAAACTCTGATCTGGGAAACACTGGGTATATTTCTGTAATGTTGAAGAGGCTTTTATGTACAACTCTCGTCTTGAAACCGTCCATGATTTGCTGTCGCTGTTGCCCCCACAGAGGAGAAGCCGAGTGCACCTTCGGCCGTTGAGTCCGACAGGCCTCCGAGTGCCGCCCCGCCCCCGCCGGAACTCCGGAGAACCGCTGAGCCGGTCAGACCGGACCCGCCAAAACCTCCAGAGGCGGCCGCCAGGCCGAAGGAGGCAGCGCCGCCCGGTAACAAGAGCAGGGCGCAGGAGGGGCATGCTGGCCGGAGGGCGGTCAGCCTGCACAGTAACGCCGGGCAGAAGAACAGTCCTGGCTCCGCCACCTACAGCACGGGCGAGAAGAGCAAACCTTGGGAAGCGTTCATGGCCGAGGACTTCGCCCAACAGTTCCACGAGTCTGTATTGCAATCCACACAACGAGCATTACAGAAGCACAAAGGTAAATGGGAATGAGTGACGTGCACTGCTACACAAGTACCTAAAGAAGGATCGAGTAGGATTGGAGGCAGTCCAAAGAGATCGGACTAGGTTATTCTGAGATAGTTACAAAATGCTGGAGTAACTCAGAGGGACAGGCAGCATCTCTGGAGAAAAAGAAAATGTGACGTTTCGGGTCAGGACCCTTTTCAAATGTCTGAAGAAGGGTTCAGACCTGAATCGACACTTATTGTTTTTACACCAGAGATTCTGCCTGACCCGCTGAATTACGCCAGCATTTTGTGTCTACGATCCAAATGGACTTAGATTCTAGACGTAGAGAGACAGTGTGGGAACAGGCCCTTCGGCCCACCGAGTCAGCGCCGATCAGCGATCACCCCAGACGCTAGCACTATCCTACACACTAGGGATAATTTACAACAGCCAACTAATCCCAGGTTAAAATTGCATCTAAAATCGCTGGCCTGTGCTGGATATATTTTAGTTGACCACTTGATGTTGTTGCGCTCAGTGCTGAAACTTGCAGTCAAAAGATAAAGTCCAATTGCTGCTCCGCCCAAGGGCTTTCAAAGACAAAGGCACAAAGTGGAGTCACTCTGCACGTCAGCCAGCATTTCTGGTGGACTTGCTTAGGTGGCGTTTCAGGTTGGGACCCTT
The DNA here is from genome assembly GCF_010909765.2 of Amblyraja radiata. Lineage (NCBI taxonomy): Eukaryota > Metazoa > Chordata > Chondrichthyes > Rajiformes > Rajidae > Amblyraja > Amblyraja radiata. Next base: position 19,298,186 of record NC_045972.1, on the reverse strand, counting down.
CCACAGACAGATGGTAGTGGGGGAAGAAGGCTAGTAAGTGATGGTGGATACAGGAGAAGTAGGTTTGGCTGGCAGGTGCATGGACAAAGGCTGGAGAGGAAAAGGAGAGGAAAGGATGTTAAGGAGAGGAGAGGCATGAAATATAAAGCCAGAGGAAGGGATATAATTAGAACAGGATGGAGGGGGAATGGGGGTATGAGATGGTGGGAGAAATGGGTGTGCTTCAGGGTAGGGCATAGGAAAGATAGGATGGAAGAAAAAGAAGGGACGTTATCTAAAATTAGAGAATTCAATGTTCACGCTTTTGGGTTGTAAGCTACCCAAATGAAATATGAGATTCTGTTCCTCCAGTGTGGATGTGGGCAGACCTCTGGCAATGGAGGAGGCCCAAGGCGGAAAGATTGATATGGGAATGGGAAGCGGTTAAAATGGTTAGCGGTTGTGTTAACTCTGGTTTGCTGCCTGCCACAAAATGCGTATGATTTAGCAACAGTTGGTTGTGCAGACATCAGAAAGCTGAGCTCCTGCTGGGCTTGAAACTGATCCAGCCTAGTGCTCTCATACCAAGCATCCCATTAACGAGCTGTCTTTTCGCCAAAAGGAAATTATGAACTTGTCTCCCAGCAGTAATTGCAAATGATTATTTGTTTATGTTTTTTTATTAGTTTGTGTGACTCTACTGGCTTAAGCTCAGGCCTGAGTAAGCACAGGCAAAGGAAAACAGTGAATTGAAAGGCCTATATTATTCTGCTCAGTGTAATAACTGAGATTCAAGGAGTTGGGTAGTTTTGTAAAATAGATGAGAAAAGGCAGGCACAAGGGGATATGGAAGAGGTATGGAAATTGTTGAAGCACTTGACAACCCTTGGCCTGTACTCGCTGGAGTCTAGATAGAATGTAGAGGGGATCTAAATGAAACTTACCGAATAGTGAAAGGCCTGGATAGAGTGGATGTGGAGAGGTAGTTTCCACTCGTGGAAGATCCAGGACCAGAGGGCACAGGCTCAGAATAAAAGGACGTACCTTTAGTAAGGAGATGAGGTGGAATTTCTTTAGTCAGAGGATGGTGAATCTGTGGTGTTCATTTCCACAGACGGCTGTGGAGGCCAAGGCACTGGGTAATTTAAAACAGGGATTCACAGGTTCTTGATTAGTAAGGGGAGAAGGCAGGAGAATGGGGTTGAGGAGTGGATGAGAAAGTAGGATAACATAGAACTTGTGTGAACGGGTGATTGATGGTTGGCCTGGTGGATCGAACGGCCTGTTTCCATGCTGTATCTCACATGCAGGAGGTTGTGGAAGACTGGAACTCTCTTCTGCAAATAACAATTGATGCCTCTCAGTTTTTACCAAAGGCATCAATGTACGGGTTGTCCATGATGTCATTGAAAGATAGAACAGGCACATGAGGCAGAATGGCCTTCAATTGCATATTCAACACCCATATATGATCATGTTTATATAACATTTAAGAAACATTTTTGCAGATACATGGATAGGACAGGTTAAGAGGGATATGGGCCAAACACAGGCAGGTGGGACGAGTGTAGTGGGCATGTTGGGCCAAAGGGCCTGTTTCCATGCTGTATGACTCTAAAGATAGACACAAAATGCTGGAGTGTCTCAGTGGGACAGGCAGCATCTCTGGAGAGAAGGAATGGGTGGCGTTTCGGGTCGAGACGCTTCATTCAAAGCATTGATTATTTTCCAATGTCTGTTTCTGTTCAGGCACCACGGCGACACTATCCGCTGAGCAAAATCACAAGCTGGACACCTCTGTCCGATACAACATTCCAGAAATCCACTCCTCCGGCAGAACACAGTTTACGCATCAGAACGGCCAGCACGCTGCCACCCTGACCAGGAAAGTGGTTGTTTGTGAGCAGGAGGAGGACTCCGACAATGAAGACGAGGAGGAAGAGGAAGATGCAAGGCCTTTCCATTCAAAATGGCAGGGCATTGAAGCCGTCTTTGAGGCTTACCAGGAGTATGTCGAAGGTAGGTTGTTTATACGTTCAAGGAGCAGAATTAGGCCATTCGGGCCATCAAGTCTACTCCTCCCCAATTATGGCTGAGCTATCTTTCCCTCTCAACCCCAATCTCCTGCCTTCTCCCCATAACCCCTGACACCCAAACTAATCAAGAATCTGTCTATCCAACTTAAAAATATCCATTGGCTTGGCCCCCACAGCAGTCTATGGCAATGCATTCCACAGATTCCCCGCCCTCGGAAAAAATAGCAATGTGCCAGGACATGTTTACTTCAGAGATACAGCACAAAAACAGATTCTATGGCTCACCGGGTCCGTGCCGACCAGCGATCCCACACTATGCTACACACTTGAGCCAATTTTACCATTTTTTACCAAAGCCAGTTAATCTACAAACCTGTACTTCTTTGGAGTGTGGGAGGAAATCGGAGCACCCGGAGAAAACCCACACCATCACAGGGATAGCATACAAAGTCAGTACAGACAGCACTCGTCAGAATTGAACCCGGGTCTCTGGTGCTGTGAAGCAGCAACTCTACCACTGCACCCCTGGTGTGTAGTTAGCCAAGTGAGTTGTCGAGTCCAAAGCCCTCACTTCGGCCAAGATGGATGAAAGCAGTACTCTTATTTCCTCACTTTCCAACACCCAACGTATGGGTTCCATTTTGCTGTGTCCACAATCACCAGCCCACATTCTGTGATTGGTCTGGAGAAACAACGGAACTACGTTTCAACATCCCAACCTGAAGGATGTGATTTCTAATAGAAACATTCCCAACATTGGAAAAGCCAATTCAATACTGATTCAGCATCCAGCACACTACCCACTATAGTTTTTAATAGCCCAAAGGTATTTGTGGGTAGATGAAACATTAATTCTACATGGAAGCTGTTTACAGCAGCATGTTGTTTTATTGGTGAAAGGAAATAAAACATCCTTTTCCCTGCTAGGTCTTCAGGGGAGTTTTAAAATTAGTTAAAACGGAAAAAATGCAGTACCTAATAATCCCTGACTTTTCCTAATATTCTGTGAGCACACAGAATAATATTCCTAACATTCTGTGATGTATCAATTCTGGAGTAGACAGTCAGAACTTTTATTTCCCCAGGGTGGAAATGACAAAGACTAGAGGGCGTGAGAGAGGTGAAACAGTTAAGGGAAATGTGTGGGGCAACTTTATTACACAAAGAATGGTGGGTGCCTGGAACGTGCTGCCTGGGGTGGTGGTGGAGACGGATTAAATGGTGGTGTTTAAGAGGTGTTTAGATGGGCACATGGATATGGAAGGAGATGGATCACGTGCAGGCAGCACACATTAGCTTGTTTTCATGTTCAGCATGGACATAGTGTGCTAATGGCCTGTTCCTGTGTTGCACTGTTCTATGCCTAGGAAGAAATACAGACGCTGGTTTATACCAAAGATAGACATAATATGCTGGAGTAACTCAGCAGCTCTGGAGAGAAAGAATAGGTAACATTTCAGGTCGGAACCCAAATACCAGTCTGACGAAGGTTTCCAACCCGAAACGTCACCTACATTTTTTCTCCAGACCTTCTGAGTTACTCCAGAATTTTGTATCTATCTTCACACTCTGCAATGTTCTATGTTAAAATCTAACAAAAAACTGATCATTTATTTCAGAGCAAAATGTGGAGCGACAGGTTCTACAAGCCCAATGCAGACGCCTGGAAACGTTTCACTATAACCTTAGCCTGTCCGCAGAGCAGCTATCCCTCAGCATGTCGGTAAGTGGTGCAAATAAATCTCTTATGGTGCTCTTTCAAATTCCTGGGTGCTGATTCCTATCAGTTCGTAGCTGGAATGGGTTGGTACAGCAAGGGTAAATTGGGACACAGAACTTATGGCTAATTTTCCTCATCTTGGTAAAGTCCTTCAAATGGACATTGGGTCTGAAACGTTCATTATCCCAGCTAATGGAGATCCAATGACATCAATGTGATCTCGATACAGCTTTAAGGGGTGATTGTGCAACCATAGGAATGTGGGCCCCGCATTACGAAGCGCGACCCAACCAAGCAGCTAAGTTGGTCATTCCTCAACTAATTGGGCATGTGAAGTCAAACTGTCCTGAGCTGTGGGAATAAGAAGCTTTAAACCTTGTCTGATGTCAGTGTTTAGGTTATCTTAACTGTGTGGGGTTGCTTTCGAGAATGGGAATCCATTGCTAACTCTGATCCATTGAATGCTTCTGCCTGGCTATTGGAATTCTGTGGAGGCGGACCCTAAATGTTCAACTCCCCATGTTCCACCATTGATGGGCACCAAATTAGTTAATCATAGTTGGTCATGGGTTAGTTTTGGAAAGAACAAGGGGGCGCCACGGTGGCCCAGCTGTAGAGCTGCTGCCATACAGCGCCGGAGACCCGGGTTCGATCCTGACTACGCGTGCCGTCTGTACCGAGTTTGTACATTCCCGGTGACCGCGTGGGCTTTCCCCGGGTGCTCCGGTTTCCTCCCACACTCCACAAAGACGTTCCCATTTGTAGGTAAATTGGATTTGGCAAAGGTTGTAAATTGTCCCTAATGTAGGATAGTACCAGTGTACGGGGATCGCTGGTAAGGGGATCGCGGACTCGGTGGGCCGTAGGGCCTGTTTCCACACTGTATTTCTAAACTAAACTAAACTAAACTAAACTGATAGAGGCAGTATTTAAACAATTGCAGAATTTGGGACAGGGGAGCAGGAGATTAATTTGCCCCTCCATCCTGATCTGCCATTCATGTATATCATTAGACAACTCTATGCATCTTCCACGTCCCATATCCCATGCAATGCCTTTGACCTATAATAATCCATACTAAAATTAACATGGAACATAGAAAAGTACAACACAAGAACAGGTCATACATGTGCTGAACATGATGTAAACTAATCACATCTGCCTGCGCATGATTCATATCCACCTTCCACCCCATTCCTTGCATATCAATGTGCCTATCTAAAAGCCTCTTAAATACTACTAATGTATCTGCCTTCACCACCACCCCTGGCAGCACGATCTAGGCACCCATTGCCCTCTGTGTAAAATAGTTGCCCCTGCACATCTCCTTTAAACTTTGCACTTTTCACCTTAAAGCTAAATGTCTTTGATATTTCCATGCAGACGAAAAAAAGTCTGACTGTCTACACTATCTATGCCTCTCATCATTTTATATACTTCTATCAGATCTTCCATCAACCTCCGGCATCCCAGAGAAAACAATTCAAGTTTGTCCAATCTTTCCTTATACCTTCTAATTCCGCTTTCCGGTAAACCTCTTCTGCACCCTCTCCAAAGCCTTCACATCCTTCTTATAATAGGGCGACCAGACCTGTATGTCCCTAATGTAGGATAGTACATCCACGTGTGACCTAACCAATAAAGTCGATAGGTTTGAAGAGGGTTCCATCCCAAAATATCACCAGAGATGCTGCCTGACCCGCTGAGCAAATGTTCCGGTATAACCCAGCATCTGCTGCCCCTTCCTACACTACGAACTTTAACAAATGACTTAATATCAGTTTGAAGTTTCCACTACCCTCTTCAAATAGAAGTGTTCCTTAATTTCATCCCTGAGGGTCCTGCGTCCTAATGTTTAAACCGGACCCGTGTTGTTAGACTCTGCCAACTTGGAGAAATAGTTGAAAACTTCAGTTCAACATTGGTGGTGATAATTGATGACATTATGCACATGGTTCTCTTTGAAATGCAGGAACTTTTGGCCCAGAAGCAGAAACTGGCTGCAGAAAGGGAGAGACTCCAGTCCGAATTGGACCACTTAAGAAAGTGCCTTGCACTGCCTACAATGCACTGGTCTAGAAGCTACTTCAAGTCCTTTCCAAGGTGACAGCCCTATTAGCTCAGCCATGGCATACAGAGACTATTTTATTATCCTGGTATTTAAGATTCCCATTGGAATTGATACTCTAGGCAAGACCTAAAGAAACACGCCACACATGAAGCGAAGGGTAAAAGGATAAACCGCCTATTGGACGAACATTGCATTGCATAGAAAACAAGACTTCTGGACCTCTCTATTTTTTACATACATTTGCTTAAAGGAACACTCTCTTTTCATCCTTGTTTGAATTTCTGATTATTATTTAGTTCCTCATCTCTCTTCCCCCCCCCCCCGAATCCAGTTGAGACAGGTTTGCAGGGGGTGGTCTCATCCGGACCTCCAGAGCCAACACTAATACATCCAATACAAGTAGACTGGACTGTCTCAATTCCTCTGTACTTTCTTGATTCGAGTGGCTTGCTACAACAACCCAAGCGAAACTGTAGCAGTTCCTGCGTGGACGTTTCCTTGATCCGAAGATGAGCAACAGAGAAGAGCCTGGTGGAGAAAACCACAGATACTGACCATGTGCGATTGAAGGACCCATCTCATTGAACAGCAGCCCGTTTCCACCACTCCCACCAACCTCCCCCTCCCTGCAACCTCGACCAACCTTTCTGCCATTTAGCAAGATTCGGACATCTCTATACCTGTCCGCACTTCCCTCTTCAAAGGAAAGCCCCCCCACCCCCCACCCCCCACTCCCCGATAGACTGGTTGGTTCCTCACTCTGCCCCCTTGCACTGCAACTGAATCAGACCATGACAGTTCAAGACTGGCTCAGAAAACGAGGCTTTTTATTACAGAAAAATGCACTTAAAGCAATTGCAGGTACATTTTGAACCAGAGACTATTAAATCACACTGATGCATGTTACAACTCTGAGTGTGCATTAAGTCTGGAAAGATGGTAGCCTAAAGGGCGTTTTTTTTTAATTATTAAAAAAAACAAAATAAAAAGGATTTTTTCACAAAACAAAAGATGCTTTGCCTTGTACTGTATATAAACAAAAAACAGATTTTGTATGTTTTTATTACTTTAATTATTTGTATTAAAGCTTGCCATTTTTAATATGTTTCTGCTTTTGGCAAATATCTTGCTTTTAGTGTTCGTACTGCTGCTGGTCAGGACAAAGAAACAAAAGTGTTTTTAAAACAAAAATCCAAAAAAAAAAACATGGGAGCAAGAAGATGAGCTGTTCACTCCTATTCTGGTGTAGCACCAGTTTAAGAGAAGATGCAACACTTCTACACCTCTTTCCCCTGCCTATCACCCTCCCTCCCTCTTATTTATACTTGCTTGAGAGAGACAAGCACCAGTGGCAACTTGTGGCTGTATCAGCTGCGTAACTTTTCTCCTAACGTACTGTAAGTTATCGTATCTAATTTGCACTCGCCTGTATTTGGCCACTCTGACGCTCGATAAAGGTAGAGACTCCTGATGTGGGTCGGTGTTGATTAAAAAAAAAAAAGATGTGGCCGGTGTATTGGGAAAGCTTCTGATCTGAAGTAAACTCCTCGTTAACATCTACCCTTGATGCTCCCCGCCCAAAGGATGCATTTTGATTGCAGCAAAACTATCTTGTGTTCAATTTTTGGTTTGTTATTTGGCTGTGGGGCTCTGGCTATGATAGGGAACGCTCACTCAGTGAGTACTGCTGTGTCTTGTTACTGACAGGGTAAATTTACATTCTCCACCCACTGAGGTGCTAGCACCCTTTTTAATAGTTCTGGGTCCAGGCAATCCAGGATCAGTGCTGAGCTATGAGCAAAATCTCCAGGCTCTGATTCCCTGTGGCACAAACTCATGACAGGTGACAAACAAGGCAATCCCATTGAAAAAATATACCAACAGAAAACGGGAACAGTTCACAGCAGAGGAGTGAGGTCAAAGCATTTTTGTGATTAATCATGTTTAAATTCCTCATCCCAGGCAAAACAAAAATAAACAGAGCAATTCTCTTTTAATATTGAAAGACATAAAGTGCTAGTTTAACTTGGCGTGTCAGGCAGCATCTCTGGAGGCTATGGACAGCTGACGTTTCAGGTCAGGACCCTTGAGTTTGAAGAAACATCCTGACCCAAAACATCACCTACATTTGCTCACCGGAAATGCCTGGCATGTTGAGTTACTCCAGCACTACGTGTATTTTCTTCGTAAACCAGCATCTGCAACAAGAGACTTCTTGTCTAAGGTTCAATTCAAAACCTTTATTGATATGCAGGTTGTTGGATAATTGAGGTGTGACTTTTGCTGCTGTCTGATTGAAACCAAGGCTCATTTATCTAATTTGCTTGAATCCCACTGTGATACAAGGAGTACATCCCATCTCTGTTCCTCTTTTCAAAGATTTATTTTTAATTAAGAAGGATGCCCTCTCTGTCTCGGTGGAGGTGGGACCTTCCAACAACAAGAATGAAGGTAACAAGAATTGTTCATGCATGCTCCCAACTCGAAGAAAGACTCTCTCGCTATTTTTAATGTTTAGAGTGCAATGGAATAAGGTTTTCCTTTCTAAGAGCAGGGAAATAGCTGAAGAGGTTGACCTGAAATTAAGTCATCAGATTGAGCCTAGAATGATTTCTTGTTGAAGTGACCCAGATTGATACTGAGTATATTTTATTTCCCAAACCTCAAAGTTCAATCAGCAGCTAAAGTCTACAGAAGCTGTGAAGCTACTGTTGGGACTCTAGTATCTCAGGCTTTTTGTTTTACAGTCGTTACCATGTACTGATTGAGAAGGTGCTTGTAGCTTTTTTCTGTAACTCAGCTTCATGTGTTAACTCTTAACTTCTGAGAGAGATAGTGAAATCATTACCCTGCTTCAAGGTGCTGTCTGAGACTAGGAGTTTGTAATCCTGAGGGATATCCCTTATTCCCAATGCTGTACCAGCTGCAAAGCCCACAGCAATGCACCCGCGAAGTGTCCTGAAGCTAATTAATTAGGGTGATTAAGGCAAGTCACACTGATGATTGCAACAAGTTGCCAGATAATGTTCGCAGTATTTATGTTGAATCCAACCAGATGAGCCCATTGTGTGATTTGTATTTTGCAGTGTAAAGGCCAGAGGAACATGACAGTCAGACATTTTGGAGAGGAGAAATGCAAAGAGGGTTTTTTTTAATTTAGAACGCAAGTGCTAAGTTAATAGTACCTGGTAATATCTCTGCCAAACATTTGGAGGTTCAGACCCTAGTGTTACATTGCAACTCTTCCCCAAAGTATCTTGTGCCAGACCCAGGGCAGTCTGAGTAGCTCAGTCAGTCGGGCATCAGGCTTTTAATCTGAGAGTTCAGGGTTCAAGCCCCTGTCCGTGAACAACGAGTTTATATCACATTGCCTCCCGCCATCCCCAAATTTTGGTGGCGCAGCGGTAGAGTTGCTGCCTTACAGTGCCAGAGACAAGATCCTGACTACTGGTGCCATCCGTACGGAGTTTGTACATTCTCCCCGTGACCTGCGTGGTTTTTCTCCGGGTGTTCCTGTTTCCTCCCACATTCCAAAGATGTACAGGTTTATAGGCTAATTGACTTGGAAAAAATTGTAAATAGTCCCTAGTGTGCGTAGGGAAGTGTTAGGGTGCATGGAGCCGCTGGTTGGCACGGACTGGTGGGCCGAAGGGCCTGCTTCCGTGCTGTATCTCTAAACTAAACTAAACCTAGCTCCTACTGTGAACCCCATGTGCTGGTCAGGAAAGCTCATTGCATTGATAGGCTTCATTACAAAAACATCCAGACTCCATTGGTATTCTTTGCTGGAGAGATAACGAGGTCAAACGTTCTTCCATCTTCTTAAATCTCGGCACATCAACATTGAACAGCAGTTCTGTAGATTTCATTCGAATGCAATTTAGTTCAGAGAGAGCTTGGAAACAGGCCCTTCGGCCCACTGAGTCTGCGCCACCCAACGGACATCCGTACACTAGTTCTATCCCACACCCTTGAGACAATTTACAGAGGCTAATTAACCTACAAACCTGCACATCTTTGGAGTGTGTGGTGAAACTGGGGCACCTGGAGAAAACCCACGCAGTCACAGGGAGAACGTACAAACTCCGTACAGACAGCACCCGTAGTTAGGATCGAACCCGGGTCTCTGGTGCTGTAAAGGCAGCTCTATCCCTGTTCCATAGTGCCACCCCCCGATCAGAAGCAGAGTTGTGCATGTGTTAATACATTGTATGTAGAGTGTGCACAGCCAATTGTCATTACACCATCAGATTCTCCTTCAGTTAATAGGACATCCTACTTGTAAGATAAGCAGGACTATTATTTCACTAGAAATTGACTGCTTTATCAAGCCCTGTACACTCTAAAGAGTCTGACTCCACACTGCACTAGAATCTGAAACACTTCGGTTGCCCTGATCTGGGAAAAGCAAGCCTGGTCTCCTGCTCCTGATCCCACTACTCGGCACCTCCGGCACTGGAGAGTGGATTCCTGTGCAAATGTTGGACAAGGCTAGATATTGGTCTCCCACAGAGTAATACTTCCTGACTCTTACTGCGACACAGGAGGCATAGCCTGTTGGCTGAAATGCTATGTGATGCTTGACAGTCCACACCAAGCAAGAATGACCTTACCATGAGATGGCCATTAGATACTGGTGGGGATGATCACTGGCATCTATCCATTCGGCCAGGACCCTTCTTCAGGCTCAACAGTCACCATCTCATTTGCCTACTGTTTCCAGTCAAACCAACTGAGTCTGAAGAAAGTTCTTGACCCTAAACGTCACCTATCCATGTTCTCCAGGGATGCTGCCTGACCTGCTGAGTTACTCCATCATTTTCTGTCTTTCCTTGATAAACCAGCATCTGCAGTTCCTTGTTTCTATCCATTTGTCCATCTTGTCAAGTCTAGATGTTGCTCATTTGCACTGATGGGGTGGGTAATTACTGTCTCTGATAATACACACACTGGAGAGGTGAAATCCTGTGAAGATTGATAAATAGTATTTTCTCTGATATTTACCAGTGGTACATGCTCAACTACACATTCCCAGTTGGGGTGATAAAGGTACCTGATGAAGCTTCTCACGCCCCTCCCCTGTCCAAACCCAACCCCGGTTCTCCCTCTGGTTCAGTAATCAAGGCAGTCACCATCTCACTCACCTTATGTATCCAGCCAGCCCTCCTGCTACATTGGCTCCCCACCACTGTAGCGGGTCTTACCACCACCATTCCTGGCCACCAGCGAGCTCAAACGACTGGCAATTTGTCAACTTGCTTCAAACCGTCTATTGGCCAACATATAGCAACTGGCATCATTGAGTCATAGAGTCCGTCCTACAGCATGGAAACAGGCCCAACTTGCCCACACCGGCCAACATGCCCCATCTACACTTGTCCCACCTGCCTGCATCTGGTCCATATCCCGCTAAACCTATCCCATCCATGTACTGTACCTATCTAAATGGTTCTTAATCGTTGCGATAGTCCCTGCCTCAACTACTTCCTCCGACAGCTTGTTCCGTACACCCACCCACCCTTTGTGTGAAAAGGTTACCTCTCAGTTCCTATTAAATCTTTCCCCTCTCACCATAAATCAACTTTAGCAATTACATTAAATAGCACAAAATCATCATCATTAAATAAAATGGCACACTTGCTACATCTAATGACAAATATAATCAAAAGACCGTGAAATAATTACAAAAGCTTAAGAAGTGGAGCCTTGTTCTAACAGTTGCAAAGGTGCTTGTTAGTTACTGAGGGTTGTTTAGGCTCCAAAGACTGACTAACAGTTGATTGTGCACTGGGTTACTATTGTAGATCTGGTTCATTCCAATTACTATTTGAAGGCTTTTGAACTTCATCACTGATTGATGCAAAGTTTGTGTTCTTCTTACAGACTCTCTCCCTCCCGAATGGAGCTGCCCAAAATATAATTACTTCCTTCACAATGACCTTATCCTGATTTATCTTATCTACCAAGTGTGAATATTCCACTGCTTCCAAATTGCAACTGGCTATATTTTAGGTATATACTTTTAAAGATAATCAACACATTTTGAAATGATGAAAAGGAAAATAATGCACATCTGTGGAGAGGGGATCAAGGTTAACAACTGCGGTCAATAGCTTTGTATGATACCGACCTTATGATACAGGAAACAATGTCCCCTATACCTTAACGTCAATAGGATACAAAGAACCAGATGAATGACCTGAAACATTAATTCTGTTCTCACTGCACAGATGCTGATGTGTTGATCCAACATTTTCTTTCAGTTTCAAATATCAAACAGTTATGGTTTTCTTTGCCAGAAAACTGCCAAGAATGGTCAAAGTGTTCTCTAATAAGGTTAAGCTCAAAGCAGAAATTCAATACCTGATCGCCACCCATGACCCCAACAATAGACATAGAATGGGTTCTCCATCATTGAGTCTAATGGACGGAGCTTACAGGAGACAGCATGCTCCACGTACTTTTCATGCATTTGATTGGTTTTCCTGTTTGACATCTCCAACTGATTGGGACACTTAATTGAACTCTGCTCGCCTGAACTGGCAACTAGTTCACCACAGTATAAACGTGATCAAAATTACCAACTAAAAAGCAACACAATCCTCTTCAAGAATGGGGAAGCCAAAGGTTCCAATGTTTTTTTTTTACAAATTTGATCTCAAAAGTGACTAACATTTTATGTTGATATCTTTCAAAAAATGTCCATCCTATCATAACGTATTAGTGAGACTAGAGGTTCATTGGCCTTTGATGACATGACATGCTTACCGTATTCAATGGGAGTGAGTCTTGTTTCTGGGAGTGAGCTGTTCATGGGGGACTCCTATAAATCCACCCAATTGCTGTGGATGCCCAGACATTGGGATAGCCTTTTATGTGGGATGTGAGGATGATGCTCTGTGATATAGTTAGCCTAAGAAGAAATCCTTATGAAGTTTAAATAAGCAGCCAGACCCAGACCAGACTGAATGGTATCCAATAGTGCAACTGCTTTGGATAGGCAACATTTCGGGTCGGGACTCTTCTTCAGTCCTGACGTGAAACGTCACCTATTCATTTCCTCCAGACCTGCTGCCTGACCCACTGAGTTACTCCAGCACATTGTGTTTTGCTTGCGTCTCCAGTACCTGCAGTTCCTTTTTTCTCCAGATCAACTGCTTTGACCACCACGTGTTACACTACAGCTTCCTACTTGGCATCAATCCTAATGCCCAAGACATGCTGGTAGGTTTTTTGCCTTGACTCTGTGAGTGAGCTGTTCATGGGAGAATCCAATAAATCCACATCATTTATCCGTAGAATAGGCAAAAAGGATCAACATGGAATTGGTGGGCAAGTGAAAATAAATAACAGGACTACAAGGAGATAAGAGGAGGAGGAGGAGGAATGGAACTGATGGAATTGCTTTGCTCAGAGCTAGCATGGACTCAATGGGCCAAAAGGCCTCCTGTATCATTATAACTAAAATGTTCAGTCTGTATTTAACAAAGTGCTCTACAACAATACAAACACAGATGCCAATGGTACCATGTAAATGCCTTCACACACTTGAATTGATGAGACAAGTGTTTCACTGAAGTAGCAAATTTCCTCTCCACCTCTACAATTCCAATCAGTTTCTATATTTAACATGGTTTGCCAACCAGTGGCACGAGGAATGCTCAAGGGCCGGTGGAAATGCCAGTTTCTGAGCGGGTGCGGGTAGCAACAAGTCAAATCAGTCGCCGATTTACCTTGGGGCCCCCTTGAGTTGCCAAAACACACTGTAGTCACCGCGCCTGGTGTACAGACATCACACCCACTGCTGATGATCCATTGTCCATGCCTCTTCCATGCTTCCCACTCACTCACAGATCTGCCTTTGCTGGCCGTTGTAACTGTAAACATGCCACTGATTAGAAGGAACCTTCTGACACACCCTGTGCACATTTGATATGCCGTACTTCTCGAGGGAGGAGGAGGATGATGCTTCCAGTATAATTAGGTCTGGGGATTTTGGGAGTGGGGGTTTATGCTGTGAAAATTATGTTTTAAGTATATTGTTTGGATTTATTGTAATGTAATATATTATTTGTTAAATGTAGTAATTAGGTATTTATGAATATATTGCTGTAATTTCTGACAAAAATCAAAAAAATAAAATCATGTACATCTATGTTCTATTAGAGTGATCAACGTGTGCTCTCATTATTTTGCATTCACTAGATGGGCCGAAGGGCCAGTTTCCATGCTGTATCTCCAAACTAAACTAAGAAGTATTCAGTAAGAAACGTTCCCATTTTCCTCACATCCACACACGCGGTTGATGTTAATAGGTTCCAGGAGCAGAATTAGGCCATTCGGCCCATCAACTCTACTCTGCCATTCAATCATGGCTGATCTATCTTTCCCTCTGAACCCCATTCTTCTGCTTTCTCCCCGGAATCCCTGACACCCGTACTAATCAAGAATCTGTCAATCTCTGCTTTGAAATAATCCATTAATTTGGCCTCCACAGCCATCTGTGGCAATGAATTCCACAGACTTGCCTTCATCTGACTAAATAAAATCCCCCTCATCTCATTTCTAAAGGTACATCCTTTTATTATTCTGAGGCTATGACCTCTGGTCCTAGACTCTCCCACGTGGAAACATTCTCTCCACATTCACTCTATCCAGGCTTTTCATTATTCAGTAAGTTTCAATTAAGTTATCCTTGGTTGCTAATTGGTCCTGCCTTATTTTTCTTAGTTATCCCCTGGAACATTATATACTTATAAAACATCTATGGACTATTTTGATCTAACTTGCTTTTTTTTAATGCATCCTTTCTTTCCTTGACCTACTCCTCTTTTAATTGCACTTCCACATATTCGTTCCTTTCTATAATCTTCTGCACTTTCCACAGTATCCTCTAAAGGGAGAAAACTTGTGAACTAATATCCTCTCTGTCAAAATGGACACTGTGTGAACAGTTCAGTTCTTTCCAACAATTTTCATTTGAAGTTCTGGATCCCCTAAAAACACTTGCACATTTTGGCTGTCAAAAATGTTAGGGTAGATAATAGGAAACTTTTCTCCATAGCAGAAATGTCTAAGAGGCTAAGACTTTGGCGATACAGCATGGAAACAGGCCCTTCAGCCCACAGAGTCCGTGCCAACCAGCGATCAGACCATACACCAGGTCTTTGCTTCACACGAGGGACAATTTACAATTTTACCTCAACCTATTAACCAACAAACCTTTGGAGCTTGGGAGGAAACCGGAACACCTGGAGTAAACCCATGTGGTCACAGGTGGAGCATACAAAGGCAACAACCGTACTGCAGCACCACTGTGCCAAGATGATAAGGGTTTAAGGCACGGACTAAGGGTAGATGGGATCATAGGAAGATTTGTCTTCACACCGAGGGGGAGGAATATAGAACACACTGTATAAGTGGGTGGTTGAGGGAAACGTTCACACACATTTAAGAACTGCTAGACCAAGTAGGACCCATTGAGCCCCATTCCCCCAACGCAATACTGCACCACTCACCCGTTCCCCCAACGCAACCCGTTTCCCCCAAAAAACTGGGCTATGGTTCGAGTCAGTGTGGGGTCCAGGGGATGGTGCTCTGCGCCCGCAGGGAGGCCTCTCCATCCCCCCTCCACCTCCCGCGGCTCCAGACCTCAGTATCAAAAACTGACTGACTGAATTTCAGTTATTTTTAAATCCCACACCCACTGAGAGACTTTCAGTTATCCGCAGGAGGGGGAGGGAGGAGCGCGGCTCCGTGTCTATGTCCGTGTCTGTGTCCAGTGTGTTTTTATCGGGGACAGCAAGATTTTTTAATGTAAATGAGATCCCATTGTGACATCATTGTGGGGTGGAGCACTGCTCATGGACAATTTATGCAAATGAGATCCCATTGTGACGTCACAGCTGAAACTCACTGCAACCTCGTCATTTATTTCTCAAACTGGATTTTGTAAAGTTAATAATGTGAAAAACTTGTAAAATATAACATCAATCTGAACGAAACTTTGATAAAACACACCACAGGAAAATGGTGAGTAAGGTGGTCCAAAAATTGTAGCGCTCTAGTGTACCGTTTTGTCGTAATTCATGACACCACAGACACACAGGCACATAAACACACAGACAGACATAGAAACAAACAAGATGAGAGTTTTAGAGATAGACAGACAGACAGACAGACAGACAGACAGACAGACAGACAGACAGACAGACAGACAGACAGACGAGCACTTGAATCCTAAAGCATAGAAACCTGAGGACCAAGTGTTTGTGAATGGGCTTCCAGGTGGATACTTGATAGCATGAACGATGATGGGCTGAATAGTGTCTCAGTTCTCTGTGATTCTGCGACTCTATTATTCACTGCCACCTTTTTCTGAGTCTCAGCTTCCTCCTCTCCCTTTTCGAAAGGTAACAGGTACGTTCGCACTATTTTTAATTAATGCTGACCTCAATGGAGAATTAGGTTTTAACCATCTTCGAGGACACGCTAATCAGCTTGTTGAAAAATAAGCTGCTATACAATTTCTTTTCCTGAGCTGTCACTATGAATTCTCAATAATCATGTAATGAGACATCAGCCTAACAGCTCTCCCAGGAGGTTTGCTTTATAATGTTTGGCAGCAATGTCTCTTGTGTAAGCGCAGAATCTAAAGTGCAAAGCAGATGATTAAGGCAACTGTGCAATTCAGCTTTTCGCTTTTATATAATAATTCCAGCTAAGCCAGTTATATTATAAGCAAATACAGTTTACCATATTGGATGTTATAATAACAACGCATGTGTTCTGTATTTAATAATTTAAGAGTTCTTTCCTTGCCTGCTGATTTAATTTAAAATAGTAAATTGTAGAACGTAGATAGGATGAGGGGTGACCTTACAGAGGTGTATGAAATCATGAGAGGAATAGATCAGGTAGATGCACAGAATCTATTGCCCAGAGTAGGGGAATCGAGGACCAGAGGACATAGGTTTAAGCTGAAGGGGGATTCCATGCTGTATGACTCTATAACAATATATTAGTAAGAGCCCAAAGTATGGTTAACCATAGAGATAACAGGCAAGGCGATGACATTCATTTATTCAGGATTCGTTGATTGCATGATACTGTATTAACACACTGAAAATTGTTAGTGTGTTAATGGCCTGTCCCACTTGGCAAGTTTTTCGGCTGCTGCCGGCATCATATCAGTGTTGCCAAAAGATTTTGAACATTTCAAAATCCAGCGAAGACCAAAAAAATGTTGTGACACTTGAAAAAACACGGCGCGTCAAACGTCATCGCGCCGCGTCACCTCCGCATCACGCCACAAATTTTTCGGTGACCTGATAAGTCAGTCAATGATGTCGACAATAGCTGAAAAAAATCGCCAAGTGGGACAGGCCCTTAATTATTATACAGCCAGAGGGAGACCCTTGGACTACCTTCAATTGGATTTTACTGGACATTATATTGCTGACTGGTTAGCTTGCAACAAAAGCTTTTCACTGCACATGTGACAATACATTAAACTAAACTAAACTAAACCAGAGATAGGCCTGAAGTAAAGAGAGTTGGGATAATGATATGTCTAAGTAGGATAGAGACCTCCTTTGTGTTCTAATGACGAATAAATTGTGCCAAGTGCAATGATAGCAGCATTTCTTGATGACACCAAATTGGCTAACTCAGAGGAAATTTGGCAGTGGAACAGAAGATAACAAAGTAAGCAGACAGGCGGCTAGCACAGTTCCGTGTGGAGAAGCGTGAAGTAATGAACGAGCTGGTAAAGGATGAGGACGTTTCAGAGGAGCAGGATATTTGTGGAGATGTTGGGGGTAAAAGTGGAGGCTGTAATTACGGAACGGGAAGGCAGCAGACCTTTAACAAGTGAAGTGCGGATTTTTGGAAAAAACCATGAAAGATGAAATGGATAGGAAGGAACTGCAGATGCTGGTTTAAACCGAAGATAGACACAAAAAGCTGGAGTAATTCAACGGGGCAGGCGGCATCTGGAGAGAAGGAGTGGGTGACGTTTCGGGTCGAGACCCTTCTGACGACTCGACCCGAAACGTCACCCATTCCTTCTCTCCAGAGATGCTGCATGTCCCGCTGAGTTATGCCAGCATTTTGTGTCTATCTAAAGGAGAAATAGAGTTCTGCATTACACATAACGCGGCATGAAAATTGCTACAAAGCATTCATTCTCCATTTGTGAAGATATTTATTCATCCATAAACATTATTTCTATGTTATCCCACTTTCACATCCCTCCCGACACACTAGGGGTAACTTACAGAGGCCAATTAACACAGTTCTGAAAAATGATTAGAACACAAAGTGCTGGAACAACTCAGCGGGTCAGGCTGCATCTCTGGATAGGTGATGTTTTAGGTTAGGACCACTTTCAGATTGATTGTAGTAGGGGGAAGAAAGCTGGAAAAGAGGTGGGGACACGACAGAGCCAGGCGGGTGTTAGGTGGATACAGATGACGTGGGGGGGTGGGGGGGGGGGGGGGGGGGGGGGGGTTGACTGGCAGATAGCTTGACAAAGGCTAGAGATGAAAAGGAAACAAATGGGTTTCAGATGAGAGAAGAGGAGTATGATGGTGATCTGGGTTACCTTTGCAGATCTGTGAAAGCTCTTATATGACTTTTAAGAAACTCTCAGACAGGTACATGGATAGGATAGGTTTAGAGGAATATGGAGCAAAGGTAGGCAGGTGGAGCTAGTATAAATGGGGCATGTTCAGACTGAGAGTCAGGGGAGAGGGAAACGGGAGATATAAAAAGGTACATAAATCAAATGAATGAATGATATGCAAAATGCAAAGAAGTTCAAGGAAAGGTGGAGCCCACAATGGCCCATTGTTGGCTGTGGGGAAGATGGTAACGAGTGATCCAAACAGTGAAGCACAGCAGGTCGACAGTGACAACTAGGATGGGGAGGGTAGTGTCGTTTAGAGATAGAGGGCGGGAAACGGCCCTTCAGCCCGCCGAGTCCATGCTGACCAGTGATCACCCCGTACACTAGCACTAACATACACACTAGGGGCAATGTACAATTTTTACCGAAGCCAATTAACCTACAAACCTGTACATCTTTGGAGTGTGAGAGGAAACCGGTGCACCTGGAGAAAACCCACGCAGGCCACAGGGAGAAGGTACAAACTCTGTCCAGGCAGCACCCGTGGTCAGGATCTAACCTGGGTCTCTGGCGCTGTGAGGCTGTGAGACTCTACCGCTGAGCCACTGTGCCGGCCCTTTTTTCTGAAAAAGAAAATATGTTTTCTTTTACAGAAAAGTATAAAGAATAAGTGGAGCATCTGTTTGCTTTACAAGCAATATCCAGTATTTGGATAATGGGCTGCCGCTTGGCAAAGGGAGGGAACTCCATCTGCTCCTAATTTAACGCCGAGATATCTGCCTGACTATTTCCACAGGCTGTTGCAATTGCTGGCTTTCAATACAACTGTTCCTCATTGTGACCAAGTAGTTGTTATAAATAACTTCATAAACCTACCATGTTTGGACAATTTGGCAAAGCAATTAAACAGAATGGCATATGTATCTGGCATTGTAATGGCGGATGGGCCACCCAGTGTTGCCTTCACTGGCAGACCACAGTTTCAAATGGAGACGCCTTGCGGGGCTCACTCGAAGTTCCAAGCAATGATTCGTAAGGGAATGGATTTAGAGTCATAGGAAACAGGCCATTTGGCCCATTTTCTCACACCGACCAACTTGTCCCATCTACCCTAGTTCCACTTGCCTGCGTTTGGTCCATATCCCTCTAAACCTCACCTATCCATGTACCTATCTAATTTCGGCATGAAATTTGCAATAGTCCCTCCCTCAACAACCACCTCCGGCAGCTCGTTCCATAAACCCAACAGCCATTGTGTGAAAAAGTTACCTCTCAGATTCCTACAAGCTTTCATCCCCCCTCACCCTAAACCTATGCCCTGTGGTTCACGAGATTTGAGGAAACTTTGGACTTTTAGACTTTGGACTTTAGTCTTTAGAGATAGAGCACGGAATCAGGCCCTTCGGCCCACTGAGTCCGCACCGACCAGCGATCACCCCATTCACTGGCACTATCCTACACATCAGAGACTATTTACAATTTTTAATTAACCTACAAACCAGTACATCTTTGAAATGTGGGAAGAAACCGGAGAAAACAGTGGAAACCCACGCGGTCACGAGTGGAAGGTACAAACTCCGTACAGACAGCACCCATAGTCAGGATAGAACCCGGGTCTCTGGCGCTGTAGGCAGCAACTCTACCGCTGCGCCACCGTGCCGTCAGTTGTCCTGGTAGTATTGCAGGGTCGGCCTGGCCAAGTGTATTCAAAATTTAAGTTTAAATTAAGCGTATTTAAGATTTAAATTTAAAATTAAGTTTTAAATTTGACTGTTAAAAGAAATTCACTTTCCATCTATTTGAGAACCCCTGCCGTGGCCTCGTTAGGAACTTTCGAGTCATTGATAAATGGACTACTTTTGTTTTGCTTTTCTTTAAAGACAGCCTGCGCTCTCCCCCTAATTATACCCAAGAATTAGAAACTTTTAGGAACAGCTTTCTCTGATCTTAGCATCAAACAACAGTCCATTAAATAGTAGTGCAGTACCTCAGCCAGCTAAATGTCGCAGATAATAAATTATCTGACTTACAACTCCCTCCAGGATTCCTGCTAAAAATTAAAAAAAATACAACATCCTGAATAAAATGAATGCACATCTCATTGGGGTAAAATAATCTATCTGTTTCATAAACAGAGTGGAATATAATAAAACGGCATCAATTCTGGCGTGTAGGAAGGAACTGCAGATGCTGGTTCACACTGAAGATAGATACAAACAGCTGGAGTAACTCAGCGGGGCAGGCAGCATCGCTGGAGAAAAGGAATAGGTGACGTTTCCGATTGTGATCAACCATTTCACCAATTTGAGAGTTAGTTTTTTGCCTCTTTCTCCCCCTCGCTGTAAGTCTGTAAATTCCCACGTCATAAACCTTCTGCAAGTTAGTTTGAAGGGTTTTAGCATCCTTCGTTTCTGCCTTGTGACCCAAGGTACCTGGCTCCAGAGCTCACCAGAACTGAAGAAGTGTCTCAACCCATCTCTACCGCTGTGGTACTGTGCCGGACGTGGAAAGACAAGCGGAGCAAGCTTGTCAGTATGGATGAGTTGGGCCGAAGGGCCTGTTCCCGTGCTGTGATTCTGTGACTCTCTGTCTCTTCTTTACAAAGTGCTAACCTTCCAATGTCCCACATTACACTTTACCTGCCAACTCGTGCCCATTCCTGTAACCCGTCTCCAGTGTTGCTCCGGTAACCCCGCATCCTCTGCAAGTTGATGCTGCTTGCCTGACCGAATTTTCCAAACTATTTGGATGTCGATTCCACAAGGCACTTTAAATTCACCCCTTTCTCAGATGTTACACAGTAAACCTGGTAAGTTTAAAGGGTGCACGGTAACCAGGGCCCAGTGGGTATTAGGAGAGTGCAGGAAACGGGCTCCAGTGAGTTAAGGAGTGTGTGGGAATCGCAATGCTGGTGAATTTTGGGGTGTTTTGTTTAGTTAGTTTAGTTTATTGTAACATGTACCGAGGTACAGTAGAAAGTTGTTGTTGCGTGCTAACCAGTCAACCGAGAGACTATACAGGATTACATTCGATCCATTCACACACAGTGTACAGATACACGATAAAGGGAATAACGTTTAGCGCAGCATAAAGTCCAGTAAAGTCTGATTAAAGATAGACAGATGGTCTTCAATGAGGTAGATGGTAGGTCAGGAACCACTCTCTTGTTGGTGATAGGATAGTTCATTTGTCTGATAACAGCCGGGAAAAAACTGTCCCTGAATCTGGAGGTGTGCGTTCTCACACTTCTGTACCTCTTGCCCAATGCGAGAGGAGAGACGAGGGAATGGCCGGGGGTGAGACTCGCCCTTGATTATGCTGCTGGTGTTTGGGAAATGGTGCCTGTTAAGATTCAGGGGAGTGCAGCGAACATCACCTGTGAATCGGACAGGTGAATCAAACCATTGAGATTTCCGGACAGTCATTTAGAGGATTATTAGAATTTTACTGCGGGTACCTTTGCAGGACCTCTGGGTCCTCTTCACAAACGGAGCAGCAGTGCAACATGACGAGCCGCTGCCTCACAGCGCCAGAGACCCAGGTTCGATCTTGACCACGCTGCTGTCCGTGTGGAGTTTGCACACTCTCCTGTCACCGCGTGGGTTTCCTCCGGGTGCTCCAGTTTCCTCCCACATCCCAAAGACATGCGGGTTTGTAGGTTAATTGGCCTTTGTAAAATTGCCCCGAGTGTATATGGGGGTTGCCAGTAAGGTCATTGGGTCAAAGGGCGTGATGCACTGAGCAGCTCAATCCGTCTGGAGGACATGGCAGCTTCCGGCACACACTGTTAACACACGGAACGCGGACTTTCTTACCTGTTAAAAACCCATCAAAATGGTCGATTTATGCGCTGTAAATAATAGTGGAGCGCTCTGAACCAAATGCTCTAGTATCTTTGCACTGAAACCAAGCACCAAGGTGTAAGCAGCCGAAACAGCACATCCCTCGGGACAGCCCCCACTTTCCTCCCCGGGGTCAGCGCTGTCCACCCTCCCTGTCACGGGCTGTGGGTCGGCAGCGCCCACACACAGGGCTGGGTGGAGCGGGGCCACGGCTCCAGGCAGCGGACACACGGGAACGAAAACCCATGTAACGTCCCCGTCAGCTGCAGCAGAGTTGGGGACAGTCTGGTCCCTCCGCCCACCCAGAGTCACTGGCCGGGATGCATCAGCAACCCCCACCCACCCCCGGCCGCGGGGTTAGACGGCCCGGGGTCCGCGAGTGTGGAACCAGTCAGCCTGGAGTCCGGATGCTGGGACAGAAGACGGGCCCGTTACAGTGGAAGCCATGGTAAGTGCTTACCTGCAGTTCAACGCGTGTACTCCAGTTGGCGTTGCGTGGCAACAGTACGGGTCACTGGTCATGACCTCGACTGCCGTGCCACCTCCCTATCGGGATTGGATGAGAAAGTGGGATAACATAGACCAGTGATCTGCACAGAATATTGATCTAAAACGGTTAATGTGATGCTGCAATGTTGGAAACAATTGTTGTTATCGTAGAATTAAATCATTTACATCAGACATGACGCTGTATTGATAGAAGTTCCTGCACCATTAGTTTTGCCGATGCAGCAGGTACAATTACATTATACATCCTATTAAACTTTCTCTCCATCTTGGAAACTTGCACTGTTTTACAGCTGCCAATGATGCACTGCCGTCGGGCTTCCTAGACCATTATGGATCTGCTAAATGCCTATTGACACTCACGACAGAAAGTTGTTTGATGACACATGATCAGATGAACCGTGGCAAATCAAGTCAATGTTAAATAAACTTCAGTGCATTTACTGTGGCAGGGGTTACTCTGACAATCCCAATGCTCCATTCCACCCAAGAAGCAGTAGACACAAAAAGCTGGAGTAACTCGGCGGGTTGAGACCCTTCTTCAGACTCCATTCCATATTCCATGTCCGTTTCTTGCAAAATCTTTTATTTTCGAAGATAGCTTTCATAGATAGCTTTTACAGTGAAGGTAAGAATGCAATGCTGAGGCTTTATCAGGTGCTGGTGAAGCCATATTTGGAATATTGTGAGCAGTTTATGGGCCCCATATCTGAGGAAGGAGGAGAGGATCCAGAGGAGGCTAACAAGAATCATCCCAGGAATGATTGGGCTAATGTATGGGGAACGTTTGATGGCTGTGGGCCTGTACTCACTGGGGTTTCTGAGGATGAAGGGATGGGGGGGGGGATCTCATTGAAACCTAACAAATAATGAAAGGCCTGGACAGAGTGGACATGGAAAGGATGTTCCCAGTAATGGGAGAGCCTGTGGTTCAGCCTTTCTGAAAACATTTCACTTCTATACATAACTCTATCATAAGCTAATTATCCCATTTGAACATGGAGGGAAAATAAAATTATAGTAATTGGAAATAAAATGATGCTCATTTTGTTCTCTCCATCGGACCATTGTTATGATTCACAGTAGCTTATCAATTCTCCAGGCTTATGGTGGGATAATAGGTGCTTAAAACCTGACATTCTCAGCTGCTTAATGTTACAGATGTGGCAAGTGTCACTGCTGATGGAGCTGCTGCCACACAGCACGAAAGACCCACGTTCGATCCTGACCTCGGGTGCTGCCCGTAAGGAGTTTGCACGTTCTCCCCATGATCATGGAGGGCAGAACAGGGTAAATGTTGTGGACCAAGTGAACAGACATCCTACGAGGGATCATAGTTACAAGATTAGAAGGAGATTAGTTAAGACTGGGGTGCGTACGACTTTCTTCTCCCAACGGCTGATGAATCTCTGGAATTCTCTGCCCCAGAGGGTTGTGGAGGTGAGATCAGTGGGAGTATTTAAAGGGAAGGTGGATAACCTTTTGAAAGGTCCAGGCATTGAGTGCTGTGGGGCATGAGCACCCAGGAAGAGTTGAGACCTGGGGCGGATAAGCCAGGTCATATCGAATGATGGGTTGGACTGTGTGGTCCGTTCATGCTCCTATATTCGTATGGTTTTATATCCTTATGTTTTGTCTAGAGGCTGCTATATTTACTAAATATTAGCTTGTTAACACTGACGGTCGTGTGGGGAAGTGGTTTGTGATCTTTTTGAGACAAGACAAATGCCTTTCCTTAGGGTGGCACAGTGGCGCAGCGGTAGAGTTGCTGCCTTACCCAGGTTCGATCTGACTACGGGTGCTGTCTGTATGGAGTTTGTACGTTCTCCCTGTGATCACGTGGGTTTCCTCCGGATGCTCCGTTTACTCCCACACTCCAAAGGCGTACTGGTTTGTAGGTCCATTGGCTTCGGTAAAAATTGTAAATTGTCCCTAGTTGGTAGGATAGCACTATTGTGCCGTAATCGCTGGTCGGCACGGACTCCGTGGGCCGATGGGCCCGTTACCACGCTGTATCTCGAAACTAACCATCCCATGAATGAATAAGCACAATCCCCATCAAGTTAGTGAGTCAGGAACAGCAGACATTCTCCTTCCCAGAGACAAGGTACGTACGTGGGGAATGGAAGCTTGCTAAAGGAAAGGGTGAGGGATACATATAGCACAACGATTTATAAAACTAACACTTCAAGTTGATGACCTTTCAATGAACTGTATCTCTCTCCGAAGATGCCATTCCATTGATTTATAATCATAGCCGCTGAAAATCCATCTAAGTGCTGTATTAGCCCCACTGTTAACAGTTCAATTTGTGAAAGAGTCGAGAACTAGGGGTCATAAATAAAAAATAGCTGTTAATAAATTCAAAGAGGGGAATTCAAGAAAGGATGGTGAGCATGTGACATATTATCTTTAGAGATACAGCGCGGAAACAAGCTCACTGTGTCCGTGCTAACCAGCTTGTACACTCCCACTATCCTACACACTAGGGACAATTTTAACAGATTTTACCGAAGCAAATGAACCTACAAACGTGAAACTGGAGAAAACGCACGTGGTCATAGGGCGAATCTACAAACTCCGTATAGACAGCAGCTGTAGTCAGGATCGAACCCGGGGCTCTGGCGCTGTAAGGCAGCAGTTCTACCGCTGCGCCGCTGTGTAACCCACCAGTTACCTTCTGGCATAGTTGGCATGAATAAACTCTGTGAGAACTGAAGGATAGATCGGGTAGATGCACCGAGTCTCTTGCCCAGAGAAGGTGAATCGAGGTCCAGAGAACATAGGTTTCAGGTAAAGGGGAAAAGATTTAACAGGAATCTTTTTCACACAAAGGATGGTGGGTGTATGGAACAAGCTGCCAGAGGAGGTAGTTGAGGAGGGACTATCCCAACATTTAAGGACAGGTACATGGATTGGACAGGTTTGGAGTGATATGGACCAAACGCAGGCAGGTGGGACTAGTGTAGCTTGGACATGTTGACCGGTGTGGGCAAGTTGGGCCGAAGGGCCCATTTCCACACAGTATCACTCTATGACTTTATGATATGTTGGATTAGATGGTGTGGGAAGGGGCTTGTATGCAGTGTAAACACTAGTACGAAGCAGCAGACACAAAGATGAAAATATATACTTTTCCATCGGTAATGTGGATGGAGACTCAATGCCTGCTTGCAATATTGTACAGTGTTGGTGTGGGAAGAATTGTCATCCCCTAGATGAATGCCTCCCCTACCCATGACCCTAATCCTGAGAATAAACAATAATGCAATACCTCAGAATAAATGTCTTTTCATTGCTATAACAGCCTGGCCTGTTGTAGCAACATTTGATCTGTTGCCTCTGCCCCGGGCTCTTTATATCATAGATGTGTGTTTGCTTTATTTCTCTTTACAAGGCCATCAGAATTAGGCTTCAATTCACGTCAAGCCTAATTCCTGACGATGTTACTCAATGACCTCTGAAAATCCTCCCCTAAACCTCTCCACTTATCTCTCAAAACCTCCCCAAAACCACCTCTTTGACCAAACTTTGATCACTTCTTATCCCTCCTTATAAAAGGACTTGCATTCTATATAGTGACTTGCAAGCTTACACAAAGGAATGTTACATCTTTTGCAAAACAGTGTTTAACTACAATCTCTGTTGCAGCCAATGTCCCCTAAACAGCAAAATCCCATAACCAATCCATCAATCTGCTTTAATGTATATTCCATGAAGTATATTTCACTCAGGACAGTGTGGCACAGTGGCGCAGCGGTAGAGTTGCTGCCTTGCAGCACCAGAGACCGGGTACAATCCTGACTAAGGGTGCTGTCTGTACGGAGTTTGTTTGTTCTCCTTGTTTCCGTTTCTTCCTCCCACACTCCAAAGACGGACATGTTTGTAGGTTAAATGTGTAGGAAGGAACTGCAGGTGCTGGTTTACATCGAAGATCTACACAAAATGCTGGAGTAACTCAGCGGGATAGGTAACATCTCTGGATAGAAGGAATGGGGGAGGTTTTGGGTCAAGACCCTTCTTCAGACGTCGGTAAAATTGCAAATATGTAAGGAGATAGCAGATATTAGTAGTAAGCACAAAGTAGTGATTGTGGGAGATTTCAACTTTCCACACATAGACTGGGAAACACATTCGGAGTTTGTAAAATGTGTGCAGGATAGTTTTTTGCAGCAATACATAGAGGTACCTACTAGAGGAGGGGCAGTGTTGGACCTCCTGTTAGGAAATGAGACGGGACAGGTGGCGGAGGTATGCGTTGGGGAGCACTTCGGGTCCAGTGATCACAATACCATTAGTTTCAATATAATTATGGAGAGGGTCAGAACTGGACCTAGGGTTGAGATTTTTGATTGGAGAAAGGTTAACTTTGATGAGATGCGAAATGATTTAAAAGGAGTGAACTGGGACATTTTGTTTTATGGGAAGGATGTAGAAGAGAAATGGAGGACATTTAAAGGGGAAATTTTAAGAGTACAGAATCTTTATGTTCCTGTTCGGTTGAAAGGAAACAGTAAAAATTGGAAAGAGCCCTGGTTTTCAAGGGAAATTGGACATCTTGTTCGGAAAAAGAGGGAGATCTACAATAATTATAGGCAGCATGAAGTAAATGAGGTGCTTGTGGAGTATAAGGAATGTAAAAAGAATCTTAAGAAAGAAATTAGAAAAGCTAAAAGAAGACATGAGGTTGCTTTGGCAAGTAAGGTGAAAGTAAATCCAAAGGGTTTCTACAGCTATATTAATAGCAAAAGGATAACGAGGGATAAAATTGGTCCATTAGAGAGTCAGAGTGGACAGCTATCTGCAGAGCCAAAAGAGATGGGGGAGATATTGAACAATTTCTTTTCTTCGGTATTCACCAAGGAGAAGGATATTGAATTATGTGAGGTATGGGAAACTAGCAGAGTAGCTATGGATACTATGAGTTTCAAAGTAAAAGAAGTACTGACACTTTTGAAAAATATAAAAGTGGATAAGTCTCCAGGTCCTGACAGGATATTCCCTAGGACATTGAGGGAAGTTAGTGTAGAAATAGCCGGGGCTATGACAGAAATATTTCAAATGTCATTAGAAACGGGAATAGTCCCCGAGGATTGGCGTACTGCGCATGTTGTTCCATTGTTTAAAAAGGGTTCTAAGAGTAAACCTAGCAATTATAGGCCTGTTAGTTTGACTTCAGTGGTGGGCAAATTAATGGAAAAGATACTTAGAGATAATATATATAAGCATCTGGATAAACAGGGTCTGATTAGGAACAGTCAGCATGGATTTGTGCCTGGAAGGTCATGTTTGACTAATCTTCTTGAATTTTTTGAAGAGGTTACTAAGGAAATTGACGAGGGTAAAGCAGTGGATGTTGTCTATATGGACTTTAGTAAGGCCTTTGACAAGGTTCCTCATGGAAGGTTGGTTAAGAAGGTTCAACTGTTGGGTATAAATGCAGGAGTAGCAAGATGGATTCAACAGTGGCTGAATGGGAGAAGCCAGAGGGTAATGGTGGATGGTTGTTTGTCGGGTTGGAGGCAGGTGACTAGTGGGGTGCCTCAGGGATCGGTGTTGGGTCCTTTGTTGTTTGTCATGTACATCAATGATCTGGATGAAGGTGTGGTAAATTGGATTAGTAAGTATGCAGATGATACCAAGATAGGGGGTGTTGTGGATAATGAAGAGGATTTCCAAAGTCTACAGAGTGATTTAGGCCATTTGGAAGAATGGGCTGAAAGATGGCAGATGGAGTTTAATGCTGATAAATGTGAGGTGCTACACCTTGGCAGGACAAATCAAAATAGGACGTACATGGTAAATGGTAGGGAATTGAAGAATACAGTTGAACAGAGGGATCTGGGAATAACCGTGCATAGTTCCTTGAAGGTGGAATCTCATATAGATAGGGTGGTAAAGAATGTTTTTGGTATGCTAGCCTTTATAAATCAGAGCATTGAGTATAGAAGCTGGGATGTAATGTTAAAATTGTACAAGGCATTGGTGAGACCAAATCTGGAGTATGGTGTACAATTTTGGTCGCCCAATTATAGGAAGGATGTCAACAAAATCCTATTTTTGCAGCTAACCAGTGGTTTGCATCTTGCAGTGTAGACCTCTGTATTTCTGTTCATGAAGTCTTCTGAGGACAGTGGTCTTTAACAAATCCACTCCTGACCCCTGAAGAGTATTTCTGATCTGTCGGACAGGTGTTTGGGGATTTTTCTTTATTATGGAGAGAATTATTCTGTCATCAGCTGTGGAGGTCTTTCTTGGCCTGCCAGTCCTCTGCGATTAGTAAGCTCACCAGTGCTCTCTTTCTTCTTAATAATGTTCCAAACAGTTGATTTTGGTGGATGTCTCGATAAGTTTTATTCTTGTTTCTCAGTCTCATAATGGCTTCTTTGACTTTCATTGGCACAACTTAGGTCCTCCTGTTGATAAACAGCAATAAAGGTGATGGAAAAACTGGAGGAAAGACTAGGTGCTGAGAAATCTCTTATACCTGCATTGAGGAGGCATTTAAACACACCTGAGCAATTACAAACTCCTTTGAAGCCATGTGTCCCTAGCATTATGATGCCCTGAAATGGGGGGGAATAAGTTCAAGTTCAAGTTCAGTGAGTTTATTGTCATGTGTCCCTGTATAGGACAATGAAATTCTTGCTTTGCTTAAGCACACAGAAAATAGTAGGCATTTACTACAAAACAGATAAATGTGTCCATATACCATGATATAAATATATACACACATGAATAAATAAACTGGTAGTGCAAATAACAGAAAGTGGTTGCTAATAATCAGAGTTTTGTCTGAGCCAGGTTTAATAGCCTGATGGCTGAGGGGAAGTAGCTATTCCTGAACCTGGTTGTTGCAGTCTTCAGGCTCCTGTACCTTCTACCTGAAGGTAGCAGGGAGATGAGTGTGTGGCCAGGATGGTGTGGGTCTTTGATGATACTGCCAGCCTTTTTGAGGCAGCGACTGCGATAAATCCCCTCGATGGAAGGAAGGTCAGAGCCGATGATGGACTGGGCAGTGTTGTATGTATAATACAGTACACAGTATAATACAGTATACAGTATAAGGCAATATGTATAAGCACAGCTGTAATTTCTACATGGTGAAACCAAAATGTATAAAAATACCCTTTAATAAAATCTGACAATGTGCACTTTAACCACATGGGATTTTTTGTCTATTACAAATCTCAAATTGCGGAGTATAGAGGCAAATAAATAAATGATGGGTCTTTGTCCCAAACATTATAGAGGGCACTGTAGTTATGATACAGTCCAGTCATTCGTAGGTTTGGTGATTTGGAAAGAGAAGACAATGTGTAAAAATGTGAAGTTGCTCACTTTACACTTTACTTTAGACATTAGACTTTGGAGATATAGCGTGGAAACAGATCCTTCGGCCCATCAAGTCCATGCCGACCAGCGATAACCCCATACACTAGCGCTATCCTACATACTAAGGACAATTTACAATTTTATCAAAGCCAATTAACCTACAAACTTGTACCTCTTTGGAATGTGGGAGGAAACATGAGCACCTGGAGAAAATCCATGTGTCACAGGAAGAACATACAAACTCCAAACAGACAGCACCCACAGTCAGGATCCCTGGTGCTGTAAGGTAACTATTCTACCGCTGCACCACTGTGCCACACTTTAACATCCTTACATCGCTGATACCTTAACATCATTTTGAAAGGAAGAACAAAAGAACTGAGTGTTATTTAAATAGAGAGAAATTGCAGCAAGCTGCAACACTACAAGCTTTGGGGGCTTTGTGCATGAAACACAGAAGGCTAACACACACTGGTACAGCATGTATCAGGAAAAAAACTTTTTCTAATGGGTTGGAGTGTAATAGCAGGCAACTGTACAAGGCCCTACTGGGATCACATATAGAATACAGTGAACAATTATAGTTCACGTGGGAGGAAAGATATTATTTCATTGCAGGCGATTCAGCGGTTTAGTGGGATGTATCCAGGGATGGAGTTATCCGATAAGGAAAGGATAGAAAAGGTGGGACTCTAGAAGAATGAGAGCCAATCTCATGAATACACATTAGGTTATTTGGAAGGCTAAGCAGGGTAAATGCTAAGAGGACATTTCAATTAATGGGAAAATCCAAAAACAGAGGGCACGATTTCAGAATAAAGGGCTGCCCATTTAATGATGTGATGTGGAAGATTTTATTTTCTCTGAGAGAGATGTATAACGTTAGTACCTCCACCAATGTAAAGCACTTTGGCCAACGAGAGTTGTTTTTTAAATGTGCTATTGAAATAAAAGTGACTTGACTTGACTGGATTTTGAACTCTTGACTAGAGTGAGCTGTGGGGAAGAGTCATTGGGTACATTGAAGACTAAGGTAGATAGATTTCTAATAAGTAATAAGCATAGTGTACAAAATCATGAGAGAAATAGATCGGGTAGACACACAGAGTCTTTGTCCAGAGTAGGGGAATCGAGAACCAGAGGCAATAGGTTTAAGGTGAGGGGGAAAGATGTAATAGGAATCTAAAGGGTTACTTTTTATACAAAGGGTGGTGGTCTTCTTCTTCTTGCTTATAGTGTGCACAGCCTAACTTGTTCTATTTGATTGTACACACCATGTTGATTGCAGTCGTCGAAACAGGGCGGACCACGTGAAGGTTGCAATCACCCACCCGACAAAAGGTGGTGGGTGTATGGAATGAGCTGCCGGAGGAGGTGATTGAGGCAGGTTCTATCGCCCCTTCACTATTTTTTTCTAAATTTGTTTGAAGTCTTTCCCTGTCCTTGATTTCAGCATGAACTTTGATCCTTACACTAAAAGTCATAATAAAATGAGTTTTTTTAAATCAGCAGCAGAGTATAACACACATCCTTCATTGTAATGCTGAATGCTGCAAGGTTGCTTGGGGAGAGCTGCTCCCTCTGCTGTCCATCCTCGGCCGTGCAGCTAACCTTCCTGTTTAATGGAGATGCAATGAAGTCAAGAGTCAGGAGTGTTTTATTTTTATATGTCTCAAAGCAGAACATTAAAATTCTTACTTGCAGCAGCACAACAGATATGTAAACATATTACTCTGTGAAAACTCATAATAGCAAATTTCATAGCAAAAGGATTTGAGTATAGGAGCAGGGAGGTTCTTCTGCAGTTGTACAGGGTCTTGGTGAGACCACACCTGGAGTATTGCGTACAGTTTTGGTCTCCAAATCTGAGGAAGGACATTATTGCCATAGAGGGAGTGCAGAGAAGGTTCACCAGACTGATTCCTGGGATGTCAGGACTGTCTTATGAAGAAAGACTGGATAGACTTGGTTTATACTCTCTAGAATTTAGGAGATTGAGAGGGGATCTTATAGAAACTTACAAAATTCTTAAGGGGTTGGACAGGCTAGATGCAGGAAGATTGCTCCCGATGTTGGGGAAGTCCAGGACAAGGGGTCACAGCTTAAGGATAAGGGGGAAATCCTTTAAAACCGAGATGAGAAGAACATTTTTCACACAGAGAGTGGTGAATCTCTGGAACTCCCTGCCACAGAGGGTAGTCGAGGCCAGTTCATTGGCTATATTTAAGAGGGAGTTAGATGTGGCCCTTGTGGCTAAGGGGATCAGAGGGTATGGAGAGAAGGCAGGTACGGGATACTGAGTTGGATGATCAGCCATGATCATATTGAATGGCGGTGCAGGCTCGAAGGGCCGAATGGCCTACTCCTGCACCTAATTTCTATGTTTCTATGTTTCTAAACAACAACAAAAAGTATTTATAAAAAAGCAAATAGACAAATAAATAGACTAGTGCAAAGTATACAATTATGTCTCCACGACTATCTAGTTTGGAGCCTATTTGGAGGTTGTAGTGTTTAATAACCTGATGATTGCAGGGAAGAAGCTGCTCCTGAGCCTGGACGCAGATGCTGTTTTAAACAAATAAGGCACAATGTACTGGAGTAACTCAGTGGGTCGGGCAGCATCTCTGGTGAACATAGATAGGTGATGTTTCTGGTCTGACTGCAGAAGGGTCCCGACAAGAAATGTTACCTTTCCATGTTATCCAGAGGTGCAACATCACCTGCTGAGTTACTCCAGCACTTCGTGTCTTTTTTTCGGTTAACTAGGGGATTGCCTGGGATGAATTTGTTCAGTTATGAGGAGGGACCGGATAGGCTGGGTATGCTGTGGCATTGATGGCAGGTAGTAAATAGATCACAGGGATGACTAAAACTGGAGGGCATAGCTTTAAGGTAAGAGACATGTACCCGGCGTCAGATCGCCCGGCGCGGGGGAGCTGAGATTCCCCCCGATGAAGGAGCTTGATCGCCCCGACACGAGGGCCCAAACGCCGCCGGCTACGGGAGCCAGGATCGCACCATCAACAGAAGGCTCGAGGCTCCCGACCGTGGGAGAACAAAGAAGGGAAGAGGTTGAACTTTTTTTTTCACCTTCCATCAGTGAGGAATGTGGTGGATGTTTATGTTAAAATGTATTTTGTGTTTTCTGTTGCTTTTTATTGGTATGACTGGGTGGCAAATTAAATTCCTTGTATGTTGCAAAACTTTCACAATAACGAGGAAATACTAAGAAATCAACAAGGCATTGATGGCCATGGGCCAACTTCTAGTAAATGGGGTTAGTACAGATGGGCATTTGATGTACAGTAGGCACCCACAATGTCCATACTGCACCAGATGCCAACTTAAAGTAGTCTCCATTGCCTTCACATGATCCTTATCCATGTGCCTATCGAAAAGCCTCTTGAATGCCACTATTGTTTCTGCCTCAAATATAACCCCTGGCAGTGTGTTCCAGGCACCCGCCACTCTCTATGTAAAAAAAGTCCCGCACATCTCCTTTAAACTTTGCCCCACTCTCTTTAAACCTATGAATGGGAAAAAGGAGCTGAATGTCCCTATGATTTGAATTCCCCGGGTGTCATGATGAAATTCACACGTTTCTGGATTGATAATCCGTGTGCCTGGACGCCAGGGCAATAGATCAACAATCAATGCCACCATCCATGCCAGTCTGGAGCCTATGGTAACCTTAACCCAGATTAAGAGTCATATTCATACAGTGTGGAAACAGGTCCTTCAGCCCAACCTGCCCACACCGACCAACATGCCCCCCCATCTATACTTGTTCCACCTGCATACATTTAGCCGATATTCCTCCAAACCTATCCAATCCATGTACCTGTCTAAATGTTTTTTTTTTAATGTTGTGATTGTACCTGTTTCAACTACCTCCTCCGGAAGCTCGCCCCACCACCCTTTGTGTAAAAAGGTTACCCTCAGGTTCCTGTTACATTTCTCCCTCCTCACCTTCAACCTTTGTCCTCTGGTTCTCGATTCTCAAAATCCCCGACTCTGAGCAAGAGACTCTGTGTGTTTACCCAATCTATTCCTCTCATGATTTCGTATAGTTTTATATAATACTAGACAAAGTGGGACGCATTGGGTCATGTTCACACGGGAGGGCTGATCCCCCAATGCAATATTTCACATCCCCACCAATTCCAATATTAATGGCCAGTGGGGGGGGGGGGGGGGGGGGGGTGTTGTGCTGGCAACTCACTCACGGCTGGTGGGCTGGCAGTTGACTCATGGCTACTCCTTGAAATTCCATTTCAAGCAGGGTGCAAGGCCACCAATTCAAGTGCAGTTTCATACCACTTCAAGCAGGGTACAAGGCCACCAAATTCAGGTGCAGTTTCCTACCACTTGGAGCAGGGTGCAGGGCCACCAAATTCAGGTGCAGTTTCATATCACTTCAAGCAGGGTGCAAGTCCACAAAACTCAATTGCAGTTTCATACCACTTCAAGCAGGGTGCAAGGCCACCAATTCAAGTGCAGTTTCCTACTACTTTAAGCAGGGTACAAGGCCACCAAACTCAAGTGCAGTTTCCTACCACTTCAAGCAGGGTGAAACCACCATAAAACCACACAAAACATCACATAAACACCACACTCACAGTTCAGTAGACATTCAGTGTGTTCAGTTGATTCACATCTCAGACAGAGTCGTGACCTCTCCCTCCCCCATCTTGCAGAGACTGAGCCACACCCACACTTCCAGGTTTTATAATCCCTCCCCCTCCCACCGGAAGGGGCATGGCCTTCATGGCGTGATTAACAGGAGAGAGATTCTCAACATTTTTAAAACACTAATAACACTTTTATTTTTAATTGATGGGAAGAATCCTCTGCACCTGTTGAGCGGAGGGGGACTGAGTAAGATGGACAAAAATCACAGCCATAAGTGGTAGCGTTTTATCCAAAATCAATATATAGTGCCAACAGGAAGTTGTCAAGTTTAGACCACCAACCATTTGGTGTGCTTTATTGCAAACCAACCACCACCGACCTTTTGCCGTGCTTTATTTCAAACAAACCAACACCGACCATTTGCTGTGCTTTATTTCAAACCAACTACCACCAACCATTTGCTGTGCTTTATTTCAAACCGACCACATTTTCATTTTCAAACCACATTAAGGGCACTCAAGGTCAGTAAAACCGCACTCAAAGTTTAGTAGACATGTGTTCAGAGTTATTCACAGCTCAGACTCAGACCCTCTCGCTTCCCCCATCTTGCAGAGGCTGACTGAGGCACTCAACACTTCCGGGTTTTATAGTCCCTCTGGAGGGGCATGGCCTTCAGGAGAGAGAACCTCAACATTTTTTAAACACTAATAATTATTTTATTTTTCATCGATGTGAAAATCCCTCTTGTCCTGCGCCGCGGGACTCTGCGTAAGATGGCCAAAAATCACAGCCGTAAGTGGCAGCGTTTTCTCTTAAATCAAAATGCCGATAGTTTAATAAACTTTTATAAACTACTCCTGAGCGTACATTAATGGCAGAAGGAATGAAAACGGGAGTTGATGGGCAGGGGATAGAGAGAATGAGTTGCAGTGTGGGTAAATAGAGGCATGGAACACACGGGATTGCTTCTCTGCCAGCCCATGTGGGCCGAATGACCTATTCACTACAAGAAACTTATCATATGATCTATTCGCCATTTAATTCATGACAGCAAAGATTGCATTTGGTGATCTAATTTCTGTTAAAAACTAATGCTGTTTGTCAAACTTAATTTATGAATAATTAAATAAACGACATCAAGGAAGTATAACATATATAACATATAACATATAACAATTACAGCACGGAAACAGGCCATCTCGGCCCTTCAAGTCCGTGCCGAACACTTATTTTCCCCTAGTCCCATCTACCTGCACTCAGACCATAACCCTCCATTCCTTTCCCATCCATTTACCTATCCAATTTATTTTTAAATTACAAAATCGAACCTGCATTCACCACTTCCACTGGAAACTCATTCCACACAGCTACCACTCTCTGAGTAAAGAAGTTCCCCCTCATGTTACCCCTAAACTTCTGTCCCTTAATTCTCAAGTCATGTCCTCTTGTTTGAATCTTCCCTACTCTCAATGGGAAAAGCTTATCCACGTCAACTCTGTCTATCCCTCTCATCATTTTAAAGACCTCTATCAAGTCCCCCCTTAACCTTCTGCGCTCACTAGGTATTACGTCATTAATGGCAGCAATTGATGCAACACCCACTGTGGCACACCCGCACGTCGACTTCCTCAGGAGACTGAAGAAATTCAGTATCTCCACTGATATTCACAAACTTCTACAGATGCACCATAGAAAGCATACTTTTGGGTTGCATCACAGCTTGGTTTAGGAACAGCTCTGTCCAAGACCGCAAGAAATTGCAGTTGTAGATGTGGCCCAGTCCATCACACAGACTCCCACCATTGGCTCCAACACTCATGCTGATCAAAGATCCATAGTACCATCCCACTCATTCCTTTTCCCTGTTCCTGTTGGGTAACAGGTACAGAAACCTGAAAGCGCCAACCACTAGATTCAACAACTTGTTCCCCTCTGTTATCAGGCTTCTGAATCGTCCTTGTGTATAACACAGTAAGGAAGTGGAGGCTTCAAAAAGGGTGCAGAGCAGGTTTGCCCCTGGATTAGACGGTAAGATATGGTAGATTGTCGATGTAGCTAAGTCTATTGCACAGACCAGACTCCCCACCACTGACTCCATCTACACTGCATGCAATCTCCGAAAAGCAGCCAATGTAATCAAAGACTTGTTCCACCCCAGCCATAACTTCTCCTTGCTCCCATCTGACAAAAGTTTGAATGCTCGCACCATCAGACTCAGAAACAGCTTCTTCCCCTTCTGAACGGTCCTTCCATAAGCTCGGATACTGTCCGATTCACCTCTACCCCATTGCGGACATTGGACTTTGTCTATGGAACTGGTGTGTTACAATGCTGAGAACTATATTCTGCACTCTGTATCTTCCCCTTTGCTCTACCGACTGTACTTGAGTTTGACACAAAATGCTGGAGTAACTCAGCGGGGCAGGCAGCATGTCTGGAGAGGAGTGACGTTTCGGGTCGAGACCCTTCTTCAGACTGGTTTCGACCAGAAACGTCATCCAGTCCTTCTCTCCAGGGATGCCGCCTGTCCCGCAGAGTTACTCCAGCATTTTGTGTCTACCTTTCCATTTAAACCAGCATCTGCAGTTCTTTCCTACACAGTACTTGAGTTTGACGGTTCTATTTACGTATTGTATTATCGAGTATGATGGGATCGCATACAAAACAAAGCTTTTCACTGTACCTCGACACACGTGACAATAATAAATCTAAACCTATCGTGGAAGTTGGGCCAAATAGACTGTTTCTTTAAAATATGTTTCTTTAAAATCTTGTAGGTTACCATTTTGTGTTTAAATGTGTAGGTTAATCCTGGTGAAAATGCTTCCCAAACGCCCCTCATTAATTAATCTCTCAGAAAATTGGATTTGTCATTAATCTCAAATAAATTAGAGGCTGATTTTAACAACGACACTTCACTTATTTAGTCAGGGCTAAATGGAACTTAAACTCAAGACTGTCTCTGATAAAGCACCAGCTCCAGATTTTTAATGCAATTTATTAATGAAAGTCAAATGAAGGAGGAAGTGCTTGTTATACAGCTGGTCTGGAACTTCTTGCTGTCGAACTAATCGAATCTAATCATGCCGTGATGTAATCGCAAAATGTTTGCTTAACTGTTTAAGAACGGGTTGTAAATCCATCCCCTTCACTCCCTTAATATTGATCGCAGCAGGGGAGCACTTTCAATTTCACTCGACAATGGTTTAATGGTTCCTTCATTATCACGTGGCGAACACTGCCCAGTCCATCATGGGTACTGACCTCTCTACAATCAAAGGGATTTACAGGAGTGGCTGCCTCAAAAATAGAGCCAGCATCATCGGAGACCCACACCACCCTGGCCATACACTCATTTCACCTCTGCCATCGGGATGAAGATATAGGAGCCTGAAAACTGTAATGTATAGGTTCAGGAACAGCTTCCTCCCTGCAGCCAGCAGGCTATTAAACACTACGACCTCAAATAATCTCTGAACTAGACAGACATGGGGGGCTTTGGATTTGTCTTTTTGCACTATTATTGTTTGATTGTTTTTATGTGTATGTATTTGTGTGTACGCACACAGGAATTGACATTAACTGATACTAAGAAATTAATATTGAATTGCTAAACTTGCAATATCTATCCATGCACTACTTGTATTTATATTTATGCATTTCAATATGTATGTTATGTTTTATACTTTGGCAATATAACAATGTATTTTATCATGCCAATAAAGTTTTTAAATTGAAAAAAGAAATTGAAATTATGTATATAATTTCAATTTCTTTTTTCAATTTTTTTTACAAATAAAAAACTGAAAAGTGTGGCGTGCAAAAGTATTCAGCCCCCTTTACTCTGATACCCCTAAATAAAATCCAGTGCAACCAATTGCCTTCAGAAGTCACCTAATTAGTAAATAGAGTCCACTTGTGTGTAATCTAATCTCAGTATAAATACAGTATAATCTGGACTAAACATCTTCCCACCCTGCCCCCTGTAAAGACTCCATCCCCTACTCCCAATTCCTCCGCCTACGCCGCATCTGTCCCCAGGATGAGACATTTCATACCAGGGTATCGGAAATGTCCTCGTTCTTCAGGGAACGGGGATTCCCCTCCGCCACCATAGATGAGGCTCACACCAGGGTCTCATCCATACCCCGTAACACTGCTCTCTCTCCCCATCCCCGCACACGCAACAAGGGCAGAGTCCCTCTGGTCCTCACCTTTCACCCCACCAGCCGGCAAATACAACACATAATCCTCCGCCATTTCCGCCACCTCCAACGTGACCCCACCACTCGCCACATCTTCCCATCTCCCCCCATGTCTGCCTTCCGCAAAGACCGCTCCCTCCGCAACTCCCTCGTCAATTCTTCCCTTCCCTCCGCCACCACCCCCTCCCCGGGCACTTTCCGTTGCAACCGCAAGAAATGCAACACCTGTCCCTTCACCTCCCCCCTCGACTCCATTCAAGGTCCCAAGCAGTCGTTCCAGGTGCGACAAAGGTTCACCTGTATCTCCTCCAACCTCATCTATTGCATCCGCTGCTCTAGATGTCAGCTGATTTACATCGGTGAGACCAAGCGCAGGTTGGGCGATCGTTTCGACGAACACCTCCGCTCAGTCCGCAATAACCTACCTGACCTCCCGGTGGCTCAGCACTTCAACTCCCCCTCCCATTTACAATCCGACCTCTCTGTCCTGGGTCTCCTCCATTGCCAGAGTGAGCAACAGCGGAAATTGGAGGAACAGCACCTCATATTCCGTCTGGAGACCTTGCGTCCATATGGCATTAACATTGAATTCTCCCAATTTGGCTAGCCCTTGCTGTCTCCTCCCCTTCCTTAACCCTCTAGCTGTCTCCTCCCACCCTCCCATCCGCCCGCCCTCGGGCTCCTCTTCCTTCTCCCCTTTTCC
Organism: Amblyraja radiata; assembly: GCF_010909765.2. Taxonomy (NCBI): domain Eukaryota; kingdom Metazoa; phylum Chordata; class Chondrichthyes; order Rajiformes; family Rajidae; genus Amblyraja; species Amblyraja radiata. The sequence continues at coordinate 19,258,525 of NC_045972.1, read as the reverse complement.
TTCTTTCTTCCCCCCCCCCCACCCCCCATCAGTCTGAAGAAGGGTTTCGGCCCGAAACGTCGCCTATTTCCTTCGCTCCATAGATGCTGCTGCACCCGCTGAGTTTCCCCAGCAATTTTGTGTACCTTCAGTATAAATACAGCTGTCCTGTGAAGGCCTCAGAGGTTTGTTAGAGAACATTAGTGAACAAACAGCATCATGAAGCCCAAGGAACACACCAGACAGGTCAGGGATAAAGTTGTGGAGAAGTTTAAAGCAGGGTTAGGTTATAAAAAAATATCCCAAGCTTTGAACATCTCACGGAGCACTGTCAATCCATCATCCGAAAATGGAAAGAGTATGGCACAACTGCAAACCTATCAAGACATGGCCGTCCACCTAAACTGACAGGCTGGGCAAGGAGAGCATTGATCAGAGAAGCAGCCAAGAGGCCCATGGTAACTCTGGAGGAGCTGCAGGGATCCACAGCTCAGGTGGGAGAATCTGTCCACAGGACAACTATTAGTTGTGCACTCCACAAATCGGGCCTTTATGGAAGAGTGGCAAGAAGAAAGCCATTGTTGAAAAAAAGCCATAAGAAGTCCCGTTTGCAGTTTGCCACAAGCCATGTGGGGGACACAGCAAACATGTGGAGGAAGGTGCTCTGGTCAGATGAGACCAAAATTGAAGTTTTAGGCCTAAATGCAAAACGCTATGTGTGGCGGAAAACCAACACTGCACATCACCCTGAACACACCATCCCCACTGTGAAACATGGTGGTGGCAGCATCATGCTGTGGGGATGCTTTTCTTCAGCAGGGACAGGGAAGCTGGTCAGAGTTGATGGGAAGATGGATGGAGCCAAATACAGGGCAATCTTGGTAGAAAACCTGTTAGAGTCTGCAAAAGACTTGAGACTGGGGCGGAGGTTCACCTTCCAGCAGGACAACGACCCTAAACATACAGCCAGAGCTACAATGGAATGGTTTAGATCAAAGCATATTCATGTGTTAGAATGGCCCAGTCAAAGTCCAGACCTAAATCCAATTGAGAATCTCTGGCAAGACTTGAAAATTGCTGTTCACAGATGCTCTCCATCCAATCTGACTGAGCTTGAGCTATTTTGCAAAGAAGAATGGGCAAAAATTTCAGTCTCTAGATGTGCAAAGCTGGTAGAGACATACCCCAAAAGACTTGCAGCTGTAATTGCAGCGAAAGGTGGTTCTACAAAGTATTGACTCAGGGGGGCTGAATACTTTTGCACGCCACACTTTTCAGTTTTTTATTTGTAAAAAAATTTGAAAACCATGTATCATTTTCCTTCCACTTCACAATTATGCACCACTTTGTGTTGGTCTATCACATAAAATCCCAATAAAATACATTTACATTTGTGGTTGTAACGTGACAAAATGTGGAAAAGTTCAAGGGGTATGAATACTTTTGCAAGCCACTGTATACTATTCAATCAATTCTGCTACATGAAAGGCCAAAAAGTTATCCACTTTCGATCAGCATGTCCAAAATGGACCAGAGGCCTTGTGCTAAAAAATCCTTAGTCCTTCTGCTAAGCTACTGCCTCACAACGCCAGCAACCTGGGTTTGATCTTGACCTTGGGTGCTGTTTGTGTGGAGTTTGCCTTTTCGCCCTATGGGTTTGCTTCAAGTGCTCCGGTCTCCTCCCACATCACCAAGACGTGTGGGGCTCGTAGGGTAATTGGCCTCTGTAAATTGCCCCTAATGTGGAGTGAGTGAGTGTAAAAGGAGGAATAACATTGTGAAAGGCTGATTGATGGTCAGCATAGACTTGGTGGGTCGAAGGGCCTGTTTCCCATGTTACATCTCTAAAACCAAACAAGACTAAAAAAGAATAGACACAAACTGCTGGAGTAACTCAATGGGCCAGGCAGCATCTCTGGAGAAAATGGGTAGGTGACGTTATGGGTCAGGACCCTTCTTCAGACTGATTGCAGGGTGGAGTGGGAAAAAATACTGGGAGATAAGTTGTTTTGTTTGGATTGCTGCAAAGTGGATTACAAAACCTCTATAATGTATCTTTCAACCAATTCAATTAAATTCTTCCCATTTCATTATTTAGTCATTATCCGATTTCTCTCTGAGGGAGATGACCTTGCATAAAGTGGCAGCCATGTTCCAATGTGGAAACAATAACTACATCTTAAAAGTACGAAGCTCCACAGAAATGTACCAACATATGCTCCTGGTCAAGTATGCGTTGAATGTGGAACAAAAGATCAGAGAATATAATACCTGTGACTATGATTACTCATTTGGGTTATTAGTTTGCAATTCCAAATATCAGTGTTTATTTCAGTTTAATTTAAAGATACAGGGTGGTAACAGGCCCTTCGGCCCAACCATTGATCACCAATACACAAGTTCTATATTATCCCAGTTTTGCATCCTACACACTAGGGGCAATTTACAGAAGGCAATTACTCTACAAAGCTCCATGCCTTTGGAGTGTGAGAGCAAACCGGGGCACCCGAAAAAACAAAACACGCGGTCACAGGGAGCACGTGCAGGCTCTGTACCAACAGCATTTGTTGTCAGGATCGGACCCGGGTCTCTGGCGCTATAAGAGAGCAACTCTACCGCTGCGCCACTGTGCCCCATCGGGTGGCAGGATATTGAGAAGAAAGAACTTTACAAAGATCTCCGTGGCTCCTCTGACATCCTTGAAGTTGTATAATTGGGGTGGATGAAGAGAGGGAGGAAGGGGTGTAGCACGGGGTAGAGGGAAGGGCTCTTCCCATCGGGCGGACGACCTGCATTCATAGACCACCTTGAGCATCAGACGTCACAGCTTCCCAAAGTCACCGAGACCCAGCGACGTACTGCTGGTGGAAACACTGTTTTCATCGGCAAATGTGGCAGCCAATTTGTACACACCAAGGTTCCACAAGCAGCAAGTTGATGGTGACCAACTAATCTGTTTTTAGAAACATTGCCTGAGGGACACATGTGGATCAGGTACCAGGGATGACCTCAGTTTTTTGTTGAAATGCTTCCCCACTAATCTGATTAAAAATGCACCTCCAGTGGTGCAGCACTCCCCAGGAATGCGCCCTCACACACTTACTACAGCAGGACTTGAGTGGATAACTAACCCTACTAATCAAGTCTCCCAGCTGCTCGCTGTCAATGCTTTAAAGAGGGGACAGAGGTGGTGCAGCAGCTATATTTCCAGACTAGTAGGAAGACCATGGCCCTGGGCATGTGTTTGTTGATCTACACTCAGCACAGTGGTGCAGCTGGTCGTGCTGCTGCCTCACAGCGCCAGAGACCCGCTTTTGATCCTGACCTCCGGTGCTGTCTGTGTGGCGTTTGCACGTTCTCCCCGTGACAGCGCCGATTTGGTGAGGCCGCATTTGGAATATTGTGTTCAGTTTTGGTCACCCTAGAATGTCACTGAGCTGGAGATGGTACAGAGAAGATTTACTAGGATGTTGCCAGCACTTGAGGGCCTGAGCTATGGGGAGAGGCTGAGCAGGCTAGGATTATTCCTTGGAGCGCAGGAGGCTGTGGGGTGATCTTAGAGAGGTGCATCGGGTCATGAGGGAAATTGATAGGATGAATGGATAGGATGTATTTTACCCAAAGTAGGTGAATCAAAAATCTAGGTGAGTGGTAAAAAATGTAATAGGAACCTGAGGAGCAACTTACTCACACAGAGGGTGGTAAGTTTATGGAATAAGCTGCCAGAGCAGGTAGTTGAGGCAGGTACTTTAACACCATTTAAAAGACAATTGGACAGGTACATGGATAGGAAAGGTTTAGAAGGATATGGGCTAAACGTGGACAGATGGTACTGGTGTAGTAGATGGGGCATCATGGCTAGCATAGGCAAGTCGGGCCAAAGGGCCTGTTTCTGTCCTGTACGACTATAATTTCCTCCGGGAGTTCCAGTTTCCATCTACATTCCAAAGACGTGCAGGTCTGTGGGTTAATTGGTCTCCGTAAATCGCCCCCAGTGTTGAGGGGAGTGGATGAGCAAATGGGATGAGGTGGAACTGGTGCGGGCGGGAGATTGATGGTGGACGTGGACTCAGAGAGGCTGTTTCCATGTTGTATCTCTAAAGCTCAGCTGTGAGTGGGTTTAGTGCCTGGTTGTACCACGATAAGTTAAATGGCACAGACCTCCGCAGATCCATCAAGATGTATTTAGTGAATCACAAAGTGTAGCAGTGAGTCAGTCACCCGCATCGCCAGTAAGTGGCACCACAGAGGGATGGATGAAGCTACCGCAGCAGTGTGGTTCCATTTCAAACCACTTTATAGTTCCTTCAGAGAAAGCTTTAGATTAGCCTTAATGTACGCAGCCTTGCCTCTCATGGGACATCCACAGCACCGTTCTGCTGCCAGGGAGAACTCATATATCATCGTCATGTAACTGGTTCCTTTCTCTTTATCCAGGTTCTTACATCTGACAAAATGTGTAGGAAGGAACTGCAGATGCTGGTTTAAATTGGAGATCGACACAAAGCTGGACTAACTCAGCAGGACATGCAGCATCACTGGAGAGAAGGAATGGGTGACGTTTCGGGTAGAGTTTGAATTAGGGTCTCGACCTGCAACGTCACCCATTCCTTCTCTCCGGAGATGTTGCCTGTCGCGCTGAGTTTCTCCAGCATTTTGTGTCTTATCTTCAGTTGAAGCCAGCAACTGCAGTTCCTTCCTACACTACTGATTTATGTTACTTGGGGGTGAGATACCATATTCTGGCACAGCTCCACTGCTGCATCAACGGGTCACCCAGCCATAGTGGGCCCTGCCCTTGGCCGCATCATGGGGCTTGAATCTGCCGAAAGACATGTTGCCAGTCCCTGACTCCGAGTCGCAAGGTGCCATTCTAGAGATCTGGGTTCAATCCTGTCTTGGTGCGGAGTTTGCATGTTCCCTCTGTGACCACGTGGGTTTCCTCCCACATCCCAAAGACATGAGGATTTTGACGTTGATTGGCCTCTCTGTAAGTTGCACCTGGTGCGTAGATGAGAAAGTGGGATAGCATAGGACTAGTGTGAACTACTGCAAGTGGATGCGTTTCAGGTCAGAACCCTTCTTCAGCGGGTGATCAAGGGTCGGCATGGACTGGGTGGGCCGAAGGGACTGTTTCCGGGCTACATTTTACAGTCAATCAATCTCCCCCCCCCCCCCCCCCCCCCCCCCCGCAATGAACCAGTGGTGCTGCTGTCATCGACAGCTACTTCCTCCTTGAGATTATTCATCTTTCAACATATTCCAGGGTGCAATTTGCACAAGATTTTTCTTTCATTGAAATAAACTTGCTCACAAAAAACGACAACTATTATTGGAGTTTATTGGGAATAAAGGATCCAGTGGATGGGAATTCGGTTTAAAAGACTTAATTAAAAATTTAGGAAAGAAGGCACAAAATTCAGAGAATTTGAAAGCCATTAAAATGTTTAATGCTTAACGCAGGGAAGTGCAAACAGTAAGATTTCATAGTATTTCACATCCTTAGAACGTCTCAAAGCACTTTACAGTCAATGAATTAATTTAGAGGCATAATCCCTGATGCAATGCAAGTCAAAAAGAAAACAGGAGGCTGGAATGTGTCGCTGGCTTGTCTTCCATTTCACATCCAGAGTGATCACATGTTATCTCCCTTTCACCATTCCAGGGGGAAATCAGGATCAGGACACCATTGACGAAAGGACAATTAGCAACTCTGATTGGCCCTCACCACGGATACAGCCTGGCCTGCTGAATATCCCCAGCTTTCAGTTTAGTTTAAGTTTTGGGCAGCACGGTGCGCAGCGGTAGAGTTGCTGCCTTACTGCGCCAGACCCCAGTTCAATCCTCATTATGGGTTCTGTCTGGACGGAGTTTGTACGTTCTCCCCATGACCACGTGGGTTTACTCCGGGTGCTCTGGTTTCCTCCCACATCCCAAAGACGTACAGGTTTGCAGGCTAATTGGCTTTGGGTTACAGATTGTAAATTGTCAATAGTGTGCAGGATAGTACGGGTGATTGCTGGTCGGTGCAAACTCGGTGTGCACTTGTCAACTACATTTAGTTTAGAGATACAGCACGGAAACAGGTCCTTCGGACCACCGAGTCCGCACCGACCAACGATCCCACATGTACAATTTTACCGAAGCCAATTAACCTGTGGGAGGAGACCGCAGCACCCAGAGAAAACTTACGCAGGTCACAGGGAGAACGTACAAACTTGGTACTGTACAGGCAGCACCCGTATCAAGATTGAACCCGGGTCTCTGGAGCTGGAAGGCAGCAACTTTAGCACTGTGCCACCGTGCTGTCCAGTGTTAACAGCTTATTTGTTTAACGACTGCAAGAGATCCATCATTTGATCAGTGTGCCTGATCTTCAGCAAGGTCTCAAGGGATGAGGCTGCTACAATCCCCTCCTCTGCTGCTGGAGTTTCCATCGACTGGCACCGTGTCTCTGGTCACAGATCTGGACACTGCGGGTGGCACCTACAAACGGCTTGCCCCTGCCAGGAGTAGCCATGGCATCTGACCACAAGACTATTGATACTTTTGATTGATTGCAGGCTGGCTTCTTGAAGTCTGAATGATTAACTTACAGATCTTCACAGAAAAATTAATACTGAGGCAGAACCAAATGGAAATTCAGGGTCTTGACAGGGGAGGGTGTAAATATAAGAGCAGGGGGGTGGGGGGGAAGAAGATAGCTGAGCTATAGGGCATCAACCCTAATAAATAAAGCAGGGAATTCAGGAATTCTTCACATGTGTGCACACACTCACGTGCACACAAACTCACAATTACATGAGTAATTGAGGGAAACGGTGTATAACGGGAGGTTAAGGAAATACTGATGGAGTCAGATGAAGTTGTAGAGAGTGGTCCATTAAACATCAGAAGCAATCGTCCGAAAGGACACACAATGCTGGAGCAACTCCGCAGGTCAGGTAGAGTCTTTAAAAAACATGGATAGGCAATGTTTCGGGTCTGGACCCTTCTTCAGACTGATTGTAGGAGGGGGAGGAAGTGGTTAGAAAGCTTTTAGAGAGGAGGGGCAGGACAAAGCTCAGCGATTACAGCAGGTGTGAAACAGACGGGTTGAAGAGTTGTGAATTGTGAAGCCAGAGGATGGAACGCAGGAGGAGGGGGGGAGGAGCAATTGCCCGGCTGTGGATCCTGCGCCTGTCTTTCCACTCTGCAGACCTTTCGCTGTCAGACAGTCACCACCTGAAATGAAGGCAGCTCAATAGTCCTGTGACTGTGCCGTCTCTCCGGGCTGTAGGTTGGTGCAGAGTCTGTGCATCTGGTTCAGTGACTCGGTGAGGAAAGTCCCAATGGTGTTAATTTCCATTAGAGTCAGGTTGTCCAGCTAGCGGCAGGGAGGGGGGAAATCAGAGAGAGAAGGTGTGAACATCGATTAAAAAAACCCTCCCACCAAACCATCATAGAATATTAAAATGCCAACTGTGCTGATATTTTACTGCAATCGCCAGCACAGCCCACACACACACTGATGCTCAGAATCGTTAAACAGCAGCTTCTCAACAGACGAGATTCCTGCATTTTCACAGTGAGCAGTCCTGAGCTACAATCTGCCTCATTGGAAACCCTCGGACTACCTTTGATCTGACTTTACTGGACTTTATCTTGCACTAAATATTATTCACGTTTTTCCCTTTATAATGTATCTGTACACCGTGAATGGCTCGGATGCAATCATGTATTGTCTTTCCGCTGACTGGTTAGCACGCAACAAAAGTTTTTCACTGTACCTTGGTACACGTGACAATAAACTAAACTCAAACTCTCCTCTCTTCCAGCTTTCTTACCCCCGTACCCCCGACAATCAGACTGAAGAAGGGTCCTGACCTGAAACCTCACTCATCCATGTTCTTCAGAGAAGCTGCCTGACCCGCTGAGTTACTAAAGCACTCAGTGTCTTTGGTTTGTAAGCCAGCATCAGCAGTTCTGTGTTTCTACAGGGTTAAATGTAAAGCCTCCTACCTTAGCGTGGGCCTCTTGTTGGTTCACAAAGTTATCTGCAGACAACCGAAGCTTTGCTATCCGGGTATCCCAAGTATCTTTGATTAAAGTCCTGATTTCATCGGCTTTGGGAATGTTGTCCGAGGCGCTGGAGAGGGACAACAAATTCAGTGTGGTGATGCAGTGACACAAGGATGTGGATGCTGGAATCTCCAGCGAAAAACAACACTACTGGAGGAACTCAGATAGTCAGGCAACATCCCTGTAGACAGACACAAAATGCTGGAGTAACACAGCGGGACAGGCAGCATCTCTGGACAGAAGGAATGGATTACATTTCGGGTCGAGACCCTTCTTGAGACTGAGAATCAGGGGAGAGGGAGTCTAGAGATATGGAACAGTAAGCAGGGCTCGAAATTAATGGTTGCCCGGGTGCCATTGACCACTCAAAGCGCCGCCGGGCAACCTAAACACCGAGTCATTTTGCCCGGCTTGGCAACCAGATACTGGTTTGTACCGAAGATAGACACAAAATACTGGAGTAACTCCGCGGGTCAGGCAGCATCTGTGGAGAAAAGGAACGCAACGTTTTGTGTCGGCGGTGACGGCTGTATTGCGTGGGCAAGATACTAGGTGCGGGGTGAGGAAGGGTCGCAGCAAATGACGGCCCCGAACAGCGACTCCATCTCCTCCTCCTCCCGCACCCCGCCCGCCCTGATAAGGGCCGCTGCCTGCAAACCCGCTAACCAAAGATCTTATAGCAGAGCTCCGCTATAGAATCTTTGCCGCTAACTGCGCTTTTAAAAAAAAAACGTCCCGCACGCCGAGGCCGGGAGGAGGGAGGGAGGGGGAGGCCTCGGCGTGCGGGAGGGTTTGTTTTGAAAGCGGTTTTCGCCGTTAGCGGGATTGCTGTCGCGGCCGCTGCTGTTGATGTGCGGGACCCGTCATTCGCTCCGACACTTCTGAAGCAGCTGCACCATACATCCTATAGCTGTCGGATCTTTGAGCTGCACCGCTCGGCCCCGCACCTTGCTGTTGGCTGGCGGAGGGAGGCGGTGGCGAGGAAATCCCAACGGCCAAGGCAGCGGGCGATGTTGTCCGAGGAGCGCTGACCTTCCTTCCTCCCCACCTCGCCCCCCTTCTTTCTCTCTCTCTTTTGTACGCCCCCTCCACCCCCCGTTTATCCTGGGACCCCTCCTCTACGTCCGGCACTGATCCACATTCCCGCCTCTATTCAGTCCTCACTGACATCCCCTGCGCTCCTCCCCATCTCGCCCTCCCCCCCCCCCCTCCAATCTATTCATCCTGCTCTGATCACCCTATCCACCTCGCATTAATTCTCCTGCCGCCATACCCCCCCCCCCCCCCCCCCAACATCCATCCTACACTGGTTCCCCAATTCACCCTGTACTTACCCCTTTCCCATCCATCCTGCACTTCTCCTCCATCCGCCCTGTACTAATCCACGCATTCATCCCATACTGACCCACCCTCCATTTACCCTGCACCTTCCCCCATTCATCCTGTAGTGATTTCCCATTCATCCTGCAGACCCTCCGATCCACCCTGTACTGAACCCCCCCCCCCCCCCAATTCATCCTGCGCTGATCCCCCCCCCCCCCCCCCCCATCCATCCTGTACTGATCCTCCCTTTCAAGAAGAATGGGGGGAACAGTCTGAAGAAGGGTCTCGACCCGAAATGTTGCCTATTTCCTTCGCTCCATAGATGCTGCCTCACCCGCTGAGTTTCTCCAGCACTTTTGTCTACCCCCATCCATCCAGTACTGAACCCCCCCATTCAACACCACTGACATCTCCCATGCTCTCCCCTCACAATTTTACCTACTCCAACCAACACGTACTAATTCACCTGCCTCAATCCATCCATTCTGCACCGACTGCCTTAAAACCCCCCCCCCCCCCCCCCCACCGGCCATCTATCCACCCCGCACTGATTCACACACACCCCCTTCCCTGACCCTATTGTCCTGGAAATGTCTTCAGAGCGAATATTGACTATGTTTGATAACGGAATGCAATCAAATGTGTTTTCATTCCCAATGTTATTATTTGTTTTAATCCATAAAGATGGATTAATTAAATTGTGAACACATGAAACATTAAAACCGCCGTGTTCGATTGTCACTTCTACCGTTGACACGTATTACAGAATTCATTTTAACGGTAAATCAATGCTCTTACTATGGAGTATCAGTACTGTAGTTATTTAATGAGCAACATTCACAACTATACGTACGCATATATGTTACCATGGTCCAGGATTTATTGACACAGGTTGATCATACGCTGAATAATCCAAACACATTTTTGTTTGGAAGTGGAAAGAACTAATAGAAATTGCATTAACTGCAATGTGTAAAAAGAGTTGAGATACTGTCTTATAATTTTGCTGCATGTCATTGTGCGAAATATCATGTCTTGATTGGTGAATGTTTAGTTTGTGACTTTATTTGAAGCAGAAATAATATGTGAATGCTTCATTGAGTATAATTCCGACTGGTAACTACGCGCTTTTTCCGAGCACATTATCACATGCGTCGTGCAAGCCGTCTTAAATGACCACCTAAACTGTCATTTGGCAACCTAAAAAGCTGCCAAGGTTGCCCGGCTGGCACCAGGAAAAAAAGTTAAGCGAGAGCCCTGGTAAGGTGTGAAAATGACAAATCAAAGCAGACCATGACAAGGAAATGTAGAATGATTCATTGTTAGCTGAGGGGAAGGTGACAAGGAGGCATACAATCAGTAAAATTAATCAGGGCAGTGAATCTCGTCGAAGAACTAGGGTGCGGGAGGGACGAAGAAAGAGGGAATTCAAGGGTTATTTGAAGTAAGAGAAATCAATATTCATACCACAGGGTTGTAAGCTGCCCTTCCGTGAAGGAAAACGGCCAATGTTATGCAATTTAAAAAAAAGTTTCAGTCTAGAATTGTTCGGTGAACTATTGTAACTTTGTCGGCACCAAAATGTGGCGACACTTGGGTACTGTCTCGGTAAGATTTTTTAGTTTAGTTTAGAGATACAGAGCAGAAACAAGCACTTCGGCCCACGGAGTCAGCGCCAGCCTGCGATCCCCATATAATAACACACTAGGGACGATTTACAATTATTCCAAGCCAATTAGCCTACGAACCTGGAGTGCGGGAGGAAACCGGAGATACCAGAGATAACCCATTTGGTCACAGGGAGAACGTACAAACTCCGTACAGACAGCACCGAGTCTCTTGCCCAGAGTTGGGGAATCGCGGACCAGTGGACATAGGTTCAAGGTGAAGGGGAAAAGATTTAATAGGAATCCGAAGGGTAACTTTTTCACACAAAGGGTGGTGGGTGTATGGAACAAAATGTCAGAGGAGGTAGTTGGGGCTGGGACTAACCCATCGTTTAAGAAACAGTTAGACAGGTACACGGATAGGACAGGTTTGGTGGGATATGGACCAAATGTAGGCATGGGACTAGTGTAGCTGGGATAGTGTTGGCCGGTGTGGGCAAGTCGGGCCGAAGGGCCTGTTTCCACACGGTATCACTCTATGGCTCCATGACCCATAGTCAGGATCGAACCCGGGTCTCTGGCGCTGCAAGGCTGCAACTTTACAGCTGTGCCACCTTGCCGCCCGGAGATCCAATATATGAATTTACCGGGTTATTTGCAAAACAAAACATTTGACTGTACCTGGATACATCTGACAATAAAGTATCAAAGAAACATTGAACATGGTGGCGCTCTCTCAGTCCTACACTGGTGGAAACAGCAAGCCCGGTACTGATCTCTCAGGAGAAGGACTGTGGTGTCCATGATCTTGCAACATCCAGCAGCTAATGACATGGTATTAGATCTGGGAGAAGGAGTGCAGTTCTCCCTGACGTCCTGGCTAATCATCACCTTTTATATAAAGGCATTAAAAACATGATCTGGTCATTTCTCTCTTTTTTCCGAGGAATCTTAGTGCAAACTAATTTGCTGCAACTTGCAACACACAGGACTCAATTTCAATTGTAACTTTGCTGGCTGTAATGAGCTTTGGCAGTTTCTGGCGTTGTCAAGGGCATTACCCAGATGGAAGTAAGATTTTCTTTAAGAAAGTTGCCCGAAATGCAGGCTCCACGGGTGGTTCAAGGGGACCCTGAAGAGCAAGTTAGATGAGCGGCAATTATTTTCTGGTTGATGAAGGGAAAGCGAGAAATGCCTTATGAGTGTCCTCCTTATGTTGGGCCTTCATCCTTCATTTCAATTATGTCGACAAAAGAAAATTATCACCCGGGGCCGCACACACATGAACTTACACTCCCAGATTGCCCGTTCATTCCCAATTCAATTCGGAGCAATACTAAATGGTGAGGAGACAAAAAGCAAAGTGCTTCAACTTACATGATCGCATCTTGTGAAGCCAACACAAAAGTGGCGAGAAACAGAACAAAGCTGATCCTGAGAAAATGGGGACGGGAGGCCAGAATTTGTCACATGCTTAAATAACCCAGTAATGCAGAAACAAAGATCTGCAGATGTTGCTTTTCAAAAAAAGACACAAAGTGCTGGAGTAACTCAGCGGGTCAGGCAGCATCTCTGGAGAACATGGATAAGTGGCATTTGGAGTCGGGACCTTTCTTCAGACTGATTGTAGAGAAGAGGGACAGGAAAGCTGTGAGAGGAGAGGCAGGACAAGGTGTGGCAGGGAATAGGCCTCTTCTATCCTTGTCTCCCACTTTATGACTCTGGCCTCTGTCCAACCATCTGCCAACCAAACAAAATTCCGCAACCATATCCACCTATCACTATCCAGTCGCCAATCGGTCTGAAGAAGAGTCCCGACCCGAAATGTCACCTATCCATGTTCCCCAGAGATACTGCCTGCCCCGCTGACTTACTCTAGCATATTGTGTCCTTTTTTCTTAATAAAACCCAGGTTCAATGTAAAGTCTGTATGTTTAACTCTAGTTTAGTTTTAGATATACAGCGTGAAACAGATCATTCAGCCCACTGAGTCCACTGTGACCAGCGATCACCCATACACTAGTTCTACCCTACACACTAGGGACAACTGAGAGAAGCCAATTAAATTACAAACCTGCACGTCTTTGGAGTGTGGGAGGAAACCCGAGCACCCGGAGAAAACCCACACGGTCATGGGGAGAACATACAAACTCTGTACAGACAGCACCCGTAGTCAGGATCAAACCTGGGTCTCTGGCGCTATATGGCAACTCTACCGCTGCACCACCCTCAGTTAGGACACTTAGTGTCAACAAACTGGGGAGTGAGGGTATCAGGTATAAGAACCAGAGGACAGCAGAACATGAATAACTTTAGAAGAGAAACAAAAGCAAAGTAAAAAATCAAGGAGCATTACACTGGCGGACTGTGCATGTTACTTACTGATTCAACAGCAACTTAGTCAGTTCCATGTAGTGAGGGTTGGGCATTGGGGTAAAAGTTTCCTCTTTACGCTCCTGTTCCTTGATTTGCTCAAGTTTTTCTGAAGGAAATCAAAATATTCACTCAATATTCTATCTGCAATGATCTGATTCAAAGTTACATGCGTTACAGACGGAAACGTGATTGCTCGTTCACTTAGGTCTCTCAGTAGGTTGTTCCAGAGACTCCGGCACAATAACTGGGTCTACACTCTAGTGCAGGACCATAGAGGTGCAACCACTTTCAGATCAGATATTAAAGCGAGGCATCAGTCTCTTCCTGGGTGGTAAAAGATCTTGTGGATTATTTTTAGGAGCAGGGGAGTCATCTTAGTAGAAACAAGGAACTGCAGATGCTGGTTTACAAACAAGACACAAAGTGCTGGATTAACTCTGTGGCAGCATCTCTGAAGAACATGGAGAGGCGACGTTTAGGGTCAGGAACCTTGCTGTGGTAGGCAAGGGAAGAAAGCTGGGAGAGAGGCGGGGAAGGACAGAGTATGGCAAGTGATAGGTGGATACAGGTGAGGGGGGGGTGGATAGGCAGAAGGATGGAAAATACCAAAGATGAAAAGTCTAAAGGTGTGAGATAAGGATAGAAAGATTGTGATTTGCGAAGCCAGAGGAAGGAATGTAGGTGGAAGGGGAAGGGAAAATGGGTTCAGATGGGGTACGGGGATTGGGGGGGGGGGAAGAACTGAGTGGGGGGGGGGGGAGGATTGTAAATTACCTAAAGCTGGAGATCTCAATGCTCATACGGTTGGGTTCTAAGCTACCCAAGCCCAAGCATAAGAGGTCTTATTCCTCCAGTTCTCATGTGGCCTCACTCTGGCCCTAGAGGAGGATGGGAAAGGGAGTCTGATAGCAACAAAATCCCCTTTAAATGTGTATGTTTTAAAATATCTTCTCTGAACAGCAGGCCACACCACTCACTCACCCACATCCATCCATTCTGGTGCAATGATTCTGCATTTTTGTCTCTGCTTTAGATTAATAGCCAGCCACACAGGCACATCGACAGGAAGCCCGGGATTGAAAGGTCCCAAATCGCCCTGGATAAGATAATCAAAGAGCACACATTGACAATAGTTTGAAAGCAATGCAAGTTTATAAACAAATCAAATACCATCAAAGGTAGTAGTAGAGGCAGCACTGAAGTAGCGCAGCTGGTAAAGCCACTGCCTCATGGCGCCAAAGACCTGGGTTCGATCCCAACCTCAGGTGCTGCCTGTATGAAGTTTGCATGTTCTCTCTGTGATCGTGTGGGTTTCCTCTGGGTGCTTCAGCTTCCTTCCACATCCCCAAGACGAGACATGCAGCCTTTATAAATTGGCCCTATCGTGTGGGAACAGATGTGAACTATGTGGGATAACATAGAACTGGCGCGAACGAGTGATCGATGATCGGCAAGGGCTCGGTGGGCCAAAGGGCCCATTTCCTCGCTGTATCTCTGAACTAAACTAGTCATTTGATGCATGCAAACTCTTGCAGTATAATTGGCTGCTGCGCTTCATACTCTTGAAAATAACAGGTTTAATTATGCATGAAACACTTTGGGATATTGCAATGGCCAAATGCAAAACAATATTAAAATCCAATCTTTCTTCAATTACTTTCACTAAACGACACGGAAATAAAATTGACACATGACCAATGAGACAAATCAAGATGTGCCCTTAGTTTATTGAACCTTTTAATCATACCTCAATGATACATATTCAACTCTGACCTAAGGATCTTGCATATTCTCACTGTAACTGTGTGTCTCTCTTTCAGGTGATCCAAAAGATGTTGCCAGGATGGTTACTGGAAATCACTGTTAGTATAGGTGGACAGTAGGGGAAAGTGGGATTTGATGAGCATATGGAAGAGAACAAGTTACAGGGAAATAAATTTGGGTGGCACAGTGGAGCATCAGTAGAGTTGCCCACCATAGCCGGGTTCGATCCCGACTACGGGTGCTGTTTGCACGGAGTTTATATGTTCGCTCTGTGATTGCGTGGACTTTTTCTGGGTGCTTCGGTTTCCTCTCACACTCCAAATACGTACAGGTTTGTAGGTTAATTGGCTTAGGTAACAATTGTAAACTGTCCCTGATGTGTACGATCGTGCTAGTGTATGGCGGGGTGATCGCTGGCCGGCACGGACTCGGTGAGCCGAAGAGCCTGTTTCCTCTAAAACTAAAAAATGGAAGAATGGATTGAAGGGATTGCTCTGAGTGTCTTTTACGTTGTAAAAATATAATGCATCAGAAACTTAGTCAGGAATTCAGTCAATGTCAGGGAAATATTTGAATTTGGAAATAAGAGACTGCAAACCTATTCAAAAAGAACAGTGAATTTTCAATTCAAATCCAATATGACAAAACAGAGGATATATATACATGAACAGCCTTGATCAGTTAGAGTTAAAACAGCCGACATTTGTAATCTGGAGCTGTTAAGATCAAGGCAACATCACAGGTCTGAAGAAGGGTCTCGACTTGAAACGTCACCCATTCCTTCTCTCCAGAGATGCTGCCTGTCTCGCTGAGTTACTCCAACATTTTGTGTCTACATAAGATTGGAGCAGAATTGGGCCATTCGGCCCATCAAGTCTACTCCCTCATTCAATCATGGCTGATCTATCTCTCCCTCCTAACCCCATTCTCCTGCCTTATGCCCATAACCTCTGGCACATGTACTATTTAAACCAAATGTGGTTGATACTTGATGCATCGAGACTTGATTTAAATAACATTCGGACTCAAACAATTTCTCATATGCTTTGAAACACAGGCAAATCTCAAAATTCTGCTCCAACAGTGTAGATTATGTATAGGAAGGAACTGCAGACAGTGGCGGACTGGCCAGGGTGTCAGCTTGCCCAATGGCAAGTGGGCCCCTGATGAAGTGGGCCCCCTTTGTCTCCTGACAACCAATATTTTTAGATCCAGTCCGCCACTTACTGCAGATGCTGGTTTGCACCGAAGATAGGAGACACAAAATGCAGGAGTAACTCAGCGGGTCAGGTAGCATCTCTGGAGAAAAGGAATAGGTGACGTTTCCGGTGTTTGTAATCAGTTTTTTATTTTGGAGGGGTGCAGATAATTATTGTTGGGGATTGTTGCAGATTAAGTTTACACGAAATAAAGGCCTGTTATTTTAGTTCTGGAATATACAAAACAGTCGAAAGTGCTGGAGATTTATTTCCAAGTACACTGTTAGAGGAGCCAATTGCCGTCACATCTACAGTGTTTCAGCACACACTGACCTAGAAGTATTAAAATAAAGCAGGCTCCGCTGCAAAAGACTCACGGTAATTAAATAGATTTTATCCAGGCTAAAG
This sequence comes from Amblyraja radiata, assembly GCF_010909765.2. Classification (NCBI taxonomy): domain Eukaryota; kingdom Metazoa; phylum Chordata; class Chondrichthyes; order Rajiformes; family Rajidae; genus Amblyraja; species Amblyraja radiata. The sequence continues at coordinate 19,241,808 of NC_045972.1, read as the reverse complement.
TTGGGTATGATTGAGACAGTCTGTTTTTCCGCAATAAACTCCACCTCCGAGGGGTCCATCGCTGTCCGCGCTGGAACCCGGAGACACACCGATAGAACGCAGAGACACACCGATAGAACGCGGAGACACAGACACAGATAGAGATAGAACTCTGAAACTTGCAACACACTTTCCCGCGCAAACACACAAGCCCGGATCAGCAACGCCGTCACTCAACAGAGTTCCGCCCCGCCTCCTCGACCATTTGCCACGCCCACCAAGCAGTAACTTGCTCAACTCTTAAAGGAACAGAAACGTTGAAGAACGTAGAAATAAGGAAATACAAATGCTGGTTTACAGTGCTGGAGTAACTCAGACTTAACATGCTTAGGATTCACATACTCCGTGTAAAAACAAAATTTTCCCTGAACGACTATGAACTTTAAACTTTGCCCTTCTCACCTTAAAGCTATGCCCTCCAATATTTGATATGTCCATCCTGGGAAAAAGGTTCTGATTGTCCATCCCATCTATGTCACTGTCTATCCCATCTATGCCACTGTATACCCCAACTATGCTACTGAGTACGCTATCTATGTCACTGTCTGTGCCATCTATGCCACTGTCACACCCATCTATGCCACTGTCACACCCATCTATGTCCCTGTCACACCCATCTATGTCCCTGTCACACCCATCTATGTCCCTGTCACACCCATCTATGCCACTGTCACACCCATCTATGTCCCTGTCACACTCATCTATGCCACTGTCACACTCATCTATGCCACTGTCACACTCATCTATGCCACTGTCACACCCATCTATGTCCCTGTCACACTCATCTATGCCACTGTCACACTCATCTATGCCACTGTCACACTCATCTATGTCCCTGTCACATCCATCTATGTCCCTGTCACACCCATCTATGCCACTGTCACACCCATCTATGTCCCTGTCACACCCATCTATGTCCCTGTCACACCCATCTATGTCCCTGTCACACCCATCTATGCCACTGTCACACACATCTATGTCCCTGTCACACCCATCTATGCCACTGTCACATCCATCTATGCCACTGTCACACCCATCCATGTCCCTGTCACACCCATCTATGTCCCTGTCACACCCATCTATGCCACTGTCACACCCATCTATGTCCCTGTCACACCCATCTATGTCCCTGTCACACCCATCTATGTCCCTGTCACACCCATCTATGCCACTGTCACACCCATCTATGCCACTGTCACACCCATCTATGCCACTGTCACATCCATCTATGTCCGTCACACCCATCTATGTCCCTGTCACACCCATCTATGTCCCTGTCACACCCATCTATGTCCCTGTCACACCCATCTATGTCCCTGTCACACCCATCTATGTCCCTGTCACACTCATCTATGCCACTGAAGGTGGTTGCCGGAGGTTGCAGGTGGTTGCCGGAGGTAGGTTGGTTTCCGGCAACCACCTTCAACTAGCATCGCAACCGGCTTCGACTAAAAAATTACCGATTTTTAAAACGGCAACCTATTTTTAGTCGCGGCCAGTTTTGAATTTTTTGAAATAATCGCCGGAACATAGAAGAAGCGGAAACTACTTTCGACCATTAGGGAGACTGACAAAAACCTCCGGGAACCGCACGGAAACCTTGGGTGGGGCGCAAAGTCTCCAGAGGTTTCCGTTCAGGTTTCCTAAGTGGGACAGGGGCATTAATCAGACTAGTTGTAGAGGGGAGTAACAGAAGTAAGAAAGAGCAGGACAATGACCCGAAACGTCACCTATCCATGTTCTCCAAAGATGCTGTCTGACCTGCTGAGTTACTCCAGCACTTTGTGTTTTTCTATTGTATAAACCAGCATCTGCAGTTCCACTTTAATAAATAATAATAATAATAATAATAATAATAATAATAATAATAATAATAATAATAATAATAATAATAATAATAATAATAATAATAATCTTTATTGATCCCCTCAGGGAAATTCAGATGTCCAGAAGCCCCCAACCAATAAACCTACAGATTCAAAACGAACGCAGACAGAAAATACATAGAATACAATGTGGACACTACCTGAGAGCAATAAATACTTAAAAAGACCAATAATTAACAGTTAAAAATTAAAAATTGCAGAATGCATCCCCCTACAGCCTAGCGGTCCGAATTATAAAATCTAATGGCTGCAGGGGTGAAGGATCTCCTGAACCGCTCCGTTCTACAGGACAGGGAGAGGAGCCTGTTGTTGTTCCGAGTGCTCTTTTGACTCTCCAGAATTACATAGAGAGGATGCCCGGGGTTTTTCAGGATGACCTGCACCTTGTGCCTCATATGCCTCTCAAGCACATCCATCCCAGAGTCTACTCTTTATCACTATTTTCCAGGTGTTCTTGTCCATCAAAATCAGATGCCATTTCAGACTCACTACTAAATACAGAATCGAATAAAGATACTCCTGTGGTACCAATCTTAATCAAGGATAAATCATCTCTAGAAATCCATCTAAATACTTCCTCTTTATTGTTAGCCATCGAATTTCAGCCTGCCTAGTGGAAGGATAATTGAAATTTCTGGTAATAAATAATTTATATTATTTTGCTGCACATTAATTAATTTATGAAACTCCATTTCCTCTTGAGCTGATCATTCAGGAGACCTACCCACATACACGTTTTAATATCATAATTCATTCTGAGCTCCAAGGACACCCAAGAGCAGAACAATATTCTGGAAGGTAAAATTAAAAGATAATGTGATTGATTGAAAGATATAGCATGGAAACAACTCCTGCAACTCACCGATTCCACTCACACTAGTTGTATATTATCCCACTGTTGCATTCAATTCCAATACACGAGGAGCAATTTAGAGAGACCAATTAATCTACAAGTCTGCAGATCTTTTTGGGATGTGGAATTTTGCATATCTGCAGTTTCTTGTGATGCCAGGTTTTGCCCTACTGATGCACCAAGAAGGTGAGTGCCCTGTCTTAGAATTAGTCATAGTCATATATCATGGAAACAGGCCATTTGGCCCAACTTGCTCATGCCGGCCAAGATGCACCTTTTACACTAGTCCCACCTGCTTGTGTTTGCACTGTATCACTTTACATCTTTCCAATCCAAGAATCTGGGAAAATATCTTTTAAATGGTGTTATCTGCCTCAACTACCTCCTCTAAATACCCACCACCTTCTGTGTGAAAAGGTAGCCCCTCGGGTTTCTATTAAATCTTTCTCTTCTCACCTCAAGTCCATGTCCTCTGGTACTTGATTTCTCTACCCTGGGTAAAAAAACTCTGTGCATCTACACTATCTATCCCCTCGTGATCTTATACACCTCATCCTTCTGCTCCTCAAAAAATAAAGTCCTAGACTACTTGGTTCTTGGTTTCTTGTTCCTCCAAAATATTCCAAATGGAATTTAAACTAGAGGTGGTGAAGGGAGGGCTACCATAGCTCAGGCCCTCAAGTCCTGGCAACATCCTAGTAAATCTTCTCTGCATCCTTTCCAGCTGAACAACATATTCCCTACAACAGGATGACCTAAACTGAAACCAACACTCCAATTATTGAAGGTTTTTTTTTCTGATTTGCCTGGTGCCATTTACAAACATATAGTTGGGGGGATTTTTTCTTGCAAATCTTCTTCCAAGGAATCGCATGTCTCTTTATGCCTAGATTAAACATTTCAGAGACTTGGAATTTGCAAAGTGGTGCTGGACGTGGCAACTATCTGCATGTTGTCCCAGAAGAGGTTCTATTACACTCACATATATGATTTGGTGGATAGCATGCAGAGTAACCATTTCAATGTTTCTCATTACACATGACTATTAAGAATCCATTGAGCTACTGTACCATTGAAAATAAATCACAGCAAGTTTTCATCTGGCCATCTCCCTGGATCAAAATGAAAGAAAAGTTAACCATGCTCTGTTAATAACATGGAACGCTGGCAAGAAAATGCTTGTGTAAACTGTGTGTGCGTTTAGATTCTCACACTTCTGAATGTTATTCCACGTGATTCCACGGTTCCAAATGTCAGTTGGAGGGACCGCATCACCAACGCCCTGCTCTCTGGGGAGAATCCACCTCTGACCGAGAAGATTCAGTTCAAGAAGGATGAGGCTCGGTGGTCACTGCCACCGCCACCGCCACCCAGACACGCCAGCAAACAAGGCTGTGCTGTGGGAGCTCGCCCGTGGAAGACGTGACCCGGGACGGCAAATCAAGACGATGCTGAAGACGTTGATGGAAGATGCATGTGTAGAGACAAAAGAGGAGCTTGACAGCTGCATGGAGGACAGGGACGTGTGGTGCATCCATCACCGTGCCCGTCGGAAACCAGCGCCAGTGCGTCGCTAATGTTTTCAACGATGATGATGTTCCAAGGTCAGTCTTGATTACAGTTACATAGCAAAACATGACAGCAACTTGGGAAACAGAGAAGTGGAGTTAGTTGCAAAGTAAACGTTCCTGGATGAGATATGAGGAGATGTTAAATCATTATTAAAGCTGCTAATAGCACCACCAGTGGCAATGGTCCTTTATTTGTCACATATGTAACTGCACAGTGAAATTCTCTTTGCATGTATTACACATCCAGGCGCCGCCATGTTTTAGCGCCATTTCCAAAGTCCGGTCAGCCCACGTGCTCAATGTACTGGAGCAGTTCCAGTGAACCAACGTCCCTCTCCTCGTTGGAGGATGTTAATACAGTGTGACATATTTACATGATAACTTTATATCATTAATGAGCATATAGAAATAGATACTGGAAAATGTCTTCAGGTCTCGACCCGAAACATCGCCTATCCATGTTCTCCGGATATGCTGCCTGGCCCGCTGAGTTACTCCAGAATTTTGTGTCCCATTTTGTAAACTAGCATCTGCAGTTGCTTCTTTCGAAACTCTGTAGGAGGATGCATTACTTATTTTTGGTACAGGACACCGATGTTTAAGATTATTGATCCTGTTAAGGGCCTGTCCCACTTGGGTGTCATTTGCGCGTCACGCAGATGGCGCTCGAAGATTTTGTACATCCCAAAATCTTGGGGCGCAACCGCGCGTCACTGCCTACGTCACCACGCACCATGCGCTCATCACGTGCACGGCACGATGCGCGCGTCGTGCGTCTTGACGCGTAATGATGTTGCGTAAATTCCGCGCAAATGACGCCCAAGTGGGATAGGCCCTTTAGGCTGCAATTTCTTTACCGACATGCACTGATCCCAAGTAGTAAAAAACTGCAAGTGTAGGGGATCAGAAATAACAACAGAAAAAAAAGCTTAAGATACTCAGCAGGTCAGCCAGCATCTGTGGAGAGAGAGAGAGAGTTCTGATCAAATATAATTGATCTGAAAAGTTTACACTGTTTCTCTCTCCACTTTTACGTGCAAATCTAACAACATAACCTTACCCTTCAACTCCTACATAAATTATGTGATGTTCCGTTAAGATATTACAGGAAATTTCCTCCAATGTTGACACCAAAACAACGGCCCTGCATGTGTTTGCAATTTTGTTATGGATACCACAGAGAATAAATCAATCTATGTGTCATTGCAGAATTTTATTTTATCTAAGCTATCGTTAAGAAAACCATAGATTGTTATGGTTAATTGCAAGGCTCACAGATGTTTTGCTACACAAGGGGGGCAAACATTAAATGAAATGCCGGGTAGTTATATGTAGAAAATTAGTTATACGTTTTTATATTAAAAAGGCACAGAAAATTGATCCAAAGAATGCCAAAAGTTGACTTCAATACCATCTTAGGTAAGACCATTGTGAACATAACTGATCTGATGTTCAACAACTGGAGGATGGTGCTGAGCTACTACCTACCTACTCCCCTTATAACTCAAGCTAGTTATAGGACAAACCCCTGTCACCATTCATGTGAATCTTTTTTACCTCCTCTCCAGCTTAAACACATTCTTCCTATGGTACGGTGACTGAAACCGCACACAAGACTCCAATCATGGTATTACCAACATCTTTTACAGCTGTAATATGACATCCCAACTCTTGTACATCATGAACTGAATGATGAAGGCAAGCAAGCCAAATGCATTTCTTCACCACCCTGTCTAACTGTCACTTTCAGGGAATGTGAATGTACTTGTACCACCAGATCTCTCTTCAATAATGTTCCTCAGGGCTTGATATTCACTGCGTAAGTCTGCACTGTTTTAATTTGCCAAAATGCATCACTTTGTGTTTGTTCAAATTAAATTCCATCTGTCATTCCCTTGCCCACTCTCCCGGTTAATCCCCATCCTGCTGTAACCTTAGAAGACCACCTTCACTGTTCACCATGCTTTACAGGAGGGATTGTGTTCCTAGAAACATGTCCTTCGTGGGATTTCAGGTAATGCACAACTGCATCGCTTGTGCCAGCAACAAGAATCACAAGTCGGGGGAAAACAATATTGTATTAATTTAATTATTTTCCCCCCATAATTCTTGTGAGCAAATTTCATTCAGTATCTGAAGAAGGGTCCCAACCTGAAACATTATCCATCCTTTTTCACGAGAGATGCCGCCTGACATGCTGAGTTACTTCAGTACTTTTTTTCTATCTTAATATCAGTTCCTGTTTCCACCATTTTTTGTTTGCACTGTTTGCATAATTCCATGATGATGCCCAACGCAGGCGACTATTTGCACGCTAGCCACAGAAGCAGATCTACACTTTTAAATCTCTGCTCCCTCCTACAGCAACATTTCTTATATTACTCCCTTCTCATGTTTTCTGTACACTGTGAATGGCTCGATTGTAATCATGTATTGCCTTTCCGCTGGTTGGTTGGCACCCAACGAAAGCATTTCACTGTAACACATCTGCGTGGCAGATGCAGTATAATATAGATAAATGTGAGGTTATCCACTTTGGCGGCAAAAACAAAGGGGCAGATTACTATCTCAATGGGGTTAGGTTAGGTAAGGGGGAGGTGCGGCGATACCTGGGCATCCTTGTACACCGGTCACTGAAAGTTGGCTTACAGGTACAGCAGGCAGTGAAGAAAGCTAATGGAATGTTGGCCTTCACAACAAAAGGATTTCAGTATAGGAGTAAAGAGGTTCTTCTGCAGTTGTTTTGGGCTCTGGTGAGACCACATCTAGAGTATTGTGTACAGTTTTGGTCTCCTAATTTGAGGAAGGACATCCTTGTGATTGAGGCAGTGCAGCGTAGGTTCACGAGATTGATCCCTGGGATGGCGGGACTGTCATATGAAGAAAGATTGAAAAGACTAGGCTTGTATTCACTGGAGTTTAGAAGGATGAGGGGGATTCTTATAGAAACATATAAAATTATAAAAGGACTGGACAAGCTAGGTGCAGGAAAAATGTTCCCAATGTTGGGCGAGTCCAGAACCAGAGGCCACAGTCTTAGAATAAAGAGGAGGTCATTTAAGACTGAGGTGAGAAAAAACGTTTTCACCCAGAGAGTTGTGAGTTTATGTAATTCCCTGCCACAGAGGGCAGTGCAGGCCTAGTCACTGGATGGATTTAAGAGAGAGTTAGATAGAGCTCTAGGGGCTAGTGGAGTCAAGGGATATGGGGAGAAGGCAGGCACGGGTTATTGATAGGGGACGATCAGCCATGATCACAATGAATGGCGGTGCTGGCTCGAAGGGTTGAATGGCCTCCTCCTGCGCCTATTTTCTATGTTTCTATGTTAACTCGGTACACGTGCCATTAAACAATAAACTAAACTAAACATTCATGGAAGTTTTGTTATTATGCTTTGCCTTTCCTCTTTGAGTGCCCATCTGAAGATTGTGATTCCTCGCACTAGCGGTCTCGCGCATTTGTTGAGTAGCTGGGTGATGAATGTTAGTGGGAAGTTCGAATAGGGAGACCATGAGTTATATCTCCTGCATCTTGAAGTCCACCCATAGATGCTCTGCAGGAGAGTTATCTGTGGGGTAGAAATGTGAACATTTGCTGATTACTCCCACTCATTCTATATACTGAGACCAACATTTTACTTCTTCCCCAGCTGAAATCATGCAATCAAACTCTGCAGAGAGTACATATACAGTGGCTTGCAAAAGTATTCATACCCCTTGAACTTTTCCACATTTTGTCACGTTACAACCAAACGTAAATGTATTTTATTGGGATTTTATGTGATAGACCAACACAAAGTGGCGCATAATTGTGAAGTGGAAGGAAAATGATACATGGTTTACAAATTTTTTTACAACTAAAAAACTGAAAAGTGTGGCGTGCAAAAGTATTCAGCCCCCTTTACTCTGATACCCCTAAATAAAATCCAGTGCAACCAATTGCCTTCAGGTCACCTAATTAGTAAATAGAGTCCACTTGTGTGTAATCTAATCTCAGTATAAATACAGCTGTTCTGTGAAGGCCTCAGAGGTTTGTTAGAGAACATTAGTGAACAAACAGCATCATGAAGCCCAAGGAACACACCAGACAGGTCAGGGATAAAGTTGTGGAGAAGTTTAAAGCAGGGTTAGGTTATAAAAAAATATCCCAAGCTTTGAACATCTCACTGAGCACTGTTCAATCCATCATCCAAAAATGGAAAGAGTATGGCACAACTGCAAACCTCCCAAGACATGGCCGTCCACCTAAACTGACAGGCCGGGCAAGGAGAGCGTTGATCAGAGAAACAGCCAAGAGGTTCATGGTAACTCTGGAGGAGCTGCAGAGATCCACAGCTCAGGTGGGAGAATCTGTCCACAGGACAACTATTAGTCGTGCACTCCACAAATCGGGCCTTTATGGAAGAGTGGCAAAAAGAAAGCCATTGTTGGAAAAAAGCCGTAAGAAGTCCCGTTTGCAGTTTGCCACAAGCCATGTGGGGGACACAGCAAACATGTGGAGGAAGGTGCTCTGGTCAGATGAGACCAAAATTGAAGTTTTAGGCCTAAATGCAAAACGCTATGTGTGGCGGAAAACTAACACTGCACATCACCCTGAACACACCATCCCCACTGTGAAACATGGTGGTGGCAGCATCATGCTGTGGGGTTGCTTTTCTTCAGCAGTAACAGGGAAGCTGGTCAGAGTTGATGGGAAGATGGATGGAGCCAAATACAGGGCAATCTTGGAAGAAAACCTGTTAGAGTCTGCAAAACACTTGAGACTGGGGCGGAGGTTCACCTTCCAGCAGGACAACGACCCTAAACATACAGCCAGAGCTACAATGGAATGGTTTAGATCAAAGCATATTCATGTGTTAGAATGGCCCAGTCAAAGTCCAGACCTAAATCCAATTGAGAATCTCTGGCAAGACTTGAAAATTGCTGTTCACAGACGCTCTCCATCCAATCTGACTGAGCTTGAGCTATTTGCAAAGAAGAATGGGCAAAAATTTCAGTCTTTAGATGTGCAAAGCTGGTAGAGACATATCCTAAAAGACTTGCAGCTGTAATTGCAGTGAAAGGTGGTTCTACAAAGTATTGACTCAGGGGGGCTGAATACTTTTGCACGCCACACTTTTCAGTTTTTTATTTGTAAAATAATTTGAAAACCATGTATCATTTTCCTTCCACTTCACAATTATGCACCACTTTGTGTTGGTCTATCCCAATAAAATACATTTACGTTTGTGGTTGTAACGTGACAAAATGTGGAAAAGTTCAAAGGGTATGAAAACTTTTACAAGCCACTGTAGATCAACCTTAAACCCTCACATTAAAATAACATTTGTTAGATCTGTCTACAAACACGTTACAGTGACAGACCCACAGTGAGGAAATGAAAAGCCTACAAGCAATATTGAAAAATGTACTCATTTAATTATATAGTTTACAAATATAATTTTTAACGTGAAGCCATAAAAAAAGATAACATTTCATGTTGTAATCATGGCACTGGATCATGAACTCTTTTAAATACATTTTGCGTCCAACTCTCCTGACGGTGTTGGCTGTATTTGTTGTTCCATTGTAGACTATCTACTCAAAGATGCCGTACATGATAGACTGTGCTTTGTATGGGAGTCTAAACTGTTGATTTAATGGTAGAAGGTATCATCTTTAAGTCCAATCTGTCCGCCCACATTTCCTACTGAGATCAATGGATAGTCTAGTTCAGAATGTTGCTAATGTCCTCTTTTTCTTGGCCAAAAGAACTGCCACCAGGTGTGACTTTGGCATCATTGTGATTTGGTTGAAATGAAAGGAATGTGATCACTTTGATTGGTTGATTGATTGAATGATACAGCACGGAAGCAGGTCCGTCGACCCACCAAGTCAATGCCGGCCATCCATCACCCGTTCACACAAGCTCAATGTTATTCCACTTTCCCATCCAGTCCCTACACATTCGGGGCAATATACAAAGGCCAATGAACCGCCAAACCTACAAGTCTTTGGGATGTGGCAGGAATCCGGAGCACCCAGAGGAAAGGGCAAAGGGAGAATGTGCAAACTCCACACAGAAAGCACCCAAGGTGAGGATCTAACCAGGGGCTCTGGTGCTGTGAGGTAGCAGTTCTACCATCTGCGCCACTTTGCTGCCCCAACTCAGTAACCATATAACAATTACAGCACGGAAACAGGCCATCTCGGCCCTACAAGTCCGTACCGAACAATTATTTTCCCTTAGTCCCACCTGCCTGCACTCATACCATAACCCTCCATTCCCTTCTCATCCATATGCCTATCCAATTTATTTTTAAATGATACCATCGAACCTGCCTACACCACTTCCACTGGAAGCTCATTCCACACCACTACCACTCTCTGAGTAAAGAAGTTCCCCCTCATGTTACCCCTAAACTTCTGTCCCTTAATTCTGAAGTCATGTCCTCTTGTTTGAATCTTCCCTATTCTCAAAGGGAAAAGCTTGTACACATCAACTCTGTCTATCCCTCTCATCATTTTAAAGACCTCTATCAAGTCCCCCCTTAACCTTCTGCGCTCCAGAGAATAAAGACCTAACTTATTCAACCTTTCTCTGTAACTTATTTGTTGAAACCCAGGCAACATTCTAGTAAATCTCCTCTGTACTCTCTCTATTTTGTTGACATCCTTCCTATAATTGGGCGACCAAAATTGTACACCATACGCCAGATTTGGTCTCACCAATGCCTTGTACAATTTTAACATTACATCCCAGCTTCTATACTCAATGCTCTGATTTATAAAGGCTAGCATACCAAAAGCTTTCTTTACCACCCTATCTATATGAGATTCCACCTTCAAGGAACTATGCACGGTTATTCCCAGATCCCTCTGTTCAACTGTATTCTTCAATTCCCTACCATTTACCATGTACAGAGTACAACTCAGCATTGCATGGATCCACTGACTCACTAAAGAGATCAGTTTGTGAAATGATTTGATGCGTGCTTTTTTTTCCAGTATCCCAAGAGTGGGCAGATCTAATTGATCAGTTCAGCCATGGCATTTTACTGCAGTTTACTTTAGAGTTTAGAGATACAGTGTGGGAACAGGCCATTCAGCCCACTGAGTCCAAGCCCCGTACACTCGCACTATCCTACACACTACGGACAGTTTACAATTTTACCGAAGCTAATTAACCTGCAAACCTGTACGCCTTTGGAGTGTGGGAGGAAACCGGTGCACCTGGAGAAAACCTACCTGGTCACAGGGAGAACGCACGATCTCCGTACAGACAGCACCCATTGTCACGATCGAACCCAGGTCTCTGTTGCTGTGAGGCAGCAACACTGCCGCTGCACCACCGTGTTCAGTGAGCGTATCAGCCTGGGTCCTGACATACATGGAGATATTCTACAACTGCAGACTGAGAAGCAGTAACTACCATACTGTACATGAAATGCATGGTGAGCCCACTTGAATATTGTGTTTTTGAATTGCTACCATAACCCCTCACTCAGCTGATAAAAAGCAGTTACATCTTCTGTCCTTTTCTGATGTCTGCAAAGTTTGCACTCAATAAGAATAAGAAAAAAAAACATTTTAAGGGAATACTGACTAGCTGAGACATTTGTTAGGTGTAAATGAATAACAATCATTTTATTCCCTGCTACCCCATGGATACTGGATGCAAATCTATTGTGTCATATGCAATGTTGTTCAATATCTCCGTACCTAAATAGATACAGGCTGTCCTCGGGAATCTACACCATGGCTTGTACTAGACAACTGGATCATATTGGACATCAGCTGAAGCAGGACCTATCTTCCTCCAACAGCCACTCTCTAACTTGAGTCAGGGGACATCAATAGGTACCTTCAGGTGATCTTCATCCTGTTCCTAGTGAAAGGGCATTGCTGTCAATTCTTATCTCCAAAGAAATCACAGATGCCCTTTAGGAATCAACGGTAACAGAATAAAATGGCACTCCATTTGGCTTTGCTTTGCAAGTTGATAATATTATTGAGGTAACTGAGGACCTTTTCTGCCAGTGTGGCTTTGTGCCACACAAGTTGGTACAATGAGCATCTAGGGCACTCTGCAAGGAGTGAATTTGAACATACTTATTAATGACTGCAGGCACCATAGCTTTGAAAACCCTTTAGTAACATAAAAAAGTGCATTGTTTCCCGATTTAATAAAAAATACAAGATATATAAAAGCCAGATTAGCAAACCTAGCGATGGCATTTAGTACAGCTCCATCCTTCTGTTTAAATAGTGCCTCTAATTCAAACTGAGAACAGATCTTCACATTCACTGTCATTCACTTCAGCTAAAAAAAAAAGTGTAGCATCTTATTTGCCTGAAACAATTGTGATTGGATTTCACTTTCTGATGGAGTGAAGAGGCAGGTTGGATTAGAAGACACTGCTTTCCGTTTGGTTGTTGGCATTTAAAAAAAAAAAGAAGACATCTTTAAAATCAGGCGCTTGTAGATTGCACCTTTTACCATCTGTTGCCTGTCAATGTGAATTAAAAACTTCCATCTGTCTGACACCCCATTAAAAATTCCTTTAGGCATCAACAGTGTCAGAATGAAATGGCACTCCATCTGGCGTTCCTTTGCAGTGATCTTTGCATGTTGATAATCTTATTGCATTATGGAAATCATCTTTGGTTTTCTCACAAGTTCAAGGCAAGCAGTGCTTTAAAGCAGTTTAGGTGTGAACGCGCGGTTTGGTATACAATTGATGTGCAGTTGCTCTTTAGTTTGTTGCCGTACTCGAGAAATGGAAGCTGCTAAATAATGGTAACAACAATTTGCACTTGTAGCATGCAGATAATAACGTCTGATGGTGCTGCACTTGGACAGATGGGTTGTGAGGCGAAGAGATGGCGAGACCCACCAAGAGGAAGTGAAAGAGTGCAAGGCATACATTAGACAGGCAGTCTGCATCTTTTGTACACGTTTACATTTTCAATCCAGGTTCGGTATTGCTGCTGCCATTCATTTTGAAAAGCCACAGAACATTGCAGATCAATGGATGAATCTGTGTCTAGTCTATCATTCAATCACAAAGTGAATCGAGGCAGTTGGTGACTGCAATCTGTTCTTAACGTTTCCACACACAAGAAGCTTTCTTGATGTCATCCCAGTGCTTGGGCTTTTTACATAAATAGGGTATTTTTTTCTCGCAGCTAACATCTGCTGGGGAGAGTGTCGTCTAGCAGAGAGTCCCTGTCAGCTTGCCTCAACGTCCCGGCTGTTGAGAGAACGATGGGTGTCGGAGGTGTTATGATGATATCAGGGACTTGGAGGCGACTCTCAGCTGAACGGTTGCTGTCGGCACATTCGCCTTGTAAACATAATCTGCAACCTGGAGAGGGAGGAAAAACACCACCAATATAACTGACTCATCGGTACGGATAGCTATGCCAGAATATGGCATCTCACCCCCAAGTAACATAAATCATTAGGAACTGCAGATGCTGGTTTAAACCAAAGATAAGACACAAAATGCTGGAGTAAGTCAGTGGGAGTTATGGCTCAAACACATGTGAATAGGCACAAAAAGCAGGAGTAACTCAGCGGGACAGGACAGGTCATGTTTTGGGTCGAGACCCTTCATCAGATAAAAATCAGTTCCTGTTTCAGGTATGTCAACCATGAAAGATCACTAAACTTTTCCGATGCTGTCGAGAGACATTTTTGAGCCACATTCTAATATATTTACAAAAGATACAGCATGGAAACAGGCCCTTTGGCCCACCCATGCCAAGCATTGATCTCCTGTTCACACTGGTTCGGTTATCCCACTTTTATAGCCGCTCACTAAGGGTGATTTAGAGCCCAAATAACTTTCAAACCTCACTGATACTCAACAGCATTGGAAAAGTTCCTATTCTTAATCAGTTTGTCATGGTTTAGTTTACTTTATTAACGTCACATCTGCCGAGGTACAGCTTTTGTTTCCGTGCTATCCAGTCAAATAAAAGTCTATACATGAATACAATTAAGGCATTCACAGCGGTCAGATAAAAGATGAAGGAACAACATGAAACATGGTCAAAATATCTCAAATAGGAATTGATTTTCATTACTTGGGTATTATTTATTTGTTTTCCCAATGTTGAGATGAACAAAAGACAGGGGACAAGTTGCCTTCAGGATGACAGATTTATTAACTTTGGACTTTAGAGATACAGCCTGGCAACAGGCCCATAGGGTGAATATTTAGCCTGTCTTCTGTCACAGGGGTTTTTTAGTATGGATGATAGACTTTACTTTAGACTTTGGAGATAGAGCGGAAACAGGCCCTTTAGCCCATTGAGTCTGCACTGACCAGCGATCAGTATCCTATGAGCACTATCCTACACACTAGGAAAAATTTACAATTTTACTCAAGCCAATTAACCTATAAACCTGCACATCTTTGGAGTGTGGGAGGAAACCAGAGAACCCGGAGAAAACTCACACTGTCACTGGCATTACTTACAAACTGTACAGACAGCACCAGTAGTCAGGATCAAACCCAGGTGTCTAGGAGGGAGCAGTTCTACTGCTGTGCAGGGCCAGATTTATGTATAAGCTAGACAAGCTTAAGCTTAGGGCCTCGAGATCTAGGGGGGCCTACTCACCTCACCGACCATCCACCCACTTGGACCTCCTACACTTTGCCAGCAGACCCTGGCCACTCCACCGCCCTCCAGCAGCCCGCAGCCATCGCATTACCTGCAGCCTGGACTCAGCACCGGGCCTGAAGTTTCCATGCTGCAGTTTCCACTCCCCTGGGTTTAACTGCACTGGGTCCTAGTGCTAGGCCCCCTAACCCTGGTAGTTTCAGTGGCTGACATCTCCAGAGTTTCAAACGGCGATCCAGTTAAGGTATCGCCCGCTCCGCGATGAATCCAATATGTATTTTAAAACCAACTGTTTAATGACAACATACAGTAGGATCTAAAAGTGTCACACTGTCACTGTCGGGTAGTCATGATTCTCTAGTCGTGGGGATGGGGGATTGGGAGGAGGGGGGCCTCACAAGTGAAATAGCTTAGTGCCTCTCTTCACCTAAATCCGACCCTGCTGCTGTGCCATTGTGCCACTAATGGAACAGATATCTTTTATGGCCCAAATCTTTTACAGATATCTTTGTGGCCCAAAATGATTGGGACTCTAACCCTGTGCTAGGCTGCTCCTTGCTTGTGTGACCCCTGGCATGGTCTCCCACAGGGAGCTTTCTCCCACCACCTTCGCTGCAACTCCGTGCAGTGGGGCCTTTCTCAGCTGCACTCACATAATGGCTCCAACAAGCTCTGAAGCCCTGACTCCAGGCTGTGCCCCCTTAGGCTCACAACCCCACCCCACCCCACCACTCCCACCCCACGAGTGCGATCAAACAATTGAATGCGAGGGTCTTTGGTGTCCACAAACATTCAACACACAAAAAGTGCAAAATAATGAAAATATAGTTTAAATAACAAAAATTCTGAATCCCAATTCCATTATTTGGCTTTGGTAAATATTGCAAAATTGTCTCAAGCGTGTAGGATAGTGTTAGTGTAAGGGGATCAAAGTACGGCACTGTAGATCAGTGTCACTCATGTTAGGAGTCATACTTTGTAGCTCCACCCACTATTTTAACATAAAGCTTCTCTTCCCTTTCTTCCTCAATCTTGAGTCATGTGTTAAGATGAAGTTACCAATGCTGTAATGTTAATAAAGCCTTTGGATCTTAATCGCTGTGCGTGATTGAAGTGAGGTTATCCACTTTGGCGGCAAAAACAAGGGGGCAGATTATTATCTCAATGGGGTTAGGTTAGGTAAGGGGGAGGTGCAGCGAGACCTGGGCATCCTTGTACACCAGTCACTGAAAGTTGGCTTACAGGTACAGCAGGCAGTGAAGAAAGCTAATGGAATGTTGGCCTTCATAACAAGAGGATTTCAGTATAGGAGTAAAGAGGTTATTTTGCAGTTGTATAAGGCTTTGGTGAGACCACATCTGGAGTATTGTCTGGAGTTTTGGTCTCCTAATTTGAGGAAGGACATCCTTGTGATTGAGGCAGTGCAGCGTAGGTTCACGAGATTGATCCATGGGATGGCGGGACTGTCATATGAGGAAAGATTGAAAAGACCAGGCTTGTATTCACTGGAGTTTAGAAGGATGAGGGGGCATCTTTTAGAAACATATAAAATTATAAAAGGACTGGACAAGCTAGAAAAAAAGGAAAAATGTTCCCAATGTTGGGCGAGTCCAGAACCAGGGGCCACAGTTTTAGAATAAAGGGGAGGTAATTTAAGACTGAGGTGAGAAAAAACTTTTTCACCCAGTGAGTTGTGAATTTATGGAATTCCCTGCCACAGAGGGCAGTGGAGGCCAAGTCACTGGATGGATTTAAGAGAGAGTTAGATAGAGCTCTAGGGACTAGTGGAGTCAAGGGATATGGGGAGAAGGCAGGCATGGGTTATTGATAAGGGACGATCAGCCATGATCACAATGAATGGCGGTGCTGGCTCTAAGGGCCGAATGGCCTCCTCCTGCACCTATTTTCTATGTTTCTATGTATTCCAATAGTAGAGCTCAACATGGTGTCAGAAGTGGGATATGAACCACCCCTCCAGAATAAATACAAAATACGGATTTGTATCAATCCCAAAGACCTAAACACAGCCATTAAACGACCTCACTATCCCATGCGCACTGTGGATGAGATTGCAGCTGAGCTGGCTGAGGCAACTGTATTCACAGTGCTAGATGCCAAGAGTTCATTCTGGCAGATTTCGCTGGAACGTAACTCCTCTAAGTTAACTACCTTCAGCACACCGTTCGGGCGATACAGATTTCTTCGCAGGCCTTTTGGCATAAGGTCTGCTAGTGAAGTATTTCAATGAGTTATGGAGCAGTTGTTTGCGGGTTACCCGTGCTCCATTGTAGTGGATGACATCCTTGTTGCTGGACGAACTATCGAAGAACACGATGCTAATCTGACAAAGGTCCTAGATCGCGCCAAGGCCATCAACCTCAAGCTAAACCCTCAAAAATGCATATTCAGGGTAAGTGAGGTGAAATACATAGGTCATGTGTTCACTATGGACAGCCTAATAACTGATCCGGCTAAAACCAGTGCCATCAACAAGCTCCCAGCACCCACAGAGGTGCTCGGTCTGCAAAGATTCCTTAGCATGGTTAACCACTTGAGTACATTTATTCCGGACTTCAGTGAAATATCAGCCCCATTGCGCCAGCTTACACACAAATACACTGCTTGGGCCTGGCACGAGCAACAGCAGAGGGCATTCGACACTCTTAAGCAGCAGATGTCTTGTGCTCCTACTCTCGCTTATTTTGATCCTAAACGACCGGTCACACCGACTTGTGACGCTTCACAACACGGACTTGGCGCAGCATGTCTTCAAAATGACGGTAGCGGCAATAAGCCTGTTGCCTATGCCTCGCGCACTATGACTGACACAGAACAACGCTATGCCCAAATTGAAAAAGCGCTGCTAGCGGTTGTTTTTGCCTGCAAGAAATTTTAACGACTTTATCTTTGGACACATGGTCATGATTGAAACTGACCACCAACCTCTGGTCAGCATCTTTAACAAACCAATTCATGCTTCTCCAGTACGTTTGCAGCGGATGCTGCTGCAACTTCAAAAATATGACATTGTTCTGACCTACAAACGTGGTAAGGCACCCCGAAAGACCTGTGAGGGTCCGTCCTCACTGGATGATGACTTTATCGTAATGACTGTGTCCTTTATTCCCTCGTCCTGTGTGGAGGACCTGGTTTCTCACACTGCTGCTGACAGTACCTTGCGGTCGCTCGCCTCCATCATTAGGCGCAGCTGGCCAGACAAACACTACAATGTACCGCAGCCAGTTCGGCCTTTCTTTGCCCGCGATGAGCTGGTGCTGCAGGATGGCATTATCATAAAAGGCCATAAGGCTGTGATCCCTGCTTCTCTGCACAGCAAGTATTTTAACGCTGTCCATGCAGGGCACCCAGGCGCTGAAGCCACCGTCCTACGAGCCAAAAACATGTTTTACTGGCCTGGTATGGCTGAATACCAGCGAGAATGTGGCATCCTGTGCAGTGTGTAACAGCTTGGCTCATCAACAAAAGCAACCACTTCTCTCACATCCAGCTCCTGCCCTCCCGTGGTCTACAGTGGTAACTGATACATTTGAATGGCATGGCAAGCAGTACCTGGTGCTCGTCGACTCGTATTCCGGATGGTTTGACATCGATTTTCTTAGTAGCCCCACTTCTCGCGGGGTAGTTTTAAAGCTTGCTCGCCATTTTGCAGATCACGGAGCTCCTTGCATACTGTTATCTGATAACGGAAGTCAATTTACCAGCCAACACTTGGCTGCACGCTGAGGTTTTCGCCACATCACCAGCAGCCCTGAATACCTACAGTCGAATGGACTAGCTGAGCGGGCTGTCAGGAGCGCCAAACAACTTATGGAACGATCACACAGTGCTAATTCCGACGTGTACCTGGACCTACTCAACCTACGCAACATCTCCCGTGACCCCATTGTGGGTTCACCCGCTCAACGTTTATTGTCAAGGCCGACCCGAGCCACGGTGCCTGTGGCAGATCGGGCATTGATCCCGCAGGTGGTTCCACCATCGTAAGTCCAGTCCAGGTTACAACAAAAGCGTGACATTCAAAAACAGTAGTATGACAAAACAATGCTGCCACCATTAACCAAGGGGCAGGTGGTTCGTTTGCAAAGTGACAAAGGCCATGACCGTATTGGTGTAATTTCTGGAAATGCCTCTGAGCCACGCTCACATCTGGTCAGTGCTGATGGCGGCACCTACAGGCGTAACAGGCAACATATCCTGCCTATGAATGAGCTGACTCCATCTCCTTATCATCCAGACCATACAAGTGTACTTCCGTCCACGTCCAGCGGTATCGATCCACCTGTATCAGCACAACAACCAACTTCTGGAGCTGCCTCCTCCGCCTGTGCCAAAGTCCCCTGTTTCATCACCGGGAATGTTGTTTCAATTTCCGCCACCAGTCAAGCCACCAACTCTGTTCCCGGTGGCGAAAAACGGAGATGGTTTTTATCGCACACGTGTTGGTCATGTTTGAAGGACCCGGGCTATGTTTGACTTTCTCCAGCTTATTATCAACTGCTATGCATGCCTTATTTAGTCAACGGTTTTAAGAGGGAGGATGTAGATCAGTGTCACTCATGTTACGAGTCATACTTTGTAGCTCCGCCCACTAGTTTAACAGAATTTAAACTTCTCTTCCCTTTCTTCCTCAGTCCTGAGTCATGTGTTAAGATGAAGTTACCAATGCTGTAATGTTAATAAAGTATTTGGATCTTAATCACTGTGCGTGATTGAAGTTATTCCAATAGCAGAGCTCAACAGGCACGGACGCGGTGGGCCAAAGTGCCTGTTTCCGCGCTGTGTCTCGAAATTAAACTAAAAATATATTTGCAAAACTAAAAAAGCACATCCATGCACTGAAAATTAACTAAAATCATTGAAACTAACTTAAATAAAAAATGAAAATATATCTTTCATGCAGGAGGTGATCTCTCTCAGTCACTGATGGAGGTCATCTGTGCTTCGGGCAGGTTTAACCCAGCACTGATGCAGCTGGGAGATGTCCTGGCCTTAAGCTGGTTAGCGTGATGGTCACATCACTCCAGGGACTGTGCAAGCCCCAGTCCAGTAGAGCAACAGAGAAACAGCTACACTGATGTGAGCCAAGGACAAAGACTGGGATAAAGGCAGTGGAAGTGAAGGGTTCTTAGCTCAACAAATCTAGAAGATTCTATTTAGGTGGATCTAAGAAACCGCAAAGAGCAGAAATCATTATTTTGTTTAGTTTCCTGTTTGGTTCAGTTTATTTTATTTTCTCCAAAGATGCTGCCTGATCTGCTTAGATACTTCTGCTTTTTGTGTCTATAAAGGATATGACAATTAGTAAAGATAAAGTCCTGCAAAGCAGGGCTGCCAACTCTCACGCTTTGAGCGTGACACTCACGCATTTCAGCCAATTCTCACGCCGAAGACAGAATTCTCACGCTGTCTTCAGCGGAGCTATAGGATCTTTGCTGCACAGTTAGTCTCTTTGCGCCACATGACAGCGATCTGCACGGATTGGGGAAGCACGTCGGTCCCGGGCAGCGGGTGTCCGCCCTTTTGTGCGCCGTCTGCTAGCGCAGCGCTGCCGGGGCAACCTCGCTCCCTCCTCCCTCCTCCCTCCTCCCTCCTCCCTCCTGCCCTTCAACTCACACGGCAGCGCCAGCGCCGCCAATCCACGCTGCACCGTACCCGCCGGACTCCCCATTGGGCAGCCGGGGCGAAGAGAGGGAGGAGAGAAGGAGGGGAGAAAGAGAGAGAGAAAGTAAAAAAGGGAGGGATGGAGGCAAAGAGAGACAGGGGGAGGGAATGTAGAAAGCGGATGAAGGAAGGGAAGGAGAAAGGGAAGAAAGAGGAAGCGTGAGGAAAAAGGGGGAGGAGGGAGGAAAGAGAGGGAGGGGAGGAAAGAGGGAGGAGGGAGGAAAGAGGGAGGGAGGGGGAGGATGGGGGGGGGTGGAGGAAAGGTATGTGTGTGTCTGTCTCCCTGTGTGTGCCTCCCTGTGTGTGTCTCCCAGTGTGTGTCTCCTTGTGTGTGTGTGTGTGCCTCCCTGTGTGTGCCTCCCTGTGTGTTTCTCCCTGTGTGTGTGCGCGTGTCTCTGTGTGTGTCTCCCTGTGTGTGTGTGTGTGTGTCTGTCTGTCTCCCTGTGTGTGTGTGTGTGTGTGTATGTGTGTGTGTGTGTGTGTGTGTGTGTGTGTGTGTGTGTGTGTGTGTCTGTCCGCCTTTGTGTGTGTCTGTCTGTCTCCCTGTGTGTGTGTGTGTCTGTCTCCGTGTGTGTGTGTGTGTGTGTGTGTGTGTGTGTGTGTGTGTGTGTGTGTGTGTGTGTGTGTGTGTGTGTGTGTGTCTTCCTTTGTGTATGTGTCTCCCTGTGTGTCTGTTGTCACATCCTGGCCTTAGACAGGGCTGCCAACTCTAACGCTTTGAGCGTGAGAGTCACGCATTTCAGCCAATTCTCACGCTGATGACAAAATTCTCACGCTGTCTTCAGTCCCTGCACAGTTTATCTTTTTGCGCCACATCACAACGATCTGTGCAGTCTGGGGAGGCGCGTCAGTTGGCGGCTGTGAGTGACGTCGCATCTCTTCTCTTCTTTCTTGGTTGGATGTGCAGCCGCTGACAACATGAAGCAGCCGGAGATAGAACTAACTAGGTGAATCGGTTGCAAAACATGGGGCGGACTACACGAGGCCAGGACAGGGTTCGGCAACCTACGGCACACGGGCTGAATCCTGCCCGTAACCCGAAAAACGGCGGGTTTTTTTCAATTCGTCTTCGCAGGGTCGGGGCAGTCGAGCCGACCTGAGAATTGCAGCCAGTCCCTGGGACGCGAGCTGATCTGGGAACGGCAGCCAGTCCCTGGGCACGCAGAATGCCAACTTGATCATTATGGACAAATTGGGCCAGCCATGTACATGTTGTATAACTCTGACTCTATGAAGATCTGAATAGAAACATAGAAAATAGGTGCAGGAGCAGGCTATTCGGCCCTTCGAGCCTGCACCGCCATTCAATATGTTCATGGCTGATCATCCAACTCAGTATCCTGTACCTGCCTTCTCTCCATACCCCCTGATCCCTTTAGCCACAAGGGCCACATCTAGCTCCCTCTTAAATATATCCAATGAACTGGCCTCAACTACCTTCTGTGGCAGAGAATTCCAGAGATTCACCACTCTCTGTGTGAAAAATGTTTTCCTCACCTCGGTCCTAAAAGATTTCCCCCTTATCCTTAAACTGTGACACCTTGTTCTGGACTTCCCCTACATCGGGAACAATCTTCTTGCATCTAGCCTGTCCAACCCCTTAAGAAATTTGTAAGTTTCTATAAGATCCCCCCTCAATCTTCTAAATTCTAGCGAGTACAAGCCGAGTCTATCCAGTCTTTCTTCATATGAAAGACCTGACATCCCAGGAATCAGTCTGGTGAACCTTCTCTGTACACCCTCTATGGTAAGAATGACTTTCCTACTCCCTCTATGGCAAAAATGTGCTTAGAATGACCATTTAAGCAAAATTGCCCCCACTTTCCCCATTTTGATTCTTGAGATTAATATCCCTTTGCTCTGTTAACAGCGTTAAAGTACTTATGAGGTAGAGTCAGGAAAGGGAACATGTTATTTCTTTTTAGTTTGCTTTAATTTGTTAAGTAACTTAACTTAATTTGTTAAAGTAACTTAACTGTTATAAAGCAGTAATAAGTGATTTTTGTCCAAACAATTGGAACTTGCATAAAATGTTTGCATTATTAGCAGGACTGCCAACTCTCACGCATTGAGCGTGAGACTCACGCACTTCACAAAATTCTCATGCTCTCACTCTCACACACCCTCCCCCCCCTCGGTCGCTACGCTCCCTCGCAATTTCTAACTCTCAACTCTCACCCAATGTTGGCAGCCCTGTGCAAAATCCAATTAGTGATAGTTCAAAGGTCTCCAATAAGGTACAACATGGGAGGTCAGAACTGGTCTTTAGTTAGTGAGAGGATGGTTCAGTTGCCTGGGAAGAAACTGTCAATGAATCTGGAGGTATGCTTTTTCAAACTTCTGTACCTTGCCTAATGGGAGAGATGAGAAGAGGGTGTGACTGGGGTGAGACTGGTCCTTGATTACACTGGTGGCCCTGCTGAGGCACTTTGTGTTGCCTCGGCAAGGCCACCTGTCTCACCCCTGGTCACTCCCTCTTCTCCCTTCTCCCATCATGCAAGACGTACAAAACTCCCTGCAGGAGTTGGCTATAGACTCTTAAATCAGGAAACTAAAGGGGTGTATGTCAAAAGTATCATGTAATAATCATGGCAGACTTGATATCTGCATCAGCCACACCAAATTAGCACACAACGTTTAAGAGATGGTTTACTCAATGTAATATTAAATGCTGCAGACCCAACAAGGGAACAGGCTGTTTTGGATTGAATATTGTGTATGAAGAAACGGTAGATTTGTTGATCTTAAGTTAAAGAGACTTAAGAGACCAATAATTATAATATGATAGAATTTGATGGGGGTTTTGGAAGTGATTTACCTGAAGCTGATACCATTGTCTTAAATCTCAATAACTCAAATTATATAGACACGAGGCATCAGTTAGCTATGGTGGACTGGAAAAATACAATAAAACGTGTGACAGTACATAAGTAGTAGCTAAGGTTTAAAGAATTTGTGAAGATGTTGCCAGGACTTGAGGAGCTGAGCTATAGAGAGAGGTTAGGCAGGCTAGGACTTTATTCTTTAGAGTGCAGGAGACTGAGGGGTGATTTTATAGAGGTATAAAATACTGAGGGGAATACATAGGGTGAATGCACAGAGGTTTTATATCCAGTGTAGGGGAATCAAAAACCTAGAGGGAATATGTTTAAAGTAAGAGGGGCTAGATTTAATACGAATCTGAAGGGCAACTTTTTCACTCAATGGATGGCGAGTATATGGAACGAGTTGCCAGGGGAGGTAGTTGTGGCAGATACTATAACAGCATTTAACAGGCATTTGAACAGATACTAGGATAGAAAAGGTTTAGAGAGATATGAGCAAATGGGACAAGCTTAGATGGGGCATCTTGTTCAGGATAGCCGAGTTGGGCCGAAGGGCCTGTTTCCATGCTGTATGACTCTAATTAATAGATAGTTTACAAGTAATATGTGTGCTTCACGATAAAATAGTCCAGCCATGATTAGTAAGAGGTTAGATTTAGATCAAAGAAATAGACTTGTTGCATTTCACTCTTCGGTAAGCTTTACTTGCAAAATAAACTGTCCCATTATTTAATGAGGAAAGGAGGAGAGAAAGCAGAGAACTATGCAACCATTAGCCTGAGATCAGTCTTATTCAACATGGTTTATTATGCAAATTGTAACTGCGCACATAACAAGAAAATTGGACGGAGACAAATTAGATTTACGAAAGAAAAATCACATTTGACAAATCTGTTTTCAGATGTTGCAAGTAGCCAAAGATATAAGGGAGAACAATCGGATAAGGTGTCTGGATCATCATTCAGGCATTGCAAAGGGTGATAACATATAGGACTTGGGGTGTGATACTGGCATGGGTGGAGGTGTGGTTAATAGACAAAAAAGCAGAGATTGGAAATAAACTGATCACTTTTGTGTTGGGAAGCTGTGATCAATGGGATATCACAGGGATCAGTGTAGGAACTCTAGATGCCAACAATCTACAGCAATGATGTGGATGAGGGGAGCAACAATAATAAACAAACTCGGGTGGCAGTGTGGGTTGTAAGGAGGATGCAGTGGTTTCTGGAGAAATAAACAGGTTAACTGGAATGGCGAGAAAGGGAAGGCTTTATACAATGACAAATAAAATCTGAGTTTAGCCACTTTCGTAAGAAGAAATATGAAGCGGAAGTTTTTATAAAATGGTGAGAGACGTGGAAAGGATGTTTCCAGTAGTGGGCGAGTCTAGAACCAGAGGGCAACAGCCTCAGAATGAAAGGATTACCTTCAGAAAGGAGAGGAGGAGGAAGTTATTTAGCCAGAGAGTGGTGAATCTGTGGAATTCATTGCCACAGACGTTGGTGGATGCCAAGACATTGGCATTTTTAAAGTGGAGATTGATAGGTTCTTGATCAGTAAGGGTGTCAAAGGTTACAGAATGAAGGCAGGAGAATGGGATTGAAGGGAAAATTGATAAGCCATGATATATGGCAGAGTAGACTCTCTGGGCCGTATGGCTTAATTCTGCTTGTATGCCTTATGGAATATTCACGTTCAGAGGGATCTGGATGTACATGAATCAGTGAAATTTAACAAAAATGTAATATTCTTGTTATTTTCTAAGTGCACAGTTACGATTTGCATGTTGATAAACCATGTTGAATAAGACTAATCTCTGCTTTCTCTGTGCAACAAACAATTAGAAAGGCATTTGGTCGGCTTCCCTTTAATGGAAGAGGCTTTTAGCACAAGAAACAGGGACATTTTGTTCCAATTATGTTGGGCCCTGTGGAGGTGGCATTAAGAATATCATAAACTTATTTGGTGCATGGATACACATGCAATAAAAGGAGTGCTGTAAATGTTCAGAGTGTTTCTTAATCTGGTGGATTTGTCACGAGGAGAGATAAAGCAAGTTGGGCCAGTATCTCGTGCTTTGAATAATGAGAGGTGAAACAAACTGGATTTTTACGGAGCATGGCTAGGATGTTCAGGACAGAGATGAGAAGAAATTTCTAAACCTTTGGAGTTCTGTGTCTAAGCTGCTGAGCATATACAAGATGGATAAGGGTTGAGAAAAGGCAGTGGAATGGGGTTAAGAAGGAATGATTGATCAGCCATGAATGAATAACGGAGTAGACTCGATGGACAGAATGGCCTAATTCACCACCTACAACATTAAAATAAAGATTCAGTCAAATGGAAAGTATAGGGAATAGGAATGAGGCAAGAAAAATAGCAAACTCAGAATCAGAGCAAGTCAAATTAGTGTGACTGAGATATCACCTTATTGGTCCCAGACAAGAGAAATGAGCTTTGCAGAAACAGATAAGCAGCTGTTTTTTATAAATGTTGGAGATGAGGTTTAATCTTACCACCCAGGCATGACTGTCCCAGACCCATGGTTTCATCCTTCGGTGAGGTGCCAGAAGTGAAGCAAAAACGTTGATGTCCAGGACTGTTTACGCCAGGGTGTTTTTTTCCAGATCCTGGTCAACAATCCAGCATTGGTTGCCTGTTTTAGAAAGACAATTTGTTAAGGCATTGGTTCTATTCAGGATAGTGATGAAAAGGATAATAACTACCAAGTCACAACCTCAGAGTCATAAAGTGTGGAAACAGGCCCTTTGGCCCAACTTGAGCATGCCGACCAACATGCCCCATCTATTCTATCACTATTCCTACCTGCCTGCATTTGGCCCAGATCCCTCTAAACCTGTCCTATCCATGTACCTGTCGAAATGTTTCTTAAATGTTGTGATAGTACCTGCCTCAAACTTTTAATATAAAGAGAGGGGTGAGACCCTTCCATATTGCCTTATCATTTGTGTCCATTAGATAACAACCAGTCAGTCGATTCGTCGTTGAAATGTGAACATAGTACATGAAACGCAACCCACCTTTCTGAAAGACACGTAGAATTCTGGCTGATACAAGACTCCAGTGTGTCGGGTTATGAACAGCTGCTTCTCACATGTACAGTATTTAACCCAAGCACAACCCAGAACCTATCTCTCTGTGGGTTATGAATCAGTCAAAATTAACACAGAGGATATTCCTAATTGAATCTGAGAAGTACCGAGGTGTAGAATTCAATGTTTGCCATCAGCTGTTCAATTCCTGCGGTTTTTTAGAATCATTTTTTTTTCTGCAGGGTGCTTCATTTAAATTAGCAACAGGCTATGGTGAGAAATCTGCCAAACTGTACATGAACAAAATCTCTCATCGTCTGAAGGGTCTCGACCCGAAACGTCACCCATTTCTTCTATCCAGATATGCTGCCTGTCCCGCTGAGTTACTCCAGCATTTTGTGTCTATCTTTGGTCCTTCCTACACCCTTGTCATCCTGTTCTTATCCATATATCCCTTCGTTATCACCTCTTCCACAGGCAACAATGGACCATTGTGAGCTCCACCTTTCCTTTCCTCATCGGTGCCAGCTCTGATTTATTCTGAACCTTTTCATACCTCCAGTTTCCCTTCCCTCTGACTCTCAGTCTGAAGAAGGGTCTTGACTTAAAACGTCACCTATTCCTTTTCTCTAGACCCGCTGAGTTACTTCAGCATTTTGTGTTTAAGAAGGAACTGCAGATGCTGGAAAATCGAAGGTAGACAAAAATGCTGGAGAAACTCAGCGGGTGAGGCAGCATCTATGGAGGGAAGGAAATAGGCAACGTTTCGGGTCGAGAAACATTGCCTATTTCCTTCGCTCCATAGATGCTGCCTCGCCCGCTGAGTTTCTCCAGCATTTTGTGTCTAACTTTGAAACAAACATCTTTACTTTGATCTTTCCAATTAAAGAACTCTTCCTCTTTTGGTATCAAGAGATTCTATTAACCTCTTCTCTTGTTTTGCAATTCTGTGGCATCACTCAAATTAATAATGATATGAACAGAATTAGGTTTGGCAACAAGGAGCTAATAATGAACCAATCCCTTGCAATCATGTTGCTGGCATTGATATGTCTTTTTGCAAATCTTTCATTTATTTGTTCTATGTACTGTTTCATATCTCTCGGGCTCTCCACTGACTATGGATCCTGACCTGAAACATCACCAAATTCCTTTGCTCCAGAGCTGTTGCCTAACCCGCTGAGTTACTCCAGCTTTTTGTGTCTAACTTTAGTGTAAACCAGCATATGCAGTTACTTCCAACACCAAAATATCTATTCATCACCTACAAACCATCCTGCTATAGCAGAGAGTTTTGTCCAGTCAAGGTGAGAACATGAGCAGCAGGTTGGGTGAAATACGTAAACTGATTTGCACCAACCATCAATGCAAAATGCTAATTGTTAGTATAATAGCATCAGTATAGAATCACCTAACAGAGAGGATGTTATTTTAGAGTTAGTTTTAGAGATACAGCATGGAAACTAGGTCTGTCCTGGGGCGGAGTTGGTTTCATGGGAGGTGGTCTTGGAGGGGAGGATGCTCCTCAAACTGCGGAGCATCTTGGACAATACAGCTCACCCCCTCCAGGACACACTGGCCAATCTGAGGAGCACCTTCAGCAACAGACTGGCTCCACCAAGATGCAGGGCAGAAAGCCACAGGAGATCCTTCTTTCCTGTGGCTATCAAATGTTGCAACTCCTCCCCTCTTCTGTCGTGGGGTGGACTGAGACTGAGTCCCCTTCCCCCCCACCCCACCCCTCCCCAATCTTTGCACATCCCCAAGCCTTTCCACATCACTCTAATTACATGTTTTGTGTATTTTGTGTTTTTTATGGCTGTTGGCAGATCAATTTCCCTTGTGGGATAAATAATTGTATCGAAACAGGCCCTTCACCAGTCCACACCAATACTATCCCTCACACTAAAGTCAATTTACAGAAGCCAATTAACCTACACGTCTATGGAATGTGGAAGGAAACCGGAGGACCCAAAGGGCCGAATGGCCTACTCCTGCACCTATTGTCTATTGTCTACCCAGAGAAAACCCATGTGGTCACAGGGAGAATGTACAAACGCTGTACAGACAGTCAGGATCGAACCCGGGTCTCTGGAACTGTAAGGTAGCAACTCTACTGTTGTGACACTGTCCCATTGTGCCTGTACTGATGACAAAGTTGCATCGTGGCTTGGTTCGGAAATTTGAGCGCCCTGGAGAGGAAAAGATTACAAAAAGTAGTAAACACTGCCCAGTCCATCATCGGCTCTGACCTTCCTTCCATCGAGGGGGGATTTATCGCAGTCGCTGCCTCAAAAAGGCTGGCAGTATCATCAAAGACCCACACCATCCTGGCTACACACTGATCTCCATGCTACCTTCAGGTAGAAGGTACAGGAGCCTGAAGACTGCAACAACCAGGTTCAGGAATAGCTACTTCCCCTCAGCCATCAGGTTATTAAACCTGGCTCGGACAAAACTCTGATTATTAGCAACCACTTTCTGTTATTTGCACTACCAGTTTATTTATTCATGTGTGTATATATTTATATCATGGTATATGGACACATTTATCTGTTTTGTAGTAAATGCCTACTATTTTCTGTGTGCTTAAGCAAAGCAAGAATGTAATTGTCCTATACAGGGACACATGACAATAAACTCACTTGAATTTGAACTTGAACTTGAACTATTTCACCCACAACCCTGAGCTCTAACTTGAAAGTTACCATTGCCTCTGTTTCTTCAAGTCTCTTCAGACAATGTGCTTCAAATTGTAATCATTTCCCACACAAAGACATTTTTCAAAATAAAACATCTCCTCTCTGCTTCCTTCGCCTCAGCATCATCACAAATTACACCAGCAATAACTTATAGACAGCAACTTTAATATAGTAATACATCTTTCACAGAAGCATTAAACGTTTTACACAGATGAAGATATTGGGACAGACACAAAATGCTTGAGTAACTCAGCGGGTCAGGCAGCATCAATGGAGAAAAGGAATACTTTTGTAATTTATAAAAATCAAAAATATCTGGATTGA
Source organism: Amblyraja radiata (assembly GCF_010909765.2). Classification (NCBI taxonomy): domain Eukaryota; kingdom Metazoa; phylum Chordata; class Chondrichthyes; order Rajiformes; family Rajidae; genus Amblyraja; species Amblyraja radiata. The sequence goes on along the minus strand of NC_045972.1, from coordinate 19,212,263 downwards.
TATTTTTAGAATAATTTCTGAAGTTATTAATACTTAATTAGATCCCGATTCAAAATTAATAATACTTGGCATAACAGAACAAAGTCTAACACTCACAACAAACCAAAGAGACTTTTTTGAATACAGTATAATAACTGGGAAAAAATTAATACTAAAATTTTGGAAAGGCCCTATAACCCCCACAATTAAAATGTGGATTATGAAAATGTCGGAGACCCTACACCTGGAAAGAATCAGATTTATCTTAATGGGCAACAAGAACTTTTTGTTAGAATATGGTCTCCATTCATTGACTATTTGAAGGGGTAGATCGGTCCAGCACGGGAACCTAACCGAAGCTTGAACTCAGGATTAGATGACAAGTCATACTTTATAATCCACGAACCTATCTCCAAAGATGTAATATTTGTAAACCATTCCATTCTTTTTTTTTTACCTTGGCATTTGTTTTTTTTTCCTCTTTCTCTCTTACTTCCTATCTTTAAAAAAAACTAGAAGAAGAACCAATTCACAATTGATAATATTAACAATGTACGACTGATATACATGAAATGTTTATAATATGTGTTTGATTCTAATAAAAAAAATTAAAAAAAAAGAAGAAAAGGAATAGGTGACGTTTCGGGTCAAGATCCTTCTTCAGACTGAGAGACCCAGAAGGGTCTCGACCCGAAACATCTTTCAGTCTGAAGAAGGGTCCTCCAGAGATGCTACCTGACCCGCTGAGTTACTCCAGCATTTTGCGTCTATTCGTGGTGTAAACCAGCATCTGCAGCCTTCCTCCACAAGATATTGGGACAGGCAGCCATGGAATTGGCAGCAGGGGCAGGTTTTCAAGAGCACATTGAACCAGGAAATGGTGGGGGAGAGACTAGGAAATGACTGCTAAAGGTGGCGATTAAAACATTAGTACATGCTGGAGTGCTCTGAACTTGCTGACAGCTGTTTGCCATTGATTTCCTGACTATATTCTGCTCACAGGTTAGATCTGGTGCAGGGGGATCTCCATTAATCGCAATGTCTGTTGTTTCTCCATTTCCATTGTCTCTACAAATTACTACAGTCAAGCGTCCATTTGATTCTTTTTTGGAAGAAACCCTGATTATTTGTTTCCACCGGCCTCATAGGCGGTGAGCTCAGATTAGAATCAGACTGCAAGTTTTTCATCCCATTTTCCTCCCACCAAACATTTGAATTGGGTCTCGACCCGAAACGACGCCAATTCCTTCTCTCCATAGATGCTGCCTCACCCGCTGATTTTCTCCAGCCTTTTTTGTCTACCTCCAATTTTTCCGGCATCTGCAGTTAAACATTTGAATTTGACTTGTAATCTGTGTCCTGTCGTAGAGTCGCACCACAGGGAAAAAGACCCTTTGGCCCAACGTGTCCGTGCTGACCAAGTTGCCCCATGTAAGCAAGTTCCATTTTCCTGCGTTTGTTCAAGATCCCTCTAAACCTTACCTATCTATGTACTTGTCCAAATGTCTTTTAAATGTTGATATTGTACCTGCCACAACTACCTCCTCTGGCATCTCATTCCATACACCCACCACCCTCCAGGTAAAGTAGTTGCCCCTTGAGTTCCTATTAAATGTTTTCCTTTCCCTTCAGCCCATGTCATCTATGCCAACGGTGATGCCTGCGTGATCACTAATCCCACTTAGATTTTAGTTTTAGAGATACAGCATGGAAACAGGCCCTTCAGCCCACCGTCCATCAATCTCCCGTTCACACTAGTTCTATGTTCTGCTACTTTTCTCATCCACTCCCCACACACGAGGCCGATTAACCTGCACACCCTCACATCTGAGGGAGGAAACCGGAGCACCCGGAGGAAACCCATGTGGTCCCAGGGAGAATGTGCAAACTCTACACAGATAGCACACCAGGTGCAGATCGAACAGGGGTCTCTGGCGTCGTGAGGCAGCAGATCTACTAGCTGCGCCACCCTTTAGATTTGCCTGCATTAGAGTTATACCCCTACATTCCTTTCCTACCCCAAGTATCTGTCCAATGGCTTTGCCTTACAAGCTCTCTGGGATACTGTATACCAAAGAATTATCACCTTCGGAGAGAGGACATTACATCTCATCATTAGCTTAAATAGATGACCACATAGTCTTGGTTTAGCTTAGTTTTGATGGTTTCAATTAGTTTAGAGATACAGAGTGGAAACAGCACCTTTGGCCCACCGAGTCTGCGTCAGCAATCACCAGTTCCATCCTACACACTAGGGACAATTTACAGAAGCCAATTAACCTGCATTACTGCACATCTTTGGAATGCAGGAGGAAACCGGAGCACCCAGAGGAAACCCACGAGGTCACGAGGAATGTGCAAACTCCATACAGACAGCACCTGTGGTCAGGATTTAACCCGGATATCTTGTGCTGTAAGGCAGCAGCCCCACCGCTGTGCCACTGTGCATACCCAATTTAATTTAGAGATACAGTGTGGAAACGGGCCCTTCTACCCACTGAGTCCCTGCCAACCAGCGATCACCTGTTCACACTAGTTCTATCCTACACACTAGGGTTAATTTACAGAAGCCAATTAACGTACCAACCTGCACGTCTTTGGATTTATAATAAGTCTGAAATTATACCCTCCTGGTTCGAGATGCCCTGATGATCAGATGCTCGTAGCATCCATCCTGCTAATCCCCACCTCTCAACTGTTTATGTTCACTTCTCACTTTTCCAAGTTCCAATGAGCATTGGTCAGACTGCTCAACCTCTCACTCCATTCATCAACCCAAGCTAATTAGTGTATAGTAACTTAACCACTACACTATGTTACCCACATGGGGCTTAATGCTACAGCATTTTTACCAAGTACTGCACAGAAACAGGCCCTTTAATGCAACTTGGCCATATTGACAAAGATGCCCCATCCAAGCTAGTCCCATTGAATAGAGAATCAATGCTGAATCTGAAATCTATTAATTTTGTCCCTCCTGCTGTGAGATCCTAATAGTTTAGTTTAGTTTAGAGATATAGCGCAGAAACAAGCCCTTCGGCCCACCGAGTCTGCACTGACCAGCGATCTCCACACATTAACACTATCCTACACGTACTAGGGACAATTTACGCTTATACCAAGCCAATTGACCTACAAACCTGTACGTCTTTGGAATGTGGGAGGAAATCGAAGGTCTCGGAGAAAGCCCACGCGGTCAAGGGGAGAACATGCAAACGCCGTACAGACAGCACCCGTAGTCAGGATTGAACCCAGGTCTACTGGCGCTGTAAAGCAGCAACTCTACCGCTGCGCCACCGTGCCACCCTTCAGAATTCAGTGTTATTGAAGCTTTCCATGCTGACTGCTTGATAAATGTAAATTAGTGTCCCTTGTGGTGATTTTATATGCTTTAAATAGCTTTACACTCTAGAATGATTGAAGTGTAGCCATGTGGAATGTTTAAGCAGGAATATGGCTGACAGCGCTGAAGGTTTCAATCCAATGTTTTCAGGAAAAATACTTGGGATGAGAAATCGGTTCCAATGCTGTGCTGGCCAAATCCAATAATAAAGTCGGTGTCATTGTGACCTAATAAGGGAAAATATACTTGTGCCGCGATTTTTACAACCCTACTAGTCTAAACAGACATAAGTCATGACAAAGTTACATATTTAAACACAGAGAGAGTTTACTACTCTGTTTCACTGTTACTTTGCTTCATTAATGTTGTTTTTTTAACAAGTAATGGTAGTCTTTCCAACCCTATCCTTGCCCCACCACCCCACCCCTCCCCAATCCCCACCCCACCCCTCCCCACTTCCCACCCCTCCCCACTAGGAGCTTTTGCATGTAGCACACAACAAACTACTGGAGCAACCTAATGTGTATTGGAAATTGGAATGAAATGTAGAACCAGAAGGGTTGGTGGGTAGAAGGGGGGGTAGGAAATGGGGGATGGGTGATGGCGAGGGATGGGCAATGAGGGGATGAAGATCGTGGATGTCGGGAGCACCAATGACGCAGAAGTCCCGATCCAGGGTCAGATCGCCCGGCGCGGGGGAGCTGAGATCCCCCCACCCCCCCGATGCAGGAGCTGATTGCCTCGATGCGGAGGGCCCAAACGTCGCTGGCTATGGGAGTCAAGATCGTTCCGTCAATGGAGGGTTCGAGGCCCCCCGACCGCAGGAGGACAAAGAAAGGAAGAGATTGAACCTTTTTTCACCTTCATCACAGTGAGGAATGTGGAGGAGTCAATGTGGTGGATGTTTATGTTAAAATGTATTTTGTGTGTTCTGTTGCTTTTTATTGTAAGACTGACTTGGCAAATGAAATCCTCGTATGTTGCAAAACAATAAAGTATTATTGTATTGTATTGGAGAAGATGGTGGAGAGGATCTGAACTGGGTGATAGGGAATGGGAGTGGAAAGGGAGATGAGGAGAGATGAGTGGTTTACCTGAAATTGGAGAATTCAGTGTTCATGCCATTGGGTTGTCGACTATCGAAGCGCAGTTTGAGGTGCTGTTTTTCCAATTTGTGTGTGGTCTTGCCCTGGCAGCGGAGGAGACCAAGGATACACAAGTCATTATTGGGATAGAAAGGGAATGAATGAATGCATTAACTAATAAAACTGTTTGAAATTGAAAGCTCCAGTGGGCCCTGGAGACTCGAATGCAAGATTGGCAAAGCAATCACTTAATCTATGCTTGGTCTCACCAATGTATTGGAGGTCACATCAAGAGCATTGAATACAATAGACGAGGTGGGAGGAGGTACATGTAACCTGTGTGTTAGCCGAGAGGGCTGTTGGGATCCATGAACTGATGGGAAGGGGGAGCTGTTGGGACATGTGTTGCATCTCCTCCGGGCATTTTCTCCTGCAACCGTAGGAGGGGATGGCCAGGCAGGGAGGGATGAACAAACCAAGGAGTCACAGACAGACTGCTCTCTACAGAAGGCAGAAAGAGATGGCAGAAAGAGATGAGGAAGGGAAGATGTGGCTGATGGTAAGATCACATTGAAGCTGGTGTCAGAGAATATGTTGATTGAGGTGGCTAGTGGGGTAAAAAGCAAGGACATTTGAACAGGGGAGATGCAGAGGTGCAGTGGTAGTTGCTGCCCTACTGCGCCGGAGACCCGGGTTCGATCCTGACTGCGGGTGCTGTCTGTACGTGGTTTTTACATTCTCCCCATGACCGCGTGGGTTTTCTCTGATGCTCCAGTTTCCTCCCAAATTCCAAAGACGCGCAGGTTTGTAGGTTAATTGGCTTCTGTAAAGTGTCCCTAGTGTGTGGGATAGAACTAGTGCACGGGTGATCATTGGTCGGCGCGGACTCGGCGGGCAGAAGGGCCTGTTTCCATGCTGTATTTCTAAACCAAAAACGAATATATGAACAGGAATGGTTTAGAGAGATGTGGGCCAAAAGAGGGATATAGGACTAGTCCAGAATGCCAACTTGGTTGCCATGGACAAGTTGGGCTGAAGGGCTGGTTTTCTGCTCAATGACTCTCTGTCTGGGGGGGGGGGGGGGGGGGGGGGGGGGGTTGGGCGGAAGAGGAGAGCGAGAGTTGGAATTGGGGCAAACACAGTGGTGGTGGCTCCATTCACCATTGCAGAGAGGGATAGGGACATCCCAGATGTCCTATGATGGAAAGCCTCATCTTGAGAGCAGCTCCTCTATACTTAATTGCATTGACTACAATATTTATTTATACAAAGCCTCTGTAGTTCAATCTATATAGTTGGTCGCTGCTTTGGGAGTAATTATGGTTCACCAGAGTGCACTCAGGCAGGGAAAGCCAGCAATCATTTAGTTGAAAACCTATGCTCAGTCCGCCTTAGTCTACGCAATCTCCCGGTTGCCAAACATTTTAACTCCAATTCCCACACTGACCTCTCTATTCAGGGCC